>NC_000080.6:88519110-88857444 GCF_000001635.26 Mus musculus
TGGCAACCCAACATAGAAAAAATGTTTCAGGAGCAGGCATAAGAGTCATAAACAATCTACTTTGTGTCATAGTTAGGTATCCCATAAAAATACTAAGCTAACAGCTATAATAAAAAGAAGCCCTGGTGTAGACTTCTGTAGGCCCTGTGCTTTCTATTTCAGTGTCTGTGAATTTGCTTATTTGATTCAGAAGGCCGTGTTCTCCTGGTGTCCTCCATCCTCTCAGTTTCTTAATCTCTTTCTGCGTCCTCTTACTTAGGATTCCCTGAGCTCTGAGAGGAGAAATTTGAGGGAGACTTCCAATTTATACTCTTTCTTTCCATAATGTCTGTCTGGCTGTGGGTCTCGCTATCTTTTCCTAAATGCTGCCAGAGGAAGGTTCTATGATAATGGCTAGATAAGGCATTGATCTCTGAATATAACAGAATACATTAGAAATGACTTTATTGATCTTCCTCTTTCTCTCTCTCTCTTTCTTTCTTTCTTTCTTTCTTTCTTTCTTTCTTTCTTTCTTTCTTTCTTTCTTTCTTTCTTTCTTTCTTTCTTTCTTTCTTTCTTTCTGTTTCTCTCTTTCTCTCTCTTTCTCTCTCTCTTTCTCTCTATCTTCCAGAACAGCAATGTTTGGTTTTGCCCTAGGTATCTAGGCTATCTAGTTTTTGCTTCTTGGTTAGTCAGTGTCAGGCTTGGTTCCCTTCTTATGGAATTGACCTTAGGTCAAATCAGATCTTAGTTGGCTGCTCCCACATGTTATAAGCTCCCATTGCCCTAGCATAGTATTCAAGCAGGGCACTTTGTAAGTCAAAGGTTTGGGGTACACATTTTTCTTTCAGTAACCTACAGAGTAGCTTCAAGGACCAATGTGATTAGAATATAGGAATGAAGCCTCAATGTAGGAACAAGTTTGACTTCTCTTTGTTCAGTGAGTTGTACGGGTGTTGTACTTGACAATGCAGCAAGTGCACAAACTTGCAAAAAACAATCTATTTTCATAGCAACAAGCTGGGTTCCTTGGATATTTCCTTGGGACTCTTTTGGCCAACAACTCAACTGAAATCTCCCCTATAGAAGTCCAGTAGAGACTCTATATCCCTCTTTCCTAGAGTCCTCATAGGATAAAGACACATTCCAGAAAGTTTATACTTTACTAGGTTTCCCCACCACTCTCAAAATGCCCCTGAATCCAAGCTATCTCTCTACATACTCTTCCTCTATCTCCCTTCCCCCAAAATGATCTACCCACTCCTGTCTACATTTTCCTCCAATCTGTCTATAACATCTATTCTATTTCCCCATCCTAGGGACATCCATGTGTCTGCCTATAGACCCCATATTTTTATCTATCCTCTCTTGTTCTGCATAGTGTATATTAATTATCATTTACTTAACAGCTAATATTCATTTATAAGTAAAGACATAGCATATTTATCTTCCTGCATCCAGGTTATATATGGAAGTTGTTCTTTTGCAGTTCCATCATTTCTCTGCACATTTCATGATGTCGTATTTTTAACAGCTGAGTAATAATCCATTTGGTAAATGCACCACATATTCTTTATCCATTCTTCTGTTGAAGAATATTTATCTTTTTCCAGTTACAGGATATTATGAATAAAGCCACAATGAATATGATTGGGCACATGTCTTTAAGGTATAATGGCTTAAGGGGAGGGAACCCAATGAAGACCTCCAACTTAGCTTCTCTCTGCACAATGTCTAGCTGTGTCCCATCTGTTGCCAAAAGAAGGCTCTCTGATGATGACTGGGCAACGCACCAATCTGCACATCTAGCAGAATATCTTTACAAATCTGTGCTAACTAGGGATCCTGGACACCCAGGATATATAGGGCGTGACATCCCTGATATGACAGGGCTTTATGTTGTCTAGACATTAGTTAGCCACTCCCCCAAGTATTGAGCTACCATTGCACCAACACACATTTTAATCAGGACAGATTGTAGTTCTAGGTTCTTGTGGCTCGGTTGATGTCTAGATTTCTCTTTCTGTACTCTGCATAGTACCTGCTTGAAACAAACAGACTAGAGATTAGGGGTTAAGGCTCCAAGAAAACACCAGCTCAACTTCTCTATGTTCAATTAGCTGTGGGGACGTTGCCCTTGGCAATGGGCTGCTATGTCTGTTTTTTCAGAATTGAGGAATAATCTTTAATGCATTCACACAGGAGACAACTTTCATAACACTGATAGCATAGGGATTAAGATCGACAATTAATAATTAAGATCATGAAACTGAGAAGCTCTAAGTCGAAAGACACTGTCAATTGTACAAAAGAACAGCCTGCAGGATGATAAAAAATTAATTATTACACATCTGATAGGGGTATAATATCTAAAATCAATAAAGAAAATATATAAAGAGCTCAGGAAACTAGATTTTGTAAAGCCAAATAATCCATTTTTTTTTCTTTAAAAAAAAAAGAAATACAGTCTAAACAGAGAATTCTCAGTAGAGGAATCTTAAATTGATGAGAAACACTTAAAGAAATGTTTAAAATCCTGTGTCATCAGAGAAATGCAGATCAAATCAACTTTGAGATTCCATCTTATAACTGTCAGAATAGCTAAGATTAATAACACAAGTGGCAGCTCATGCTATCGAGGACCAAGGAGAAAGTGCTTTCATTGTTAAATATCGTGAGCCTTCTAGAGCCATATGAAAATCAATATGGCAGTTCCACAGGAAGTTGGAAATTAATCTACTTCAAGACCCAACTCTACCAATATTGGGCATATACTCAAAGTACACTTTATTACAATGATACTTGTTTGAATAAGTTTATAGTGACTTTATTGATGTTAGTCAGCTACTAGAAACAACCTGTATGTTTCTCAACTCAAAAGCAGACAAAAATTTATATAATGGAGTATTTCTCACATGTTTAAAAAAGTTTCATATCTGCTATGTATGTGTGGGGATGGGGGTGTATACTCTTCAGTTAGTGGTTCAGTATCTGAGAGCCCCCAAGGGTCTAGGTGAATTGATTGTTGCTCCTCCTATGGAGTTCCTATTCCCTCTGGGATCCACAATCCTTCCACCAAATCTTTCATAAGAGTCCCAGAGTTCCATCTAATGTTTAACTAAGTCTCTGCATCTGTTATAGTCATCTTCTGAGTGGAACCTCTCAGAGAACAGTTATGCAAGGCTCCTGTCTCCAAGAATTAACAGATTATCATTAATAGAGTCAGAGATTGGTGATTGTGCATTAGATGGGTCTTAAGTGGAGCCAGTTATTGGTTGGCCATTCCCTTAGACTCTGTTGCATCTTTTTTCCTGTATTTCTTGTAGACAGGACAATTTTGGGTTGAAAGCTTTGTGGGTGGGTTGGTGCACTTATCCCTTGCCTGAGAGTCCTGCTTAAAGATAGGAGACAGTCACTTCAGATTCCATATCCCCACTGATAGGAGTCTCAGCTAAAGTCAGTACCATACATAGACCTCTGGAATCTTCACTCATTTCAGGTTTCTGGTACTTCCTAGAGATATCCCCAACTCTAACCACCACCTAACCAGCAGGTGATTTCAATTAATTCCCTTGATGTCTGGCTCTCTCTCCTTTTTCTCCCTGCAGTATCCTGTACTTTATACCTAATATACGCTTATAAATGAGTACATACCATGCATGTCCTTTTGGGTCTGGGTTACTTCACTCAGGATGTTATTTTCTATTTCCATCCATTTATTTACTTGCAAAATTCATGATACCCTTATTTTTAACAGCCCCGTATTTCATTGTATTAATGAATCCCATTTTCTGTATCCATTCTTTAGTTGAAGGGTATCTGGGTTGTTTCCAGTTTCTGGCTATTATGAATAAAGTTGCTATGAATGTATTGGAGCAAGTGCTCTTGTGGTATGATGGAGCATCTTTTGGGTATATTCCCAGGATCCATATATCTGAATCTTCAGGTAGAATTTTCTGAGAAACTGTAAGATTGATTTTCAGAGTGGTTCTATACGTTTGCATTCCCACCAGCTAAGGGGAAGTGTTCCCCTTTCTCTACCTCCAGTGCTTTTAACAACTGAACTATTTCTTCATCACCTAGGATGTTAATTTATATTATCAAATGATGAATAATTTATTTAAAAGTTTAAAAGGATTAAAAACCAATGACCAACTATTCTTATGTGCCATTAAAAATTCATAGGTAAGTGCTGTGAAGAATATATCATCTAATTCCATTAAAATATGGGTCCATTCTTTTTTTCTTATAAGTAATCATAATTATGCTGTAATTTTCTTCGCTTAAGTTTAGATTATAATGTTCTTGTACTCTTAAGATTTCCTTGATTATTAGTGTCCTTGTTGCTTTTACAGAAGGGCTCTATGATGACATTCTGATCAATGGACATGAGCCATGAACTCTTTTTACAGAGAAGCATTAATTTTGAGGCAAGCAGAATCTACAGATTGTCTAATATTTCTAAAAAAAAATTAGATTTGTGTCCATGTATAGAAAGTATAAAGATGTGTGTCTGTTTTTAAATGAAAATTCTTCAGACAAATATGGGAAAAGCACAATAATTGTCGTTAAAAAAACCCTGCTAATTTTGGTGCAATGAATCTACCACTTATTCCAGTTTAAATTATTAGCATGATTTAAGACATGTTTTGCATTTTTGGTTCACGCAGTTGTTCATATGTCTACAGTGAGTTTTATTTTTCAGTGAATCTAAAATAGTTTTGCAATTTGTCTACTAACACACTATTAGTTTAAATTATTAGTTTGATACTAATTTATTCTACTAACATGCAGATATTGTTTATTTCTGGTAAAATCAGTAATTCTGAGACTTTCAAATACAACTATTTTACTTGTTCAGCATTTTAACCTATCATATCATAGTTAGTGTCTTAGTTAAGGTTTCATTGCTGTGAAGTGATACCATGACCAAGAGAACACTTTATTATTATTATTATTATTATTATTAAAATATCTTTTTACATTTTACAGTCCAGTTGTTATCCCCATCAAGGTCTGCCCTCTGTTCCTCATCCAATTCCTTCTCCCCCTATCTCCAAAAGGATACCCCTACCCCACAACAACCCCAACCCACCAGATCTCCCCACTCCCTGGGACCTCAAGTCTCTCAAGGATTAGGTGTGTCTTCTCTCACTGAGACCAGACCATGTAGTCCTATGAGGTATATGTGTTGGATGCTCATATCAGCTGGTTTATGCTGCCTGGTTAGTAGCCCAGTGTCTGAGATGTTGGGGGTCCAGGTGAGTTGAAATTCCTGATGTCCCTCTTCCTCAGCTTCTTCTAGCCTTTCCCTAATTCAACCTCATGAGTCCACAGCTTCTGTCCACTGGTTGGGTGTAAGTATCTGCATCTGACTCTTTCAGCTGCTTGTTGGGCCTCTTGGAGAGCAGCCATTCTAGAAGCACAGCATAGCATCATTAACAGTGTCAGGTAAATGGTGCTGGTCTAACTGGAAGTTGGTATGTAGAAAAATGAAAATAGATCCCAATGTGTAACCTTGCACAAAATTCAAGTCCAAGTGGATCAAGAACCTCAACATAAAACCAGATATACTGAATCTAATAGAAGTGAAAGTGGGAAAGAGTCTTGAACTCTTTCTAAATTTCCCATGGGGGAAATTTCCTAAACAGAACTCTAATGGCTAAGGCTCTAAGACCACGAATTGATAAATGTGATCTGACGAGACTGAAAAGCTTCTATAAATCACCAACCTACAAATTGGGAAAAAATATTTACGAACCCCACATTTAATAGAGGGTGTCTTAATCAGGGTTTCTATTCCTGTACAATTATCATGACCAAGAAGCTAGTTGGGGAGGAAAGGGTTTATTCAGCTTACACTTCCTCATTGCCGTTCATCACCAAAGGAAGTCAAGAGTGGAAATCAAGCACGTCAGGAAGCAGGGGCTGATGCAGAGGTCATAGAGGGGTGCTTCTTACTGGCTTGCTTCCCCTGGCTTGCTCAGCTTGCTCTCTTATAGAACCCAAGACTACCAGCCCAGAGATGGTCCCACCCACAAGGGGCCCTCCCCCCTTGATCACTAATTGAGAAAAATCCTTACAGTTGGATCTCATGGAGGAACTTCCCCAACTGAAGTTCCTCTCTCTGTGATAACTCCAGCTTATGTCAAGTTGACACACAAAACCCAGCCAGTACACTTTACACCTTGTCAACTTGTCATACAAACACATAACTATTAAGTCTCATCCCTTACTTTCTTATTCATCCTCAAGATCTAAATAACTTTAAAAGTCTCACAGTCTACATATTAAAAGTTCAATCCTTTTAAAATATCCAATGTCTTTTAAAATTCAAAGTCTTTTAAAAATTCAAAGTCTCTTAACTGTGGGCTTCACTAAAATACCTTTTTCCTTCAAAAGGGGAAAAATATCAGCGCACAGTCACAATCAAAGCAAAAATCACACTCCAACTGTCCAATGTCTGGGATATAACTCATGATCTTCTGGTTTCCTCCAAGGACTTGGATCACTTCTCCAGCCCTGCCCTTTGTAGCACACACTTTATCTTCTAGGCTACAGACGCCTGTACTCCACACTGGTGCTCTTATTGGTGGTCATCTCATGGTACTGGCATCTCCAAAACACTGTTGTCTTCCACTGTAACTAGGCTTCACCAATAGCCTCTCATAGGCTCTCTTCATGGTACCAAGCCTCCAATCCTTTGCATGAACTTTTTAGTCCTGGGACATCAATTGTAACTGAGGCTGCACCTTCACCAATGGCCTTCTGTGACCTTTTACAGTGCTGATCTTCAGCTGCTCTTCATGACCACTTCATGCCTTCAAAACCAGTACCACCTGGGTAACTCTTACACATTACCAAGACCAGCCACAGCACAAGGTATAAGCTTGGCTATCTCTGGAACACAGCCTGTGTGCTTTTAGAAAATACTTCCCAGAAGATTCCACCTCAGTGATGCTGGTCTCTTCTTAATCACACCTAATTTCTTATCTCCAGTTAACCAGCATCAATAGTCCCAGTAATGTAAAGTTTTCACTTTAGTAGTTCTGTTATCTTGTTAATCACAGCTGATTCTTCAGCCCCAGCTAACCAAACTCACAGAATCTTCACAATCAAAATGATAATTGTCCTGGTAAGAGTCTTTAATCTTCTCTCTGAAATTTCACAAGCCAGGCCTCCATCTTCTGCAGTGTTTTCAACGTTATCTTTGAAGCTCCTATACAACATCCCACAGAGCTCTTAACATTGAATGGATCTTCTGGCCCAAAGTTCCAAAGTCCGTCCACAGTACTCCCCCAAACATAGTCAGATTGTCACAGGAATACCCCACTCCTGGTACCAACATCTGTACTAGTCAGGGTGGTGGCGGTACTAGGAGGTTGGGGGGGTACCCTCTTGAATGTTCCAGAGACCTGGGCAGTGAGAGACTCTCAGGACTCAAAGGGAAAAACCTTAGATGAAATGCCCTACAGTAGGGAGAGAGAACTTGTAGAGTCCATCTCCAGAAGAAAGACAGGGCATCAAATACAGGGATGGGGTTGGCATTCCAGAGCTAAAACTTCTGACGCAGAATTCTTCCTGTCTGAAAGAACTGCAGGGATAACAATGGAGAAGAGACTGAAGCAAAAGAGCTTCAGTGACTGGCCCAAATTGGGGTGAAAGGGAACTCATAAAGAGGACAACTTTTAATTTACTCTTTCAGAGGTCCAGTCCATTGTCACCATGGTAGGAATCATGACAGTGTCAAGGCAGACATTGTACTCAAAAAGGAACTGAAAGTTCTAAATCTTAATCCAAAGGCAATGCAGAGAGAACTTTCCCCACATTGGGTGGAACCTGAGCATAGGAGGGGACCTCCAAGGCCCAGCCCTACAGTAACACATTTATCTCAACAAGCTATACCACCTGCAATAAGAGCACACATCCTTATAATTCCATGTTGCTTGGGCCAACCACATTCAAACTACCACAGTTAGTTATTGTGGTGGCTATATAATTTTTTAAAAATGCATTTTCATCATTAGATGCACTTGCACACTTTGCTTCTTTGTGTATATTGCATGAAGAGCTAAGGAATCTGAGAAGCCCCTTTGTATAGATGTCTCCTATAGGCAGATCATAGACACCCCTTCCTAATAAAATTGCTCATGCATTACTCATCATAAAGAAAGTATCTCTCAGAAAGCTGGAGAGTATTATTTCATATCAGATTTTTAACATTCTAAGGAAAAAAATCAATGGAAAGGAGCTAGCTGTAATATGTAATACCCTCTAAAATTCTTTTATTTGTATGGGCATGATATGTTTTTAAAGAAAAATACAGCCATTGAATGTAATTAATCGATACTGATTTGCTACATTAGAAATGATTAAGATTTGTATTTTAATAGTGATTGATGAATACAGTATATAACATGAGAGTATAAAGTGTTGGAACATTGCATAAAAACTATAATATTAAAGTTGTTTTTAAATTAACTTAGCGATGGCCTAGTAAGCCATCACTGGAAAGAAAGGCCCATTGGACACACAAACTTTATATGCCCCAGTACAGGGGAACACCAGGGCCAAAAAGTGGGAATGGGTGGGTAGGGGAGTGGGGGAGAGGGTATGGGGGACTTTTGGGATAGCAATGGAAATGTAATTGAGGAAAATACGTGATAAAAATATATAATAATAATAATAAAAGCTATCTGCATGAGAAATTGTATTTTAAGCTTTCCTCCCATCCAGCAAACTTTCTTGATGTAATAAACACTGTCTAAAGAATAGGATTTTTAAAATGTGGGAGTTTGATTTGAACTAATATTTAAGTCTTTCCTGTGCCAGGACTCTATTAAATATACTGATGTCATCTGCTAAGTAGGAAAAAAAATAAAATTAACTTAGCATTTACACACACATATATAATATGATAGCAATAAAGTATTATATATAGTAATACACAACATATATTGCAACAGATATTCACACAAATTCCCCACACTGGATGGAGCCTGAGCATAGGAGGGAACCTCCAAAGCCCACCCCCACACATCCTTATTGATATAATGAAGAGACTTAATTTTCCTTCTTTTGCTTTTTAAACATGCTTTGCAATTCTAGCTGTCTTTCTCGACCAGGCTGGCTTTAAGCTCAGAAATCTGCCTGCCTCTGGTTCTTGAGTACTGCAAATAAAGGCATGTGTTATCATCACTCAGCAGGACAGTTGTTTTTATACTCATAATATATAAATTAGTAATATAAATTCCCATATGCTATATATTTAGAATATTACACATAATAGAATGCCTACCATCTTATAAATCTGATTCTGTTTACATACCAACATTACAAATAGAATGTTCATGCACACTTGTACAAAGCTCATGTTAAAATAAAGATCACTTTCATTAGATCTTGGGTGAGTATTTTAGAAACAAATTAATACAATTTTTATCATTGTGTCAGCATTGTATGTCTCTAGGCATTTACAGATTAACCCTGAACTTGCATTGTTTATCATAACAGTTTCTTCTATGTTTAGCTATAATTTAACACATATATGGGATAAAAACCAAAAAATGTTAATATTTTAACTTCTACAAGTCAGCCATTTTCCACAAAAGAAAATATATACGGATATTTTAGGTGTACATTTCAGGAAAACATTGATAGTTCTAGGTTCTCCTGAATTCAAATAGTGGCGGTGACGTGGAATTTTAAGCTCTTTCTAAAACATAGCAGAATCCAATCAGATTAGTGGAGGCCTTGAGTGTAACACAGTATCTGCAGTATAAATTAGGAACCATGTTTTATTATTACTCTAACATTGATTATATATTGAATAAATTTTGCAAAATTTCAAGAAAAGACTTTTAACACCTCTTCTAAAAGAATATTTTATGGGGTACTACAATTCTTGAATCTGATAAAAAAACAGCTATAGTTTTAGTTTATAGTCACTAGAAGAAATAAATAAAAGAAACAGGATGAGGAAGTATAGGCTTATTTTGGCCCACACTTTTAGAAGTTTCATTTCAAGTTTGGCTGGATCCACAGCTTTGGGACTAAAGAGAACAAAGTATGTTGGTAGCTGGAGGTTGTGGTGGAGGCTGCTCACCACACAGCAGATAGGAAGCAAAACAGGAGAAAGAAAGTTACTGTTCAAAGATAAACACTGCTTGAAATTATGGCCCATCTTCTCAGGCTGCACTACTTCCTTATACTGCCTTCAAATTAAGACTCCAACAATGGAGTTAAGCACTAAGTCTCTAATACATGAGGCAATCCACGGACCTTCCCTGTGCAAACCAGAATATCTTTACTTGGATGAAAGATAAAATAGATGTAAGATATATTCCCATTACAAAACAGAATAGATTTTCAACATTGAAATGGAATAATCTTTTCCAATTCTTTTAACTGAAACTATTAATCCTGGCCATGGTCAGTGATAAAACACTTGACTATCATGTATTAAACCCTGAATTCAATATCCAGTATAAAAAAATCAGAAACACACACACACACACACACACGGTGCGGTATAGACAGAGAAGGAAACAGAGAGAGACAGAGAGAGAGAGAGACAGAGACAGAGAGAGAGAGACAGAGAGAGACAGAGAGAGACAGAGAGAGAGACAGAGAGAGAGACAGAGAGAGACAGAGAGACAGAGAGAGACAGAGAGAGACAGAGAGAGAGACAGAGAGAGACAGAGAGAGACAGAGAGAGGTTAGAGAGAGAGGAGAGAGAGGGAAAGAGAATTAAAACAATGTAGGGGAGTGATATCAAAAGTCTGTAATCTAATAATTGTGAGGCAGTGTCAGAGGATCAATTTAAAGTTCATTTCACTACATAGTGAGTGTGAGGCTCCCCTATACTACATAAGTCTCTGCATCAATAACAACAAAAATCTACAACCAAACAATAAGCTTTATTTCCTGGAAGGGTAGCCTTTCCAGATCAAGTACATTAATTCAATTAGGTAGGATGAAAATTCTCCTTAGGAAAAACAAGCCTGAATCTCTGTTACACTTTTTTTCAATTAAAGTGGAGTGTTTAGTTAGTATGAGACAAACCTAAAAGTTATTATTAATAAAGTAAATAAGTATATCTATGTGCAATAACTTAAGGGATTTATCAATATGCCCCTTTAATTTGGGATGGAAAAAGTAGGCTCATGTATTGGAATAAGATGGGAGTCAATTTCTTTGATCAATAGAAAATAATGATTTGGTAGTGACAATTTGAAAGGAACAACGTTATGTATATTACATAAATAATATATTTGCTTTATTATTCTTAATGTTGTTTATTTGTCATTTTGTTTTGAGACATGCCGTCACTGTTGTAGTCCAGTTCAACAGTAATCCTGAAATCCTCTTTCTTCACTTCCTATAAAGTTTCAGGTTTATATGTGCGAGCCCTCATTCCCTATTCGTTATATGTATTTTTAAATCTATATGGATTGTGTAGAGGATAATCAAGCAAATGAACGCTGAGTACTCTTCATTTGCTTGCAATCTTCCTACAAGCTCTTTTGCCAGTAGAGGACTGAATCGTTATTTGTATTTGATTATACAACGCACGTCTCATAATAAAGTTCTCTTGTTCAAAGGCTTTAGTGTCTTCACTGTACAAAATGCACTGTAATGGAGACAGCCACATCTAAGTGATACTCCTGAGTGCATCTCCCTCCCTCTCTTCTGCTCTCTTTCTCTCTTTCTCTCCTTTTGTCTTCCTCCTCTCTGAACATCAGACCATCTTCCTGCTCTACAAAAAACCTGCAAGACTACATGCCCCCATGTTCACACATTTCTTTTTGCCTTGAAATCCACATTAAATGAATCATTCTGTTTCTAAGGTGAATTAATCACTGTCTACGGAAATCACTGATATGTAGTCTGCAGTATTTTAAACATCTTTCTGCATCTGTTAGCACTGCCTGTCTGAATTTCTATAGAGACTGTGTGTAGTTTTATTCATCCTTACAACTGGTTTCTTAGCATAATCAAAAATAGATTAATCCTGCGTGAACAGAGGCTAGTGATATACATGATTACTTTTTCTAATTGAAATTGGAGAGATTTTTTCCATGCACTCTATTCTGATTATGTTTTTTTTCTCCCCATACTTTGCCCAAACCCAGACTGAAATCTATACTTTTTCTTTCTTTATCTTACTAGAGAACAAATAAGCATCTAATAATAATAATATTATAAAATATTATACAGGAAAGTAAAAACAAATAGGATAAAGGAAAACAACAGAAAAACAGAATATAAAAGCCCATAACAAAAAACAGAGATGCTGTGAGACACACATTAGTACACACAGAAAACCCATAAAAACAAATTTAGAAACTATAATTTATAGGTAAAAGATGTTAAAATTAAAAATTACCCAGACAATTCATTGTGAGAAAAAAAAATCCCTCAAAAACTACCCCTAGCTATATTTAATTTTAACTACCTATGTTTGTTAACAGGCCCCACCTCCTTGTGTGGTTTGTATACCCAGCTAACATTTAATGAGGTAAACTAACTTTTCCTTTGTGACTTTGTGACTGGTTACCAATATGAGATAGTTTCTGGGTTAGGGATGGGCATTATGTCTACTTCCCCTCTCAGCATCTTATTGGAACCTGTACAATTCATTTGCATGTTGCCTTAGTCTCTGTGAGTTCAGAGGTGTGTCAGCCATTTGCATCTAGAAGGCCCTGTTTCCTTAGAGTCTTCTGCTCCAACTGAATCTAAAACTCTTTTAGCTTCTTCCCTAGAGTTCTCTGCACCCTGAGGGGAGGGACTTGATGAAACTCCATTTAGGACTCAGGGTTCCAAAGTCTTTCACTCTACACATTGTCTGGTTGTGTTTCTGTATTTGTTCCCATCTACTGTATGAGGGAGCCTCTCTAATGATGGCTGACCAAGTCACAGATGAATGAGCAGAGTGTTGCTAGGATTCATTTTATTGCTCCATTCTTTTGCCAGAAAGGTGGTACTTCCATTTCCCTTAGGTTCACTGTCTATTTAACCTTCTGTTCCTGTGGACCAGAATAGTGTTGAAGTTCTATCTCATGGAGTATCTATCTATCTATCTATCTATCTATCTATCTATCTATCTATCTATCTATCTATCTATCTATCTATCCCTCCAGACAACACATTGTTAGACAAAAAAATAAAATCTTTCAAAATTACCACAGAATTTATTTTGTTTTAGCCATCTACCTCTGGGAGTAGGGGGTGACTTCAAGTGATATGTATGATATGTATTCCATACACACACACACTCACATGCACACACATATATGATTTATTGATTATTCTGTATATGTGCCTGTTCTTGTGTGCATGAGGAGGGTGTGTGTTTCTTTTATTGGTGATTTACATTAGTATGACCATATATTAGTTGAAATACATGTTAAAATATAATATTAAAAGTAGAATATTTAATATTTTATTTTTAAAATTTGTTTAATGTCAAAAGTAAATATTAGTACAAAATATAAAAGTAAAAATAAGAAATATTGTAAAATAAACTAATTTTAAATGAATAAATTAGAATTTTCATTACAAGACAAATTATGATATCAGACTACTCAGAGATTCAATTCAATTACTTTATTATATTTCTTTAACTTATTATGAGGTATTTATGTTTTTGTTATATATGTTTTATAGTTATACTTGCTTGGCTCTTGTGTTTTAAAAATGTTTAATAAAAAGTAAAGCTTTTAGAATAAGCCTGATTTTATCAGCACTTAAAGTAAAGTGGTTGAAATAATTGAGATAGTGTCTGCATGAAGAGTAAACCATCATGACTGACAGCCTTAATTTGTTCAGAAAATATATGATGTGGATGAACAAGTACTAAACTAAATGGCTTGTCAATTTGACACTAAGGTGTTCTGCATAAACTCAGAAAAAAGTTTCTAAATAAAAATTCAGGAAAAATTATGTACTTGTTAGAGCTTTCAGTATTTCTAGGAGACAAAAATCTAACAGCAAACTTCCTGTTTCTCTGGCTTTCTGCCACCTGTTCTTCAATGATTCCACACCTTTGGGTATAGGAGTAGTGTAGTAGATATATCAGTTGAGAGTAAGCTCTCCAACTCTACATTTTGATTCATTGTGAATTTGTTTTTGTGATCGTGTCTATCTTTTGCAAAGAGAAGTTTCTTCATGACTGAAGAGAACTACAATTATCTGTGGGTATTAGGACAAATTGGTAGTTAGGGGTTATGCTGGTTTAGTAACAAGGCAATTATTGACTTTTCTTCAAAAATCTATGACTTTGTTGAACAGGTTCTATAGTCAAACACAGAGCCATTGATTATACTGATATTTGAGCCACTGTTGTATCCTAAAGTTTGTCCTGCCATGAAAATCTTCATTGTGTGTGATTTTTGTTGTTGTTTATTTTTGTTTTTCGAGACAGGATTTCTCTGTATAGCCCTGGCTGTCCTGGAACTCACTTTGTAGACCAGGCTGGCCTTGAACTCAGAAATCTGCCTGCCTCTGCCTCCTGAGTGCTGGGATCCCGAGTACCTGGCTGTGTGTGATTTTTATTCTGTTTGCCAATTTTTCTAAATCTGGAATTAACTGTAACTCAGACACAGAGGACATGCTTTTGAGAGATTTTCGCTTTGGTGAATCATTTGAAATAGGAATATTCTCTTCTAATAAAGATCTTTGAAGTAAGAAGACACAACTTTAATCCAGATCTTTTGGTATGGGAAGACCCACTTCTTCTATTCTGGGCCACACCCTCTTCTGGAAACCTTTATAAAGGATATGGCAAAGGGAAGACTAACTTTTGGCTTGCTTGCTCACATCCTCCTTAAGTCCATTCCTTTACTGAGATTAGAGCCTATTTTTTTTTAAGATGCTGACACTTACTGACGACCAGCTTCCATAGGTAGACATCCTTGTCTGTCAGCTGACTATAAGTCGTTATATAAATCCCCATTTTATATATATATATATATATATATATATATATATATATATATATATATATATATAGAGAGAGAGAGAGAGAGAGAGAGAGAGAGACTATGTTAGTCTAGAGAACCCTGACGAATAAATTGTGATTTGTAGACATCGTAGCTTGTAGAGCTACTGGTTGCTTCTCTCCTTTTGAAACTTACATTGTGCCTTCCAGTTCTTCGAAAATTAGTCCTCACAGAAGAATCTTTTAGTTCCGGGGCCTCTCAGCACTGTGTCTAAAGTGTGTTGTAGAGCAATTTTTATCCAGCAACATGGCTGCCCTGGCAAGAGGTCACATCTAAAGATCTTCTAGTTCTATGTGTTCTGATTAGAATACAGATACATCCTGAGTACATACTTTAATCCTAAACAATGTAGATAAGACAGTTTGTAGAAAGAAGCAGACATGTTTGAAAGTGATGGAGGGTGGTCAATCAGTTCAGTTCAGAGAGTTCAGCTAAGTGCATTAGAATTTGGTACAGTCAGTTGGGAGTCAGGGCAGTGAGTGTAGTACAGTGGAGTTGAGTTCAGTGTGGTCCATTCATGAAGTTCAGTGCAGGTTAGCAGAGGTAGTTGAAGCCAGAGAATATTGAGGCAAAGCAGAAAAAAAATCAATGAAAAGCCCAGGGATTTCCAGTTGCTTGGAGAGGAGTTTGGGCCAGCCAGAAACAGCCAGCCAGAGTTCAGAAAGAACTTGAAAGGGTGAGCTAACAAGGCAGCAAGCCTCTCACATGACAGTTACATCTGATGAAAAGAAAAGATACATGACTGCCAACATTATACAAAGCAGAGGACATCTGACAGAATCCTTGCAGAGGACAGGAGACACCTGACAAGCCACAAAGTAGAAACTTGCCTAGGATTGCCTCCACAGGAAGTATCAGTTCCTTGAGTTCAGCTGGACACCCAGGCAGACTTGAGAGACTCCAAAGTAATGAGACCTTGAGCCCAGAACAAAGAATGAGACAAGAACTTCTGAGAGAGTCAATCAAAGTAAGCCACCACAAAAGGCAAATTTAATTATACCGAAATATTTTTCTTGCATTAAATATGGAAATCTCTATGTCTGATTTCTTAAGGGCAAGTGATAGAAACATTAAGGAATGGGGCCAACTATCTATCATCAAAATTCTTTACCCAGAATTGTTCTGTCTAAAGGAAATGCAGGGACAAAATTGGAACAAAGATTGAAGGAAAGGCCATCAAGTGTCTGGCTCAACTTGGGATCCATCCCACCTGCAGGAATCCAACTCCAACACTATTATTGATACCGTGTGAGCTTCCAGTAGGAGCCTAGACGGGATATATCAGTAGCAAACTGAGACAGATTGCAAGTATTTACATCTAACTGTGGGTCTGCATTTTACTCAGCTGCTGGGGTATGGGACAACTGCTTGGGCAGATGGAACATGGAGCTCTAGATGGCATTTACCCTGTGCTGTAGCCATCAGGTGATGGGCTTTCTGGAAGCAAGGAGACACCTTCAGGGGGTGAAAAATGCAGTGTAGGATTTTGTAGGCCTAAACTGGGCTTCCTAAGCTTCCCAGAGTCCAGTCACCAATGGAAAACCACACAGGGGAGTCAGAACGAAGTTGGGGGCCAAGAGCTGAGGATGATGATGAGCCCAGGGCTGGAGCAATCAGGAACTCTAGCTTAGCTCATTGTGGGGAACTTCAGGCTGATCTCAAGTCGAGGTGAGGTCTGAACCCTGATGGTCATAATTCACCTACATGACATGGTAGGCGTTTCCTCATGCTCCTGGAACTCTGCCCCCTGCCTAAGGTACCATCTCTTACAGCCTCCACAAGAGAAGAATGGTCAGTAGTCACATAAGCAATGGCCCAAGCTTCTGACCTTCAGGCTAAAGTCCTCCCCAATTACCTAGCAACAGTGAAGACCATAAAAAGGGGTGCTCAGCCCCCACCTCGCTCTCTTACTCCTTTGTCCTCTTACCTCTCCCTTCTCTCCCTTCTCTCTCCTCTTCCCATTCTCTTTGTCTTCTCCTCTCCTCTCTCCTTTCTCTCTCTCTCTTTCTCTCTAGCCTCCCCTCTCTCTCTCCCTCTCTCTCTCTTTCTCTCTCTCTCTCTTCTCTCTTTCCCCCTTCATTTCTATAATAAAGCTCTTAAACCATAGACAGTCTCTGCTCCTTCAAGTTCCACTGCTCACTCTGGTCAGTGTTGGGAACCTCTTCCCCTATTCCCATTACCTCTAGCCTACAACCCTGGTGGCTTTAGCAAAGTAGCTCCGGGAGACCCCCAGGCAGGGCTGACTGAAGGGTGAGATAGAGGAATGCCCACCCAGGGATGAGTGGATAGGGTAGGTAGCAGCCTGACTGACCAGAGAATAGGGAAACACTGGCGGGGCAGGGACATCTTTTTCCTATCCCACTTCTCCTCCGGGCCTCCCTTTATTTTGTTCCCCACAGCTCATCAGCAAAAGTCATTCTTTTCTGGAACAGTCCAATGTCCCACAGCTAACCATTGGACTGAGGTAGGTAATCCCTATACAAGAGTTAGGGGAAGGACTGAAGAAGTTGAGGGGGATTGCATCCTCATAGGAAAAACAATCAAAGCAACCAAACTGGGTCCCTCAGAACTCCCAGAAGTTAAGCTACAGAGGACTGCATTGTTTGGCCTCAGTTGAAATTTGATGCTCCAGGGAAGGTGGATGCTGGCACAGTGAGGTGGGGGTGGGTGATTGGGTGGGGGATCACCCTCTCAGAAGCAAAGATGGTGGGGGGAAGGGATGAAGAACTGGTGGAAAGGGGGACCAGAAATGATGGTCAACCTTTGGTATGTAAATAAAAATAATAATGTGAAAGTCATCACAGTGTCTATTACAATGGCTATCACTGGAGTAAACTCCTCACTACTTTCAATTGAAATTTTATATAATGCCTCTCAAAAGCAGTTGAAAAAATAAATGTACAAGGAATTATCTATAATAATATAAAAACTTGAGAGACAAGAGGCAAAGGAAGTAAGTGAAAAAGAAGTGCCTAATTGGGAACCTATGGCAACTAATAATATTAAGGGCAGAGATAGACAGCTCATTGAATGTACGGTGTTACCTCTTAATGAAATTGAAGAAAGGCTACACTGGCTTTCCCAGGTAACCAAGAAAAAATGGCTGAAAGCAGTGAAAATTCGAAAACCGAACAACTGTTTTGGAATTCTGTAAAATATTAGCTCTTAAACATTTTAAAGAATCAATAGTAATGTATAGAATGCACTCACCCTATTTGAGGCAGATGTTAAACAAAGCAGGATGTACCCTCAATACTGGAAAGATTTAGCAGTAGCTGTACCGGAAGCAGGTTCTCAATTATAATATGTGACTTGGTGGCATGAAGAAGCTGCAATTATGGAAAATTATTGTTAGGTGAAGGTCAATTTACTTATTTAAAACAAAAGATGCAATTTGATGACTATTGTACAGTGCACTTTATTAGCTTTAAGAGCCTGGGATAAGATGGAATTACAATCAATGGGAGGAGAGGCCCTAAGTCCTGTGAAGGTTCTATGCCCCAGTATAGGGAAATGCCAGGGCCAGAAAGTGGGAGTGGGTAGGTTGGGGATCAGGGGCAGGGGGAGGGAATAGGGGATTTTAGGAGGGGAAACTGGGAAAGGGAATAACATTTGAAATGTAAATAAAGAAAATAATAAAAAAGATGGAAGGACAAGAAGAAAAGGGTCTACCTCATTACAAAAATATTGCAAATCCTGGAAGAGACTTTTACTGACTTCTTACATAGCTTGATGCCCACTGGGTTCTGAGGGACCCAGGGCAATATCAGATCCAGATGTGCAAGAGGTACTAACTGAACTTTTGGCTTTCAAAAATGCAAAGTGCAAAAAAGTTCTTAGATCTTTTAAAGCTTTATCAGTGCTCATGGATCAATGGATTAGGACTATTGCTATCATTGACTTTAATGACTATGTAATTGGACAGGCAATGGCCAATAATCCTGTCAACTCTATAAGAAGGGTCAACTCAATCCAGCAACAAAAAACATGTGCAAGATGTTTTCTGTCAGCAATTCACAGAGCAATGAGAGAAAATTAGTAGAAATTTAAAACATATGTTAAGACTATATTTGAAATAAAAACACCTCCCTTGTCTTTCTCTCAGTACATTTATGATTAGCTCCTTTGTTAGTTAAATATTAGAATATGTACATATATATATGAGGTCTGCTTTTGTGAAGAATTTCATATATGTGCATATCCATATCCTCCTATATATACATTTGTATGATGTTTTGTGTGTGAGAAATATATATATATCATTGTAAATGCATAGGCTTTCAATAAAATAGATACAACTATATGCTTTTGTCTATGACAATATGTTTATAATAGAGGACGCTAAACATTTATGCTATATCACTTACTACTTTTTAAGGCATTTTAATTTCATATACCATGTAATATTTAGTTATATGAACGTTTTGCACCTGAGCTTGTGTACTATGTACATGCCTGATCGCACACCATGTAGATGCCTGATGACCTACGTGTGAGAAATGTGAGCTGAGTTCCCATCAATTGGATGGGACTAATTTTCAATTACCCTAAGTAACCACGTGCGTGCTGAAACTGAACTCAGGTCCTCCATAATATTAACAAGTGTTATTACCCATTGTGTTATCTCTCCAATCCCCTACATCATTTATTCTTAAGTGGAAAGCTGTATTCTGAATCAACAAAGAAAAATATTGTAGCACGTGTCAGGTTATAAAAAATAGTCTTGGTTTCTGTTAGTAAGACTATTTTTTTATAACCAGAAACTTAGAATGCCCAAGATATAAGTTACAATTTGCAAAACACATGAAACTCAAGAAGAACAAAGACCAAAGTGTGGGTACTTTGACACTTCTTAGAATTGGGAACAAAACACCCATGGAAGGAGTTACAGAGACAAAGTTTAGAGCTGAGACAAAAGGATGGACCATCTAGAGACTGCCATATCCAGGGATCTATCCCATAATCAGCCTCCAAATGCTGACACCATTGCATACACTAGCAAGATTTTGCTGAAAGGACCCTGATATAGCTGTCTTTTGTGAGACTATGCTGGGGTCTAGCAAACACATAAGTGGATGCTCACAGTCAGCTATTGAATGGATCACAGGGCCCCCAATGTAGGAGCTAGAGACAGTACCCAAGGAGCTAAAGGGATCTGCAACTCTACAGGTGGAACAACATTAGGAACTAACCAGTACCCTGGAGCTCTTGACTCTAGCTGCATATGTATCAAAAGATGGCCTAGTCGGCCATTAGTGGAAAGAGAGGCCCATTGGACCTGCAAACTTTATATGCCCCAGTACAGGGGAATGCCAGGGCCAAAAAGTGGGAGTGGGTGGGTAAGGGAGTGGGGGGGGTGAGAGGGTATGGGGGACTTTTGGGATAGCATTGGAAATGTAAATGAGGAAAATACCTAATTAAAAAATATTAAAAAATAGTCATCATATGAAAAAAATGGTTATATTTTAGGAAAATCCAAACAAATTGTCCTCACAAAGACAGTCTAAAAATTTGGAGCTGTGACGAAAGGATGGACCATCTAGTGATTGCCATATGAAGGGATCCATCCCATAATCAGCCTCCAAATGCTGACACCATTGCATACACTAGCAAGATTTTGCTGAAAGGACCCAGATATAGCTCTCTCTTGTGAGACTATGCCGGGGCCTAGCAAACACAGAAGTGGATGATCACAGTCAGCTATTGGATGGGTCACATGGCCCCCAATGGAGGAGCTAGAGAAAGTACCCAAGGAGCTAAAGGGAACTGCAACCCTATAGGTGGAACAGCAATATGAACTAACCAGTACCCCGGAGCTCTTGTCTTTAGCTGCATATGTATCAAAACATGGCCTAGTCGGCCATCACTGCAAAGAGAGGCCCATTGGACTTGCAAACTTTATATGCCCCAGTACAGGGGAACGCCAGGGCCAAAAAGGGGGAGTGGGTGGGTAGGGGATTGGGGGGGTGGGTATGGGGGACCTTTCGGATAGCATTGAAAATGTAAACGAGGAAAATACCTAATTAAAAAAAAGAACGTAACCCCATTCATAATAAAAAAACAAATAAAGAAAACAAACAAAACAAAACAAAACAAAACAAAACAAAGACAGTCTATTATAGTATGTTGCTAAAAAACTATTTAAAAACGATAATAAAATACAACTTTTATCAAAGGTCAAAAATATAGCATGAAGGTAATATATCACATTGGATTCTAAAGTAAATGTCATTATAAATGTGGGTTTTAAACTATGTTTTGAAGAATTAGGCATACTTGTACAAATAAGAGATAAAATTATGAAAATGGAATTTCAGGGTATTATGGAAACTATTTTATATAGTCAATTTACACTTATCTACTGATAGTATACTTTACTATTCTTTTCTGTAAACATGATGCATTAGTTTATCATATAGAATGTATTTATTTTCATAAATGGTGTATTCTACTAAAGTAACCATAAATTTATATTCCAATTCCTCATCCTATTAGATTTCTTTACCGAGTTAATATATAATAGAATAATAACCAGTATAATTTCTGAAAGTATATAGTCTTGTATCCTTTGGTTTCCTATAATATAAAGTTCAGTTTCTACTTAAATGTTTTTAGAAGTTAATCCCTTTTTCCTCATTGCACGTGTGGCCCCTGTATCTTTATGTTTGAACACCTGGCCTGGAGTTTGTGGTATTGATTCTGAGGGCTGTAAGACCATTAGAATGTAGAACCTTGCTGAAGTTGTGGTATTGATTCTGAGGGCTGTAAGACCATTAGAATGTAGAACCTTGCTGAAGTGAGATGGTGATTTTGGATGAGCCTTGAGGCTTATAGCCCTGCCCGATTTCTTGGCCTTCTCTAGGTTCCTGATTATTAATGTTAACATGTGCTGCAAACGTGTGCCCTTACTGACATGCTAGACTGCCTTCCTAAAAAGCAATGAGCAGAAATAAAATATTTTATCCTCAAGTTGCTTTTGCTCAGCCTTTTGCCAAAACAGCAAGAAAAGTAGGTGATATTATGAAGTTAACCAAAGTTGCTATGAGTACATTAGGGCATTAGTCTGGGTCAATAAGACAGCACTTCATAATACTCTACCCCACCTTCCAGATCTTACACTCTTTCCAAATCATCTTCATTGACATTTCGTAAGCTTTGTTGTGTTGGGGAAGATATTGATGTTCTGTTTAAGGCAACATTGAGTCTATTATTCTAAGTGCTTTGACCAGCTATTCATTTCATTGTTGTCTGCTACCCACTGCAAAAAGAAACTTCTCTGACAAAAAGGTTGATGGAAGGCCAGCTCTATGAATATAAACACAAATATTTTGAAGAGACTTTGGCAACACAAGCACTTAGCAAACTAACAGCTCCATACTTGGCCTTATGACTTGTTGACAGCCTATTTTTGTTTCGTATACACATAGAATTACAAAAATAAAGGTTCAGTGGTGAATAGATAACATGGACTATAGGACTGAAAATTTAAATTGAAAAATATAGTTATCGTTCAGAGAATACAGGTTATATTTAGAGCAAGTGTGTGGGGCAGTGGACTCACTGAGGAAGCCTGGTCCTTTGTTTTTCAAACTGTTTATTGTCATGGTGGAAAGTGGATGCATAAAATCATTCCCCATTTCTCAAGGTGGGCTTGAGATTAAATACCATTTTCAGGGAGGAATGTCTGGGAAGGGAATCTTATGGGCAATGCTTTCCGTGCCTCTAGGTACCTCACTAGTATAAAGATCTCTGTCTTGAGCTTATGTGACCACAAGTCAAGTCATTTTTTCTTTTCTTTCTTTCTTTTTATAAAGACAATCTTTAATTGGGGCTGGCTTACAGGTTCAGAGGATCAGTCCATTGTCATCAAGGCAGTAATTTGGCAGCATCCAGGTAGGCATGGTTCAGGAGGCGCTTCTACAATTTCATCTGAAGGCTGTGTTAGGGATGCTTCATCTACATGTAGAAGAACTTGAGGGATTGTCCTGATGTAAGGGGATGGGGGAGGCTGTGACAATATGACAGGGGCCTGTGCCAAGGGCCTCTTATCATTCCTTTAGGGTCTCCAGGGCTTCAAGCCTTTAGCTCAACCAAGAACCAGGCTTCCAATCATGGTACACTGCACCCCCCCCAAAGGAACTAAATACAAGGAAGTTTTTGGTAATAAAGGTGGGGTATGATGAAGTATATATTTTCAAAGAGATAACCGGACAAACCACATAGAGGAGGTATAGTAAATATGGGTGTGGATATCTACAGAGAGAGACGAAAGCTAAAGAACGCACTGGTTTTGAGTTTTGGAAACTAGAAGAAAGCTTGTGTTGTTCTATAGATAGTGATTGTGATGGATGATAGGTGAATTTTCTTATTAGGATGTGTTGACAGTGAGAGATTTCTTGACAATCAGTGAACAAGTTATGGGGAAGTATCTGGAATTATTAATGTACATATTACGAGCATGTGGGTGAAATTTGGAGTTGTAGGAATAGATTTGAATTCAAGAAGGAATTTCTGGTGCAGAAGGCATCAGCATGGTAAATTTTACACATTAAAATTAGAGAACTTCAGTGTTATGTTTTCTTCACTTCCTCCTTCACCATAATTTCCCAAGAGATATGGAAGATAAACAGTATTTTGTATTATAAATCCTATGTGACTCATCTACTATCTTACTTTACAATATGTATTGTATCATGTACTAACAATAGTAGTCTGCTTAGAATTGCTGCCTTAATATCAATTCTAGAGTACTGGGCTAACTCAAATTGAACATATCCTGAGCCTAATTCTGATCTATTCTCAACATGACTTTCTCAGTTTTACTAAAAGCACTCCCCTTTGTTCTGTGTATCAGCTAACATACTGACAGTATCCTGTCATGTCTCTAGCCATTTCAACCATGAGCACTGGTCTGCCTTTAGTATTGATTCAAATTGCAAGCTGTAAACTCAGTCATACTAATGCTTATTGTTTCCAGGTCTACAGCCACATGTGTTTTTAACTCATTGTTTTCAATTCTTCTAATGGATATCACTGAGCCTCAATGTTACCTTACCTTTGTCAACATAGGTCAGTAAATTTATTCTTCAGAATCTTTGGATTTTCTGATACAGTTTCAGAAGAGCTGTTTTCCCCACATCTTTGCATGAATTGCCCTAATTTAATTCAGGTCTCTCCTCAAATAAACTTTAGAAAGGATGCATATAATTACTGTGGTACTTTATTGCTCATGATTTTTTTGACCTTATTGTCTTTATTTATTTAATGAAAATACTAATATTTTATTATTCATCTAATTATACTTTCATCTGTTCATTATTTACCTCTGTCATTGGTATTTAAATCATATAACAACAATTCCTATTTATTTATTGGAAGGACTTAAAATACCATGATGAATGAATGAAAAAAAGGTGGAGGTCTATAAAAGATTTAGCAATGCAAATGTTTCATATTTGTCTCAATGCTGTCTCAAGTAGAACTATTGGACTAAATGAAGAGAAAATATTTAAAGATAGAGAAATTTGAAACCTAAAGCATTCTTTGGTTACTTCCACTAAGGCATTCACATATTTGGCCGTGAAAAGCCTGCATTTTCTATCTGAGCAGTCATGTTTCAGCTCTTGCCATTATGTTTGCCTTAAGAATCTTTGAAAAGTGCAACCAGACTGCCTACTTCCAGAAGGTTTTCTTTTCTTGTGCTGAATGTAGGCCTTTTATATTTAGAAGCACAAACTCTTTCCTAATTATATACAACCTACTGTTCTAAATTCTGCATTCCACTTAGCAGTTTAGTGCTGTGCGCTTTTCTCGGTACCAATTTTGGTGTCAGAAATTTGACATTTAGATTGCTTTTGAAAACCAATGGCAAAGTGGAATTCATACTGAATAAACCTTGCCTTTGCTTTCATAGTTCCATTTCAATTGTCTTTTCATTTATATACAATGATCTATCTGCAGTGTCATGGTGCCAATTAAAATACTCATCTGGATTTATAAATTCAGAGGAAATGTTTATTATCCTCGGTGGGATAATTTTGCTAATTGTTTTCCTCCAAACAAGGAGGGCTATAATGAAATTTGCTTAGAGCATTAAACATCTGTAAATGGCTCATATTTTTTAAGATCCTGTATTGTATAGGGATAAAGTAAGGGGAACATCAAAATACTAAGTAATTTTGATATCAGCTAGTTGTCATGTCTCTGAAATTTTCATGATATGATTTCTCCTGTGGAACTGCAGTACTTTTGTTTTTTGATGTGTTAGTTTGAGAGTTCTTTCTCCCCCTCATTCTGTTTTTGTAGCCCTTTCCTTATGCGTTTATGATTTGTGGGTGTAAAGCATGTGCTAAACATGAAACAGTGTGTTCATTACTATGTGTAGCTATTTATAATAAAGTGTGACTTTACGATTAAATGTTAATTTAAAAATAAAAAGAAAATGAAATCCAGCCTCTTTATCTTAGTGCATGTGCTGTTTAGTAAAAAAAACAAAAACAAAAAACAAAAACAAACCATTGAAATTGACTATTTTAAATGTGTCCTATAATGTCTTTGGTAAAATTTTGTAATAGAATAAAAAATAGTATTTTCAAAATCCCCCCAGGAAGTAGTCTAATGTTAGTCATGCTAGAAGGTAGTTTGAAAAAGGGCAAACTCATTAAATGATTTCTATGTGAATATTTTTATCTATAAAGTAAGAGTGAAATTATTGTGTTTATAGTTTATCCTTGAAGTACGTTTTCCCTTTCATTGTGAAATGAAAGTAGTTGGTTGTATTCCCAAACATTAGCTAAACTCTGAAGCCTCTCTTATAGCTTTTGGTTGTTTAACATTATCTTTCACTACATGTAACAAAGACAAAACAAGAATTGCCCTTGACATTTGGACATTAGAGATGAGAAATACTGTATACCAGAACATTTTGTGCTAGAGATTTGTGAAATTTATCACACAAAAGGTGTGTGAATTGTATTTATATCAGTCATATTTTCCGTGAACTTTCACATTCTCTAACGTAAAACTTTCTGTTTTTTCAAACGCTGTAAGGCAATTTTGCAGACAACCACTGCTGGCTTAGTTTTGATTTAAGCAAGCTGGATATTATGTTTTGCTTTTAGTTCCAGTAAAAGATTTAAGGACTTTTCTTTAAGAAAAGACATGATAACCTGATTTGTATTTTAATAATTTTATTGCATATAGTTATCATATTTTCTCCAAATATCTCTGTTTATGCCTTTGTATTTCTTTAAATTGAAAGGTAAATAACTTAGTAATTGAAATTCTACTAATTTTAATGCTGTAAGAAATTTTAAAATACATAATACAGGTGACATAATGAAAGACAGAGGGAGAGAGAGAACTGAATGGGAGAGGGGAGAAGGGGAAAAGGGGAAAATGACCAAGTATTGGAGGGAGGGGCAAGAGTGAAGCCCTGAGGGCCAGCAGAAAACAAAAATAATATATACTTATCAATTCTCTAACAGTAGTTTTACTTTGAAATAGAAGATAAAAATAGGGAATATGCTTTTCATTTTGGATGTCAAAATGTAATTACCATTGAAGCATTTTATAACATTGATCATCTTTTACAATTCTATAAAGCATAGCAGGATAGAAGTAAGAAAGCAGAAGTATGAAGAAATCATTGCAAAACTGTGTATTATTATTGGATTTGGCTTATATTATCTAATGATGAATTGTAACTTATCAATAATATTTGTGTTTTCTACTGTTCTTTTTTATTTTTAAACAATTTCTGTGATACTTATTCTTCTTGAGCAAAGTTTTATCCAATATAAAGTGCTGATGCCTACTCTCAGTATAAATGTAAAAGTAGAAAATGAAAGAAGAATATCCATCCAATCAAGATGTTAATACTATATGCAAATGTCTATCAAAGCTATCCTGATGAGTGGCTATGCTACAGAGAAAAATGTCCATTGCCAACAATGTAAATATTGAATCTCATGCCGGGCAGTCATGGCACACAACTTTAATCTCAGCATTTGGGAGGCAAAGGCAGGCAGATTTCTGAGTTCGAGGCCAGTCTGGTCTACAGAGTAAGTTCCAGGACACCCAGAGCTACAAAGATAAACCCTGTCTAAAACAAAACAAAACAAAACAAAACAAAACAAAACAAAACAAAACAAAACAAAACAAAACAAAACAATTGAACCTCATAAGTGTGTTGGATGTAACTATAGGCATTTTTTTAAAATAGAAGATGAATAGATATTTCTGTATGAGAGGAGAACAATGTAATACTGTATGACAAATAAAAGCTCCAGGAAAAAAAATGAGAAAATTAAACCTAGGCAAGTAAGTTCACAGAAATCCAGCATAATATAGATTTTTTTTAAAAAAAAATCACAATTGTATATTTGTAAAGAATAGAGAAATGGAATCTATAAGAGGGCAAAAACTAAAGTACCAATAAATTTTATGGAGACTATTGGGGTTGTAGAAATTATAAAATGTCAACCACATTTTTATTTTAATCTATTTAAAGCCTACCTGCATGGAACAATCTCTAACAATTTAAAATAGCAGAGCTATTTTATTACTGTATTTCTTGCTTTTAGATAAAGAACAACAATAAAGCTAGAACTCACACAGTAGGACGTTTTTGATGATTGAAGGCAGCAATCAATTTTCCGTACAACTGTTTGCATACTATGCAATCTGTTTGTACTTACAAATACATTTCCTCATTCATAAATTTTATAGAAAGGAAATATTCACAAATGATATTTTCATTAAGAAGTTTAGATAATAAAACACGTCATCGTTTTATCTCTTATGTGGAAAAAATTCATACAAAAGGATATATAAAATTGAATTGAAGTGACTTGCTCTGACAGAACATCACTTTGAAAAATGAGCTCTTGTCCCTTTGTCTTAAAAGATTCTATGCATGGTATGATGTAGCAATGAATATGTGCATTAGAAATAGCATCAGAGGCACGATGGTTCAAAGAAGGCAGGTCATAGAAGAACAAATAAAATGCTCTGACATACTTCTTTCAGTCTTCATAAATTGGAAGTCATAAAATACATAAGGACATAGAATAGTAGGAAGGAGAATAGGGGTTAATGGGTATATTGATGTAGGAGAGTCTGTAGATTTCTTTTATTCTCTTCATTGACAATTTGAACTATGAAGTTTGAGTGTATTCAGAAAGATGTATCATGTGTTGAAAGAACAAGCAAAGTAATATTCACTGAAGGGTCCTCATAATTGTTTTGAGGATTCAAGTTAAGATCCTTTTGCTGATGAAAACACATTCCTTTAGTCCTCTCTCAAGTGTGCTGTTAAATTACTGATATGAGACAGCACCAGCTTCTTTTTTTTTATATGTAGGCATTTAGATCTTTGAATTTGCCTCTCAGAACTGCATTCATATAGTCCCAGAAGACTATATACATTGTGTTTTAATTTTCATTCAATTCTAAAAATTTTTGTATTATTTCTCAATTTCTTTGTTGACTCATTTTTCATCTAGAAAGGAGTTTTTCAGTTTCTATTCGATAGATGAGCTTTCTGTTTTTGTTTGTTTGTTTATATCGAGTTTAAGTAATATGGTCTTCATAACCAGTTTAAGTAATATGGTCAGATAGGATGCAAGTTATTATTTTCATTTTCTTGTATCTATTGAGACTTGTTTTGTGTCCAAATATATAGTCTATTTTGAAAAATGTTTTATGATCTGCTAAGAGAAGGTATATTCTTTTGCGTTTTGGTAAAATATTCTGCAAATATATGTTAGGCTCAGTAGTTTTATGATATCATTTCTATCTTTTTGTCTGTATGGTAGGAGGAGATATTGAAGTCACTATCAATTGTGGCAGTTAATATGAAATTTTAGCTGTAGTCGTATTTCTTTTATGAAATCAGGTGCCCTTGTATTTGGCATAGATATTTAGAATTTCAATATCCTCTTGGATTTTTATTTTGATGAATATATAATGTGATACTCTATCTCTTTGGATTAGTTCTGTCTTGATTTCTATTTTGTCACACATTAAAATGGCTACAACATCTTGTTTTGTAGGTCCATTTGCTTAAAATATTTTTTCCATTCTTACACTTTCAGATGATGTCTATTTTCTTTTTTTATTGGATATTTTCTTCATTTACATTTCAAATGCTATCCCAAAAGTCCCCTATACCCTTCCCCCGCCCTGCTCCCCTACCCACTCACTCCCATTTCTTGGTCCTGGCTTTCCCCTGTACTGGGGGATATAAAGTTTGCTAGACCAAGGGTTCTCTCTTCACAATGATGGCCAACTAGGCCATCTTCTGCTACATATGCACCTAGAGACATGAGTTCTGGGGGCTACTGTTTACCCGACTATTGTTCATATTCATATTGTTCATATTGTTGTCCCGACTATAGGGTTGCAGACCCCTTCAGCTCTTTGGTAATTTCTCTAGCTCCTACTTTGTGGGTGCTGTGTTCCATCCTATAGATGACCATGAGCATCCACTTTTGTATTTGCCAGGCACTGGCAAAGCCTCACAGGAATCAGCTATACCAGGGTCCTTTCAGGAAAATCTTGCTGGAATATGCAATAGTGTCTGTGATTGGTGGCTGATTATGGGATGGACCCCTGGGTGGGGCAGTCTCTGGTTGGTACATCCTTTCACCTTACCTCAAAACTTTGTCTCTGCAACTCCTTCCATGGATATTTTATTCCCCATTCTAGGGCAGAATGAAGTATCCATGAGTTGGTCTGCCTTCTTGATTTTCTTGTGTTTTGGAAGTTGTATCTTGGACACTCTAGGTTTCTGGGCTAATATCCACTTATCAGTGAGTGCATATCAAGTGACATCTTTAGTGATTGGGTTACCTCACTCAGGATGATATCCTCCAGATACATCCATTTACCCAAGAATTTCATAATTTCATTATTTTTAATAGCTGAGTAGTAAATGTGTAAATATATCACATTTTTTGTATCATCCCTCTGTTGAGGGACATCTGAGTTCTTCCCAGCTTCTGGCTATTATAAATAGGGATGCTATGAACCTAGTGGAGCATGTGTCCTTATTACAAGTTCAAACATCTTCTAGGTATATGCCCAGGAGAGGTATTGCTGGATCTAGCAGTAGTACTATGTCCAGTTTTCTGAGGAACCACCAGACTGATTTCCAGAGTGGTTGTACAAGTTTGCAATCCCACCAGCAATGGAGGAGTGTTCCTCTTTCTTCACATCCTCGCCAGCATCTGCTGTCACCTGAGTTTTTGATCCTAGCCATTCTGACTGGTGTGAGGTGGAATCTCAGGGTTGTTTTGATTTTCATTTCCCTGATGAATAAGGATGTTGACCATTTTTTTTAATTGCTTCTTAGCCCTTCCTTATTCCTCAGTTGAGAATTCTTTGTTTAGCTCTGTACCCATTTTTTAATGGGGTTATTTGAATTTCTGGAGTTTAGCTTCTTGAGCTGTTTGTATATATTGGACATTAGTCCCCTATCAGATTTAGGATTGGTAAAAATTCTTTCCCAATCCGTTGGTGGCCTTTTTGTCTTATTGACAGTATCTTTTGCCCTACAGAAGCTTTGCAATTTTATGAGGTCATATTTGTCGATTCTTGATCTTACAGCACAAGCCATTGCTGTTCTGTTTGGGAATTTTTCCCCTATGCCCATATCTTCGAGGCTTTTCTCCACTTACTCCTCTATTAATTTCAGTGTCTCTGTTTTTATGTGGAGGTCTTTGATCCACTTAGACTTGAGCTTTGTACAAGGAGATAAGAATGGACCAATTCGCATTCTTCTACATGATAACTGCCAGTTGTGGCAGCACCATTTGTTGAAAATGCTGTCTTTTTTCCACTGGATGGTTTTAGCCCCCTTCTCAAAGATCAGGTGACCATAGGTGTGTGGGTTCATTTCTGGGTCTTCAATTCTATTCCATTGATCTACCTGTCTGTCACTATACCATTACCATGAGGTGTTTTTTTTTTTTTTTTTTTTTTTGTTCTTTTTTTTTTTTTTTTTTTTTTTTTTTTTTTATCACAATTGCTCTGTAGTACAGCTTGAGTTCAGGCATGGTGATTCCCCGAGGTTCTTTTATAGTTGAGAATAGTTTTTGCTATCCTAGATTTTTTGTTATTCCAGATGAATTTGCAAATTTCCCTTTCTAACTCAGTGAAAAATTGAGTTGGAATTTTGATGGGGATTGCATTGAATCTGTAGATTGCTTTTGGCAGGGTAGCCATTTTTATTATATTAATCCTGGCAATCCATGAGCATGGGAGATCTTTGCATCTTCTGAGATCTTCTTCAATTTCTTTCTTCATAGGCTCGAAGTTCTTGTCATACAGATCTTTCACTTCCTTAGTTAGAGTCACACCAAGGTAATTTATATTATTTGTGACTATTGTGAAGTGTGTTTCCCTAATTTCTTTCTCATCCTGTTTATCCTTTGTGTAGAGAAAGGCCATGGATTTGTTTGAGTTAATTTTATATCCTGCTATTTCACTGAAGTTGTTTATCAGGTTTAGCAATTCTCTGGTGGAAGTTTTAGTGACACCTATATATATTATCATATCATCTGAAAGTAGTGATATTTTGACTTCTTCCTTTCCAATTTGTATCACCTTGGTCTCCTTTTGTTGTCAAATTGCTCTGGCTAGGACTTCAAGTACTATATTGAATAGGTAGGGAGAATGTGGGCAGCCTTGTCTAGTCCCTGATTTTAGTGGGGTTGCTTAAAGCTTCTCTCCATTTACTTTGATTTGGCTACTGGTTTGCTGTATATTGCTCTTTATTATGTTTAGGTATGGGCCTTGAATTCGTGATCTTTCCATCACTTTTATCATGAAGTGTTGGATTTGTTAAATGCTTTCTCTGCATCTAACGAGATGATCATGTGATTTTTTTGTCTTTGAGTTTATTTATATAGTGGATTACATTGATGGATTTCCATATATTAAACCATCCCTGCATCCCAAGCCTACTTGGTCATGATGGATGATCGTTTTGATATGTTCTTGGTTTCGGTTTTCGAGGGTTTTATTGAGTATTTTTGCATCGATATTCATAATGAAAATTGGTCTGAAGTTCTCTTTCTTTTTTGGATCTTTGTGTGCGTTAGGTATCAGAGTAATTGTGGTTTCATAGAATGAATTGGGTCGAGTACCTTTTGTTTCTATTTTGTGGAATACTTTGAGAGGAGTTCAAATTAGGTCTTCTTTGAAGATCTGATAGTACTCTGCACTAAACCCATCTGGCATGTTTACTCAGTCTCTGAGAATAATATTGCATATGTTTGTGTGTGTGTGTTAATCATTTATTAAACTTCCTTTAAGACCCAAATAAGAAATTAGAAATAGCTTTACGGTTCATAATTCTAGACCACAGTTCTGCTCTTCTCTTGCTTCCACTCATAGCCCCTATTTCACGTTTGCAAACTACCCTCAAAATTAAACACACAAATATGCACAAACACACAAACTAACACACACACAACACACACACATGCACACGCACACGTGCATGCACATACACACACACACAAACACACAGGGGGGGGGAGAGAAGCATAAAAAGAAAATCTCATTGTGGAAGCTATAATATGTCACAGTGTGTCCTGCAATATATTGTTCTCACCACACATTTTCATTTACCCATTGCAATGAATAGTTTATCTAGTTTGAGGTCTGTGGCTTCTGACACACTATAACTATTGGATTCTCACAGGAATTTCTCTCAGTTATACTACTGTTGCCTGGTGTAATGGAGATCCTGCAGCTTTAGATCAGCAGGGCTGGCCCTTTCGTTAGTCCCAGCCTTTCACAGATGATGCAGATTTTGCGGTGGTTGTCTTAGTTAAGCTTTTCGTACTGTGAACAGACACCACGATCATGGCGACTATTATAAACACAAAATTTAATAAGGGCTGGTTTATAGGTTCAGAGATTCAGTCTCTTATCACCAGACCAGGAGCATGGCAGTGATCAGGTAGATATGGGGCTGGAGGAACTGAGATTTCTGAAGGCAGCTAGGACAAGAGTCTTAAAGCCCACACCCACAGTGACATACCTCCTAATAGTGATACTCTCTGGGCCAAACATATGCAAACCATCACAGGTGGGCCAAATCAGAGCTCTGGATCTGGGCCTGGATGGTGGCTGGGTCAGCCTACCCTTATCCAAACCACCAAGGAGAGCTCTCTAGCACTGCTCCAGATAGGCCTCCCATTGCTGCCATCTGCATTGGGCAGGGTCAGCTCTCTTGTTCTCATGCCCTCAGGCTGGCTCATGTCTCCAGAGCCAGCACTACTGTGTTTCCATGTCAAGATTGGGGAGGGACACTTTCCCAGAGCTTCAGCCTGTAAGGGGTTGGGACATCTATCCAGCTCTCATTCTCTTGGGGATGTTTCATCCATTCCTTCACCATCAGGGCTAGTTCCACTGTGTTGCCCAGGTGAGGTACGGGGGACCCATTCTCCCTAGTGATAAAACCAATGATGGGCAAGGTTAGCTCTCCTACTTTTATGCCCTCATGCCCTTGGGCCAGCATTCCAGACTACATCAGGTGGGAAAGGGGGAAAAGGAAGGAAGAAGGGATGAAGAGCATCATTCTTAATTGTGCGGTTTTGGGGTGTGGGGGAAGAGATGGGAGGGAGAGGGCCCACATCTGACCAGAGCTCCTGTGCTTTGGGCAGGCAGAAGTGGGAGGGCTTTCAGGTGCTTTCTACTAGGCCCAGTGTGGGCATCTGGCTGTGTAAAGCCACTGGACCCCACTTGATGGGGGTGGACAAGGGGCAGCCTCAGATACCAGGGGCCCCAGGGTGACTCCCTCGTCCCAGGAGTTATGGGAGAGAGAGCAGAGGGAGAGAGGTTACCACGCAAGGGATAGTCTTTAGTCTGGTCCATGGCTGGGGTGCAGGAAGGCCTTCTGAAGGAAGATTAGGCATGGCTCATTAGGAGAAAGCCTATCCTATCATCCAAGAACAGCAGTCCCTGATGAACAGAGACAGTCTATAGTTTTAGAGCTCTATTGTAGAAAGGCTGTGAGAAAGAGAGAAGGTAAAAGAAAGAGGAAAGGCTAGAGTAAGAGGGAGAGTAGGGAAAGTAAAAGCTTAAGAGAGTAAGAGGAAGAGAGCAAGAAGAGAGAGTAAGGGAAAGAGAGTGAGAAGAGACCAAGCAGTCCCTCTTATAGTGGGCTTGTATTATCTTGTTGTTGCTAGGTAACTGGAAGGAGTATAGCCTGAAGGTCAGAAGCTTGGAACATTTTGTATGTAACTAAAAGCCACATGTTTCTCTTGTGGAGGCTGTGGGGGCAGTAACTTCGACAGGAGCCAGGAGTCCAGGAGACATGAGGGAATGCCTACTGTCCCATGTAGGTGAATTATCACCACCAGGTTCTACCTCAACTTGACTGAAGACCAGACTCTCTGTGCATAGCCCAATGCCCCACACTGAATATACTACACAGATAAGTGGCAGGGCCAGCTCTACCCTGTTCTTTCCCTCAGGGGCAACTCACCTGCATTCCCTCTACCAGGTCCAGCTCTATTGTGCTTTCTAAGTGCCTTGCATGGCCTACTCTCCCAAATTGGGCTAGGGATAACTTTTGGACATGAGAGCTCACCTGCTCTCAGGATCCCAGAGCCAACTTTTTTGAGTGCCACAAGTGGTAAGGTCAGAGTGGGGAGGGTATCACCCTCATACCTACCACACTATAGCTTTCAAGTGTCTGGGCCAGCTCTCTCACTCTTGCCCTCTGGAATGTGTTACCCAGGCCCTTTCAACCAGGACCAGCACCCAAAGTGAGGTGCAGGGTCTGCTCTATCGAATATTTCACCCAGTGAGGGTCAGGTGTAGCTTGACTTTTGACCCTACTGGCAATTAAAATGCCAGACTCAGCTCTCCCACTCTCAAAACCTCAGGATCTGCCCACAGAAACCGTTACCACCAGGGTTAACTCCATTGCACTGCTTGGATGAGGCACATGGCCTGCTCTTCAATGCTTTGCCTACTGCCAGGGTGAGCTGTCTTCATCTGCTTGCTACAGGAGAGATAGCTAATTCTCTACTCTGATTCATTTGCTTTCAGGTACTGTTAAATACACTAGGACTTAATCATAACTGATATAGTAGTTGTAAAATTGCCATTAAACAAATATGGGAGAGGGACTAGAGAGAGGTAGGAAATAAATGAACAAAGATTCCAAAAAAGCCAATAATAATTACTTAAAAGATTAACAAAAGCCCATCTTGTTATAACCTGTCATTTTTTATTGAAAATAGATTCTTTTCTCATACAGCATATTTTGAATACAGTTTTCTACCCTTTATTCCTCCCAGCCTTTCCCAAGCTCATCACAACCTCCCCTCCCCACTTCCCTTCTCCTCCCCTCCTCTGCCCTCCCTTCTTCTTTCCTCTTCTCTTGTTAGGATCCATTTACTTTTTGTCTTTCATTTAAAAAAAGCACAAGGTTGTAAAAGATAATAGCAAAACATAACATAATTAAATATAGTGTAAAACAAAAACCATGATGTTGAAGTTTTACAATGCAAATCAACAGAAGGGAAAGAGTCCAAGAGAAGGCAGAAGCATCAGAGACCCACTCATTCCCACACTCAGGAGTCCTGTAAAAATAAGAAATGGAAAACTGTTAATATATCTGCAGATGACCTGGTGCAGATCACACATTCTGTGCTAGTTACTTCAGCCTCTGTGAATTCATCCAACCTTTAGTCAGTTGATGCAGAGGGACATGTACGGGTGTCCTTCATCTCCCCTGGCTCTTACAGCTTCCTCTTATAAGGGGTGCTATGAGCTTTAAGTTTGATGGAAAAACACCATTTATAGCTCTCTCTGTCTCTCTCTCTGTCTCTCTTTCTGTGTGTCTCTCTCTGTCTCTCTTCTCTGTCTCTCTCTCTGTCTCTCTGTCTCTGTCTCTCTCTGTCTCTCTTTGTCTCTCTCTCTCTCTCTCTCTCTCTCTCTCTCTCTCTCTCTCTCTCTCTCTCCTTCTCTTAATAATGTCTGCATGTGAGTCTTTTTATTTGTTTCCACCTCCTGCTTGAGGAAGCTTCTGATGATCAATGGATAAGGCAATTCTGCAAGTATAACAGAATAGAATTAGGAGTCATTTTATTACTACTTCTTTTTTTAAAACTACTATTAGTACTTGGGTCTACCCTGTGTCAATGAGCTATATAATTTCTGGATCTTGGTCACTCAAGCAATACGGTTTCATCTTATACAGTGGGCCTTAAATCAAAACAGATGTTTCCTATCTATTCCCACACACATTGTACCACCAATGCCCTGGCATATGTTGGAAGCAGGGAAGACTGGAATCGAAAGGTTTTATGGCTAAGTTGGTGCTTACCATTCTCTTTTGAGTACATTCCTATATAAAAGATAGTGGAACTTAGGGGTAAAAGTTATGTGTAGGCAACAGTTCTAACTCTCCATATTGAATGAATTGTATGGGTGTTGTCTTCAACACTCAGCCTGAACAGCACAACCTATTGTCCCTGTAACAGCCAGGCTTACTTGGGGATTTCCATAGGACCTCTTTGGCCAACATTTTAATTGTATATAACTCAGTCTTGGTACAGGAAGGTTCATTTGATGACAAGAGATGGTCAGTTGGGACTCCACCTCCACAATATTTAGAGATTTCATTAGTATTTCTTGTTGACATTTCACATATTTTAGGAAGTTTCTCCTGACCTTAGCTTTCCAACCAGGCCTCAAATGTCCCTCAATTCTGTGTCTCCTCCTATTCTCTCTCTAAATATCATCTCCCATATCTCTCCTCACCTGCCTGGTCATTCCTACCCACCATGCTCCTAGTGCACACCTAACATGTGTTCTATTTTGCCCACCCAAGGAGTTCCATGTGACCCCACCTAGTCACTTCCTCTATATCTAACCTTTCACGGTCTAAGGACTTTAACATGTTTATAATATACTTAGCCACAAAAATCTACATATTATCAAATCCATATCACATTTATCCTTTTGAGTCTCAGTTACCTCACATTGGAAGGTTTTTTTTTTTCTATTTCCATGTACCTGACAATTCCATGATGTTATCATTTTTAACAACTTAGTAATACTCCATTGTGTAAATGTACAACATTTTCGATACTTTTTTTTTCTATTGAGGGATACATCTCTTATAGTCACTTCTTTGATACTGTTTTTCTCTTCAGTTTTATGTATGCCCAGTATAATATAATTCAGTTATACTATAATGAAAAAATATAGTATAATACAATTCTTGTTGACATTTTAAGAAATGATTTATTACTTTTAAAGAAGTAAAATTAAGAATGGTAATTTATATTATATAGATAAATCTTTTATGACCAAAGGTCTTTGGTTGATTTATTATAGTATTTTCTAAGTACATCAACTCATCAAAACATTATGAAAAGTTTTAGAGAAGTTTAAAAATTAGATGTATTTATTTTTATGTGTATGGGATTTTTGTCTTACACATGTGTATGAGAATTAAATGTGTTCCTGGAATCTGGAGAGATGATAAGAAGGCATCTGAAACCCTAAACTGAAGTTAAAGATGGACATGAAACATGTTTCGTTGCTGTTGTTCTGGGAAAGGTACCCAGATCATCTATTAGAGCAGTAAGTACTCTTTATCATTGCAGAATCTCTCCATCCCTTGGAAAAAGGTTTTAAAAATTTTAGGCAGTGAGCTTTCAATAATGACATTTTTTTTAAATAGAACAAAATGGCATTTGAAGTGAAGGAGAAATTGCTCTATCACTGATCATGCAATAAGTTCCCTTGTTTGGACTAAATTCAGTGTAATAAAAAATTCAAATGTGGGATATTTGAGAATTATTTTTAGCTTTACATATTGTGTTCTTTTTTTTTCCAAACTATGAGTATTTCATTAAAATGACTTCACTTTGAGGGTGCATCAGGAAGAATACAATCTGAGAGTTTTTCATTTGCAAATGAAGATTTAATACAATATTATCTATGTTAATATTGTCTATAATTATTCAATAGTGAAAGCAGTTCTCACTTTTTAGGGACATGAAATTGAACAGTTTTTTTAATATTCACCTCACTTGTTTTCTATATTTAGAGCCTTGACTTTTACCATAAGAAGCCACATAAACATAACAGCAGCTTATATATGAATATCAATTAGTATCAAAAAGTCTGAAGAATTAAAAATATTTAGTATTGACTATGTACAAGAGAAATTTCCAGAGATATTTTTAATTTAAAAAATTAGCATTCAATTTCACAAGGTTTTCTTTAAAGTTGTACATGCCTACATGATAAGAAATGGCTTAGCTTTCAAGGTCATGTCTTGCTCTTTAAGAGAACTTGGGTTTAGTTATCAGCACCCACACTAAACAGTTCAAAACTGCCTATACCTTCAGTTTCAATGGATCCACCCCCTCTTATCTCCACAGTCACCTGTACTCAAATGCATACACACATGCAGACACACATGCATATACAATGTTAAAACTAAAAGAGACAAAAATTCAGGACCTTATTTTTAATGAACACAGTTCAAAAATCCAAAATATAAGAACTAAATAATTCATTTTACAGTTGTGTTCAAGGGCAAATAAGACATAATTAAGTAAATCTTACATCACAAAATTTTAAAGCAAATGGATGGAACTAGAAAATAACATCCCAATGAGATAAATAAGACCCAAAAGGACATACATGGTATGTACTCACTGATAAGTGGATATTAACCAAAAAAGTACAGAAAACCCAGGATACAATCTACAGACCCTAGAAGTTAAACAAGAAGGAAGGCCCAAGTGAGGATGCTTACATCCCACTTAGAAGGGGAAAATAACATAGTCATGGAAGGCAGAGGGAGGGAGGGACCTGGGTTTGAGAGGGGATTTGAAGGGGAAAAGGGGGTCAGAATCAGGTTTAGGGGAGGGGAGAGAGAAGAGAGGCCCAGAAGGCCAGGAGAATGAATGGAAATATGCAGCTGCCAAGTGTGGGGGATGGGGAGGTCTTCTAGAATATCCCAGTAACCTCAAATAGGGGAAACTCCCAGGACTCAATGTGGGTGACTTTAGCTGAAATACCCAACAGTGGGCATATGGAACCTGAAGAGAACACCTCCAATAATTAGACAAGTTCCCCAATGGAGGGATGGGGACACCAACCTACCTTCAAATTTTTGGACCCCAAATTGTTCTTACCTAAAAGAAATGCAGAGACAAAAGTGGAGCAGAGTCTGAAGGAATAGCCAACCAATGATAGTCCCAAATTGAGATCCATCCCAGTGGTGGGCACTAAACTTTGACACTATTATTGATGCTAAGTTATGCTTGCAGACAGGAGCCTAGCAAGAGATTCTGTACTAGCTGCCGACTGAGATACAATTACTCACAGCTAATCATTGAACTAAGGACAGGAACGTCTATGGAAGAGTTAGAGGAAAGATCGAAGGAACTGAAGGGGATTACAACCCCACAGGAAAACCAACAGGGTCAACTAACCTGAACCCCTGGGAGCTCCCAGAGACTAAGCCACCCACCGAAGAGCATAAACTGGCTTGTCTATGGCCCAGGTGACATATGGAGCCCAGGACTGCCTTGTCTAGACTCAATGGAAAAGGGTGTATTGTAGAGTCTTGAAGCTCCAGGGTTAGGGAATATGGGGTGGGGAGAGTTTGGCCCTCTCAGAGGTGAAGGAGAGGTAGGATATGAGGAAACACTCTGTGAAGGGAAACAGGAAAGTGGGACAGCATAATAAAATAATGCAAAAACTAAAGCGATATATTAGGCTACATAAAAGAAAGTGTTCTAGAACATTCTATGTTTATTCCTGGTATGACAAAGAAGAATAAAATAGTGCTCTTTCTGTAAAATAACAAATGTACAATTTATAGATTTTCTATATATCTAATAAAGATAACAAAGTGTTTTCACTAAAAATTTTTACATCCTATCCTAATATTCTTTATCCAATTTTCTTCAGTGCATATGATGAGCAAATGAACAAATCTAGGTGTTTTTTTGTCATGGTACCACGTAGTGAGATTCTATCCTTCATAGTTTTTGCAGCATCTGTTCCACACAGTCTCTTACCTTGCCGTTTTCTTTTTTTGTAAGAAATTAGCTGTACTCTATCTTGATGTTCTGTGTGTTCAAGATATCTATATAAAATAGGTTCCCCTCTCCAGTTCTAATGCATTAAAGTATTTCAACATTTCATCAAGACAACCCACTTCCTTTACTTTATACTTGTGTAGAAAAAATGTATTTCACTTTTATTCATAGCATTTTAAGTACATTTTATGAGTGATCTCTTAATAGACATCTAAAAATTGTATATATTTATGAAGTAAAATATTTTACCTTAAAAGTTATATTTTCTAAATAGTGTAATTTTAATTGTTTATAATTTAAATGTATAGAGTAATGAACAGATACACAGCAGTGTCTGCGCGCGCGCACACACACACACACACACACACACACAGTATATGTATTTATTCATTTGAAGGAGGCTAGAATTTCCATCTATTTAAATGTTTTTAAATTTTTGGATTAGCATAATAATTATACATATTTCTGATTTTGTTATAATTTTCAATAAATATATTTCTATTGCTCAAATCAGTGTAACTGATATTTGAATCTCTCTAATTACTCTATAATTTAAGTCTTTGATCTCCTTTCTTATTTTTATGGATATATATATATATATGCTATTCAGTTGTCTCACTATTATAGAAGTGATAAGATTATTCTCAGCCTTTCCTTCCTGATATTTTCTCTGTCCTGTCTGGCTCTCTATACTCTATACTCTATGTTCAGACTGACCTTAGTAATATCCATGATGCTCAGTCATCAGGTCTGATCTCAGCTGGGACCAGACAAGCTCACATTTCTTGATGAAGCAGCACATTATTAGAAAAAAAAATGGGCTGAAAGAATGAAATAGTATATGTCTCCTATCTGTTCTCAGTTTTATTTCTGAGTGTTAAACCAAATTTCAAGTGTCTGAAGGGCAGAATGCAACAGCTAATAATGTGTTAACTATTAATTACCTGTTAGCGAAACTAAAGAGATTAATTGATAATCACTTGCCTGTAGGCAGATGAGCAAAATGTTATGAAATAAGAGAAAAAATGAGTTTAAAAGGGAAAATAATGAGAGATAATAGAATCAGTGAAGATAACGGTTGCATTATGGGATAACAATTAAGTTTTGAGGACTAGAAAGTATGAGTAGAAGTTCTGAGTGTTCCCAATGTCACAGTATTCTTAGGAAAACATTGAAAATGGAGCTAACATTTTACAATGAGATCGAATCACAAAAGATTCTTGACCTATTTATTATTGTTAGGTGTGGGTTCCATCTCATAGAATGGAGTAATTTTAAAAGAATGTTGGAATCTCCAGAACATTTGTGCCACGAGTCCTCAAACATATCTTGCAGGGAGGTTGCTATTGTAGGTCACAGGGGCAATAGATGGAAGACAATGATAATTACTTTTCTCTTTGATTGGGTATGTAGTACCTCTCAGTACCATGAATTCTTGTCAATCTGAGTAAAGCTTCTTCTTAGACATTTGCCCATTGTATTTATTATTAAATGACATGAAGAGGTTGTGCCTTCAAATACGGAAGCTTACCATCATTTTTATATTGACATAGCCTGTAATATTTTTAGAATTTACGAGATCTCTTTGGTCAATGCCTCAACATTATGTAACCCATTCTTGCTTCTGGAGTTTTACCTGGTAGACTATAATGTCCAGTTTGGGCATTCTCTTCACATTATATGGGAACTCCACTTAAATTCTTTATATATTTATGAAAATTCTAGAATAGGAGAGTTCCCTGTGGTTTTTCAAAAAATCTTGAGCATTAGTTGTCCCTCCTCATATTCCATTCTGCATCCTGTCCTCCCTTTACCTTCCTCATTTAATCCTCATATTCTAGTCACTCTTGTATCTTCTAATAGCACTATATTCTATTTCCCTTTTTGGGGGAGAGTCCATATGTTGTATTGGCCCCTAATGAGCTACCTAACCTAGGAGGATAGTCTAAATATAAAAAGATTAAAATCTAATATCCACAATAAAAGACAATATACATTTGTTTATATTTATGGGTGTAGGGTACCATAACCTGAATGGTTACTTCTGGATCTATCAATATAGCTGTAAATTTTATAATTTAGTTTTTTAAAATTGCTTCATTATGTTCCATTGTCTAAGTGTTGGCAGATTCCAAGTATTTGACATCTAACTATTCAAATATTATTTGTTATGAATAGAGCTCATCCCATATATATGTATACATCTCTATGTCTATCTCTATGTTTATCTCATAGAATTTTAAATTTATGACTTTCTTTTTTTTTAATTACGTATTTTCCTCAATTATATTTCCGATGCTAGCCCAAAAGTCCCCCATGCCCTCGCCCCCAATCTCCTACCCACCCATTCCCATTTTTTTGGCCCTGGCGTTCCTCTGTACTGGGGCATATAAAGTTTGTGTGTCCAATGGGCCTCTCTTTCCAGTGATGGCCGACTAGGCCATCTTTTGATACAAATGCAGCTAGAGTCAAGAGCTCTGGGGTACTGGTTGGTTCATAATGTTGTTGAACCAGCAGGGTTGCAGATCTCTTTAGCTCCTTGGATACTTTCTCTAGCACCTCCATTGGGAGCCCTGTGATCCATCCAATAGCTGACTGTGAGCATCCACTTATGTGTTTGCTAGTCCCCGGCCTAGTTTCACAAGAGACAGCTATATCAGGGTCCTTTCAGCAAATTCTTGCTAGTGTATGCAATGGTGTCAGCGTTTGGAGGCTAATTATGGGATGGATCCCTGGATATGGCAGTCTCTAGATGCTCCATCCTTTTGTCTCAGCTCCAAACTTTGTCTCTGTAACTCCTTCCATGGGTGATTGTTTCCAATTCTAAGAAGGGGCAAATTGTGCACACTTTGTCTTTGTTCTTCTTTAGTTTCATGTGTTTTGCAAATTGTATCTTATATCTCGGGTATACTAGGTTTCTGGGCTAATATTCACTTATCAGTGAGTACATATCATTTGATTTATTTTGTGATTGTGTTACCTCACTCAGTACGATGCCCTCCAGGTCCAACCTTTTGCCTAGGAATTTCATAAATTCATTCCTTTTAATAGCTGAGATGTACTCTAAATCTGTATTTTTCTTTTAATATCTTGAGATAACATTCAACAGTAAATAATACATGAATTCACAAAATCAAGCTCCATTGTTGGTGGGATTGCAAGCTTGTACAACCACTTTGGAAATCAGTCTGGCGGTTCCTTAGAAAATTGGACATAGTACTACCAGAGGATCCAGCAATACCTCTCCTGGGCATATATCCAGAAGATGTCCCAACTGGTAAGAAGGACACATGCTCCACTATGTTCATAGCAGCCTTATTTATAATAGCCAGAAGCTGGAAAGAACCCAGATGCCCCTCAACAGAGGAATGGATACAGAAAATGTGGTACATTTACACAATGGAGTACTACTCAGCTATTAAAAAGAATGAATTTATGAAATTCCTAGCCAAATGGATGGACCTGGAGGGCATCATCCTGAGTGAGGTAACACAATCACAAAGGAACTCACACAATATGTACTCACTGATAAGTGGATATTAGCCCAAAACTTAGGATACCCAAGATATAAGATACAATTTGCTAAACACATGAAACTCAAGAAGAATGAAGATTGAAGTGTGGACACTATGCCCCTCCTTAGAATCGGGAACAAAACACCCATGGAAGGAGTTACAGAGATAAAATTTGGAGTTGTGACGAAAGAATGGACCATCTAGAGACTGCCATATACAGGGATCCACCCCATAATCAGCTTCCAAACGCTGACACCGTTGCATACACCAGCAAGAATTTGCTGAAAGGACCCAGATATAGCTGTCTCTTGTGAGACTATGCCGGGGCCTAGCAAACACAGAAGTGGATGCTCACAGTCAGCTAGTGGATGGATCACTGGGCTCCCAGTGGAGGAGCTAGAGAAAGTACCCAAGGAGCTAAAGGGATCTGCAACCCTATAGGTGGAACAACATTATGAACTAGCCAGTACCCCAGAGCTCTTGACTCTAGCTGCATATGTATCAAAAGATGGCCTAGTCAGCCATCACTGGAAAGAGAGGCCCATTGGACATGCAAACTTTATATACCCTAGTACAGAGGAACGCCAGGGCCAAAAAAATGAGAATGGGTGGGTAGGGAAGTGGGGGGGGAGGGTATGGGGGACTTTTGGAATAGCATTGGAAATGTAATTGAGGGAAATATGTAATAAAAAAAGAAAAATGAAAACTATTCTATATGAGGCCTCTAGAGAAAGAAATTACATTAATGAGATATAATCTGTTGGCTCTAAATACAACAGCGAAGTCTCAGGTAGATTCCTAGTTAATGCAATTCCAAAAGAATAGATAGAGCTGTGCCATTCTGTGCATACCTTACCCCAATTCATAATGAACTCCACGTTTGGCTGGGGAAAGATATCTACTACACCACACTCGTCATAAGAGGTTTTTGGAGTTTAAACGTGTAAAAACACCAAGTCACTTGCCCTAATTAAATAAAAATAATTGTCTACTTATAATAATTAGCAATGATATTATCAAGTTAAATAAACAAAGTATCTCTTTTAGAAGCTCAACACTGATATTGAAAGCATATGTATTTTTTCTATCACTTCAATATTTGTAAATTTGGGCTCTATGCTAACATTCCTTAATGGTTGCAGAAATTTGCTAAGCTATTTCTGATATTACATTACAATGAATTTAGGTAGGAGTGAGAAACAGCCATATTTATAACTTCATTTTATAAATGGGTTACTTTCCTACACAAGTGTCCCAGAAGGTCAGTTTTAATGTTTTATTGACCAGAATGACATGAATGTTGCTAGATTTTGCTTGATAGTAAACAGAGACACAGAGACTGCCTCAGTTCACTTAGAATGTGTTTTCTCCAGGATCTTGAATAATGAGGTTCAGTTAACAGAAAGTAAGTGAACCTTGGTGAGGCAAGCCACAACTTGCACCTCTCCTAAAAGCAATCAGAAGGCAGAAAATAAGTCAGGAAGGAAGCCAGGAGATGAGAAAAACAAAATGAAGAAATATTATGTATGGCTGAAGGGAGAAAAGGACCCTCAGGTACAGCCTGGAACGGCCAAAGTTTTGTTTTGAAATTAATACATTTTGCTTATGGTGTTTTGAAGATGACAGTATAGTTTTCTCTTCACTCTCCTCCTCATATCCTGAGTTTTCTATCTCTTTTTGAAGATTTATGTTTATAATTAAGAACATGAAAACACCTTTTGTGGGAAATGAGGAGTTGAAGACGTATGTGAGAGTCAATCAATTTAGCATTGATTACAACGTGGGAGACTGGGGAGCCACAGAACTTCTCTAGTCCTTTAGAGAAATAATACCTATAATTTTCTGAAGTTGTGAATATGCTATCAAAAAATTCTAAGGTTAGGAAAATCTGTGCCTTACAAACAGAAATTACAACAAAAATGCATTATTATGATTTCTCTAGTTGTTCTCATATTGTATTCATTCATATAAGGATAATCATGATGTTAGTTTTCTTCTTTTTCAGCTTAATACTTTTTCTGTTTCAGGAGGTGTCATTTTAAGTGAGTGGTGAAGAATTTCCGTATGTGTGTGCCTCAGCTGAATAATGTGTCATAATTTGACAACTTAAAAACTACTGGTAGATGTTACTTTCTTGTACATAAAAATAATAACACAAAGAAAAATATCTTACAGTTATGAATACAACAATAATTATATCTGTTGAATTATTTAAAAAGAACTTTTAAATTTCTATAGATATTCACCCAAGTTCTTACAGAATATTTTTAAATATAGAAAATATTTGAATATTTTCAATATTAAGAAAAATGACTTATATTTTATGAAATATTACCCAATGTCTTTATAAATAATGAACCAGCTTTTTTTTTCATCTACAATCATCTACTTATGCCCATAACACATTATTCAGTCAGCCTTTTGGCAAAACTAAATTGTATAAACAGAGTATTCCAAATGCCACAAGGTTTCATAGCTGTTTTTTTTTTCTCAATAGCTTTAGCTTGTAAGAAATAAAACCATTTGTTACATTTACTTGAATAAATGAATAATCACAGTTAACAAAAATAAAACAATAACATAAAAACAAGACATGCTTTGGTTGGATAATCAAGAACACAGTCGTTCTGTATAAATAATGATGTTTAAAAGACATTGAGATTTACAGTTTCAGATAGGTCATTTTTATATTTTCTGAATAGTGAACAAGCCAGATTCACTACAAAACTTGTGGTGGAAAATTTAACAAAATATCAGGAGACTTTCAAGTATTACACTGATCTTTTGATAATATGTTGAAAAGGGACACGAATTAAAACCAATATCAGACACAAAGATTGTCTCTTACCAAAAGTATGTGTGGACATTCACCAGGAGATATTTATTAAAAGCTGCTTGTGGTAAACATGTCCCATTTAAAGCTGCTGTTCTGATTCATCTCTGTGACTGGGTTTGATTGTAACATTCCTATGAAGCTAATGAAATGTTTAATAATGTCTATGCAGTTGAACAGAACATCTCACAGAGATGATATTTGTCTTCTATTCTTAGAGTAGGTTGGTAAATGTCTATGCTTTTTAGAGTTCGATGAGATCAGCAGGGAGTGACTAAAAGGCTTCACAGTGAGGACTTTTGCTTTATGCTAATAAGCATACATTTCATAATTAAATGGGGGAACTTCTATCATTCCACAAATATTTAATTGTCAGACTAAAGTCAAAGTCAGCTTTGTTCAATTCCCTAAAATAAACCTTGAATCACTGTGTCAAAGACTCAGATGAGTCAGTATATTGTCGTTGTTGCATGGCTTCCTTATAACATTGGAACTTTTTAAAATGAACAAATGTACTATGCAGGTGTTAGAGTTTCTAGACTATGCATGACTATCTTCTATTTTATATATTCTTGTGTATTGCTTATAATTCAAATAACATAAGTAGAAATGTTAAGCAAAAGGCTTGCCTCTGTCTTTATGAGATCCACTTAGATACATCTTGAATTGTTGTTCAAACCATAAAGCTATTTTAATGTATTTGTTTCTTCTCATTCATTTACATCATTTATTTCTCCTGTTCAGATCTTTATACAGCATTGTGGAAGTGTGTTATCCAGATTTTCAGGCTATCATATTTTTCTTTTTGGTTCTCTTATTTAGTAAGCACAAAATTAGCAGTATATACTGGACTGTGTCATATGTTCATGTATAAACCATTCATTGCAACTGTGCTGTGATAAGCTGGATTTTAGTTTCAAGCTCACCATTTTGAGTTAGATCAGCAAAACTCAGCACAGAAAAAGCTTGCACTGCAGAGAAATTGTCAGGTAATGTTGCTGAGAATATAGAACTGGATACTATGTCAAAGAAGAAATGTCTACCTCATCTCTTAAAAAAAACTGTAATACTATTTTCAAGACTCATCTATTTTGACTTGCTAAATATTTTTGAAAATTGACTGTATTTACCATTTTAAATAGATGTAGGACAACTCAGTTATATCAAAATTAACTTATTAAAATATATAAATAAATATGAATATGTAATTTGTTTTCTTGTTAATTTCCATGTTAAAATTAAGTTAATTTGCATGGTATATATCACAAATTCAGTCTAAAAGTACAAAGTAACTTAATCCTCTGCAGGAAAACAGCACCAAGTAAGATACAATTTAGGCCTGACATTTGATAGTGAACTTTACTATAAAACATTACTAAAATATTTGTAACAACTTTTATAAAACCACATAATTTTGAAAAACTAAGAATGTAGAAACTTTGCTGTTTTTTTAAAGTTATGCTAAGTTTCTTGCTTAAACTTTGTATCTAACTTTCTAATTTTTGTAATGTTCTTTAGAAGAGATTTTCTCACTTGTTCTCATTTGGTACCTGCAACTGTTTGGTGTAAAACCATGTCAAAACACAGTTTTCTGTAAAGATTACCAGTGTAAGTAAATAAATAAGCTAATATATGATGAAACCTACTCTGTCTCTGTAGGTGACATTTTTTTCACAAATAATTTTGAATTTTGAAATTATGTAGAAGTTATTTCTAATATAATTTAAGAGAGATAAATGGGCACTGAAATAGTAGCCATGGTGCCCATACCTGTGTATGTTTCAAAATCTACTTTAGGACTTTATGTGGTTTGTCTCAACGTTGTAGATATATAATTACATGATATCTTACTCAAACCCTTGGTACTGAATAAACAGCACCACCTGAAATGAAATTGGCATTTGCTTGCAAAGTTCCAGCTAATTTTTTCAAAATATATCTCATTTCCAGAGAATGAATAGGGATTCATTTTGAGAATGAAGACATCATGTAATCTCTTTTTTTCTTTGAGTCTGAGGAGACTCAGATGCACTGAAGGTGTTTTTCTCTACAGGAAGTCTTTCCCCATAGCCAACCAATGTAACTTTACCTCTATTGAGACTAGCAAACTGTAAAACACCCTTAACCACAGGAAAACTGCAATATTTATTCTGCATTTGGTTCAAAGAACTTTCAACAGAAAAAGCACATATGTCTGCTTGTGTGGTGACAGCAGGTTATCTCTTTGGAGAAAACTCAGGACATCTGTGACTGTCATCTGCCCTCATTCCCACCCTCTCCGAATAATTCCTACAGAAACAAACACAACTCTTGTCATCTCCCCACTTCTTCCAGGATAGATGCTCTCTATAACATGCTGCTTCCAGTAAACTCTGGGTAGACCTACCTTGCCATTAATATTGAGGCAGAACTTCATGTTTCAAGGTAGAGAAGAGACTAAAATCTTTGTTTAAAGATGTCTTAGTTAGACACACATGATAGATTAAGGGAGATGAGGAACAGGAAATAAGGCTAAGAGAAAGAACACTGCCCGCATAGCACAAAGTCTCATACTGAGCTGCATCATTCTTCCCAGCACCTTCTCCCTCCTACCACCTGTGGCTCTGCTCCAATCCTCAGCCACAATCCTACTTCATCCTTCCTACCCTCCATCATAGTCCCACCCCTACGTAGCTCCTACATCTCACTATACTCCTATCTTCCCTCATTATCTCTGATTGCCCTCTCATCTCCAGTCACCACCCCATCTCCTACTTTCCACTAAGATACACACAAAATGAAGCAATAGCAATGAAATGAAAACACAGATAATTTTCTTTATGAATCCTTAGCAAAGCTATTTGAAAAGATATGCTATGGATTTCAAAATTCAGTTTTAACAATTTGATTTAATAATAATAAAAAAAAATCTGTCAATGTCAAGATAGTCTTCCACTGAAAGGAGATTATGCTTTTGAAACTAAGTATCAGTTCAAAAGATGTTCACTCAATTCAAATGTAGTTTTATTATATCTCCACGCACACAAAAAAATCCTCCTTTTTCAATGACTTTTGCCATTTTCTCTCACCCACAAAATCAAGCCGGCCATATGGCTGGATAGACAATGTAGGAATACTGGACAGTGAAGGTCAAAGGAGAAGACATAGTCTCTTTATTGGCCACAGCTTGGAAGTAGATACTGTAGGTATAGCAGCCATCTAGCAACCCAAAGGAAGGGGTTATGCTTCCAATAGTGAATTAGATAGCGATCTAGGAGTATTCTAATCCTGATGGCTTCAGAGATGCCTTAAAAGTCAGAGTCTGCCCAGTTTCTGGACAGTTCTGTCAAAAAAAAAAATCTGGCCTGTTTAACGCAAGTATTTGAGTCTTCTGTTATATGTTTCCAAATCTTATCTTAATTAATATACTTATTTAGAAATAGAAAGCCACTACTTTTTTAAGTGTGACTATGTAAGATTCCTGAGTGAATTAACATTAATGACATGTTGATAATATATCTTTATTATATCTCCAATTAAATGTGAATATCCAAAAGTTGAGAGGATTATAGAAAGGTTATTTTAAATTTGATTAATTTTAAGTAACAGTTATTTCCAAAAACTTATTTACATAATAAATTATTTATTGAAATAAAAATTAACTTATAGAGACACAAAGGTCACAAATTTTCACCAATTATCAAGGAAAATTATATTAGTAAAAAAATTAAAATTTGATGAAATAATTTTTTCTTGTTCTTAAAAACAAGTGTTCAAATTCCCTAGTGATCAGGGAAGCTCAACTCAAAACTACCGTGAGATTCCACCTTACACCAGTCAAAATGGCTAAGACCAAAAACTCAGGGCGAGCACATCTTGGCGTGTATGTGGAGAGAGAGAGAGAGAGAGAGAGAGAGAGAGAGGGAGGGAGAGAGAGAGAGAGAGAGAGAGAGAGAGAGAGAGAGAGAGAGAGAGAGAGAGAGAGAGAGAGAGAGAGACTCCTCTATTGTGGGTGGGATTGCAAACTGGTACAACCACTTGGGAAATCAATCTGGAGGTTCCTCGGAAAACTGGAAATAAGTCTACCTAAAGACCCAGAAATACCACTCTTGGGAATATACCCAAAAATTGTCCCACCATGCCACAAGGGCATGTGTTCCACTACATTCATAGCAGCCTTGTCTTTTCAGATTTTTAATAAAATGTACTCCGATAATAATTCTCCTCCCCCAAATCCTCAAGGATATTCTATACTTCATCAGCAATCCAAATCGAAACCTCTTCTTTTTCTCTTTTTAGGATAAAATTGGGCATCTAGAAATAAAATAGTAACAAAATAAAATTGGATAAAATATTAACAAACACAAGTAGAAAAAAACCAAGCAGACATAAAATAGACAAAGAAAAAGTTAAAGAAACACATATAGACACAAAAACACACATAATTGCACATACAGAAATTTTATAAAAATAAAAATTCAGAAACTATAACATATATGAAGGATGTGTTAGAAAAACAGCAAACAAAAACCCTGACACAGCATTAGGAGACATAGAAACTCCAAAAGTGTGGTTGAATTTATTCTTTATTGGCTATGTGTCTTTCGTATACCCAGTGAGACTCCATTGGGGGAATTTAATTTTTCATTTGTGAACAGTTAAATATTGGAGAGAGCTGGGTTGGGGATGGTGGATTGTGTCAACTTTTGCGTTCAGTGCTGGCACCCTGCCTGGCATAGATTTGTTCAAGCCCTGAGCATGCTGCCACAGTCTCTGTGAGACCATATGTGCATTTCTCATCCTGTATTTAGAAGATGGAGTTTTCCATCCATTCTAGATCAATTTCTCTGCATCCTCTTCCACGGGGTTCTCACAGTCATCAGGGGGAGCGTGTTGATGAGATTCATGCAGAGCCAATGGTTCCAAAGTCTATTACTCTATGTATTGTCCAGCTGTGGGACGTTGTATATTTGAATAGATATTCTCACGTTGTTGTGGCAAGCAGTTTACAAAGGAAGCCATTTCTTAAACTCCCAATTCTGAGATTTGTGACAAAAGGAAACATAAATGAATGAATGTATTTGTCTTAGTCACTATTCTATTATGAGAGACCAAAACTTTTGGATTCAGACTTCATCTTAGGAAACGAAATCTAAGGATGGAGTTGGATTAAATAACAAACTGGCACATAGCACATTTTTTCAGGCTACTCCTCAGCAAGACCTGCACCTAGCACCAGTTTCCACACTATTATTCCCTGACAAATCTGCACCTCCAGGTTACAAGCCTGCCCCTGACACTTAACTTTCTAACAGCCACCAATCAGGAGGAAAAAAAGAAGTTAAGTGTATTGTTTGGCTCCCAGAACCAGCCAATTATGTTAAAGGCCATAAATCTCCCTCCAGTCAGATGTGTACCAGGATAGATATACCCTGCTTAACTCTATAAATGTTTCCCTAAAACTGAGCTTAGGGCATCCCCTCCAGTTCTTCTATGTCAGAGACAGTGGTGTAGCCCAAGCTCAAGTTTGTAATAAAGAGACCCAAATGTAATTGCAGTGGAATAAGCTGTTTGGATTTTGGGAACACTTCCTGCTGCAACAATTGCTGTGAAAGAGACAATAGGACTACTCTGTGAATGACATCATTTAATTGCTCTTACAGTTTCAGAGGATTACTCTATTATCATTATGTCAGGGAGGCATGCAGGTGAGCTTGGAAGCTGTAGCTGAGAGGTACATATTATGGAGAGGGAGAAGGGAGAGAGAGGGAGGGGGAGGGAGAGGGGAAGGAGGAGAGACAGGAGGGAGGAGGGAGGAGGGAGGAGGGAGAGGGAGAGGGAGAGGGAGGGAGAGAGAGAAGGAGAGAGAGAGAGAGACAGAGACAGACAGAGACAGAGACAGAGACAGAGACAGAGACAGAGACAGAGACAGAGACAGAGACAGAGACAGAGACAGACTGGCCTGAATACTTGAAATCCCAAAGCCCTCTCCCAATGACTCATGCTCATTAACAAGGCCACACCTCCAAATCTTTGTCCTCCTAATAGTCCCACTCCTAGGTCAATATTTTTGACAAATATATGAGTCCATGGAGGACATTTTTATCCAAACCACAATACTCGATTTATTAAAATTCAAAACCTATTATTTATTTCTATGATAATTCACCAACAAATATTGACATAACTAAAATCATCTTCCAAAAAATCATAGATAAATATGTAAATGTCAACAAATTGTACCACAATGCAACTGAAACGTATTGAAGAATGGCCACAGAACAATTATTATTTTAAAGGCACTGTATAAGATTGTATTGGAAAGTTAGTTAAATTAAAATTTCAATGAATGCCACTGAATAAATAAATAATAAATAAATGCTATCAACCAAGTTCAGATGAGTAAATGATGAGGAATTTAAAACTAAGAAAATTCTAGAAGAGATATATGAGAATACTCCATAAAAATAGAAATCAAGAGATCATTTCAAGAATCTTTAAAGAATAATTAATGAAAAGAAATTCTGAGGATACAGCAACTAAGGGTTTTCAAGAAATATATAAATCTTTATAGTGAATTGCTGAGCTTGAGTAAGCAAATAATGCAGCAAAATGTGTGACTAGACACACTGACTTAAACTGGTAGCAGGAGCTGACAGGTGGAAAAGACAAATTAACCATATAATACCAAATGTTAGAACTGTGAGAGTCAGTTCAGCAGGATAAGCCTAGAAGACAATAGGGTGGTAACATCTGGGAAAGTGTGTCCCAGAACCATATTTCATTCTATATTTAATGAAGAGTTTCAGGTCAATTAATACTGAAAGAACAATCACTTCTGAACAAAGATGACTTTGGTCCCTTCCTTTGCTGGACTCAACATCAGTCAGCCTATTGACTTGATAGTAAGTATATTACTACCTACTCTTTCCATGACTGGTTGACTTCTATAATCTACTTTGTTTTATCAGCATTATAATAGAATAAATCACAATGCTTAAACTAATTAGATAAATATATGCAGCTAAGGAATACTGAGTGACGAAAACATTTTTATCCAAGGAAGTACTGCCTAAGGAAGAGTCTCTCTCTCTCTCTTTCTCTCTCACTGTCTCTCTCTTTGTGTGTGTGTGCTTTGTGTGTGTGCACATGTGCTTTTGTGCAGCCATGAAGAAAGTACATTAGGAAGGAAATTATATTTTCATTTTAAAACTAATTTTAATTATTGAAAATCTTTACTTGCTGCATAAGAAACAACTGAAATGTCCTTAACAATTCTCAATTACCTTATGAGTAAACATGTTCTCTCAGCCTAAAGGGCATCTAAGATTTCCCATTAAAGTTTGATAATCCTGTTTCTTAGTCTTTCTCATACTTAAGTCCAACATGCTGCATTACAACTCAGGCAATGGTTTCTCTGTGTTCTCAGGCTTGCATGCTCATCTCTCTGTTACTCTTCTTTGACAGAGAATTCTTCTTGGAGTTTATATTAAATACTAACATTCATTTCTTTATGCAACTTATATTTTCTTTTCAAACTTAACCGTCCTTGTGAATTCATTTAGAGTCAACCATTTTAAAAAAATCGCCAAAGACTTCTGCATCTCACGTTTGACCCACAGGCTGAACCTATAGATAAGAGAGCACAGAGATCCTCGTGCAGAAATTTGTGAGTACAGACAGCAGTATGGAAAAACTTTACTGATAGCTTCATCAGCTTTAAACACAGCTGCCTCTGTCTTTGAGATTTAGAAGAGAGCTATGCCTAATGATGTCCTTTCAGCCTGAAAGACTAGAGAGCCTTCTGAAATAGAACTTATGACAAGAAGAGAAGTTATATAAAATCTGTGCATGTTAGAAAGTGAAAGTTCTTCAGAGGCAGAACACAGGGGCAAATGGGAGAAGAGGGTGACAGCAGTGATTCATTCTTTGGTTTTAGCCTCAAGGTTCATTAGCATAACTTCTAGGGGGGCCAGCATCAGCTGTCACCTGAATTTTTGATCTTAGCCATTCTGACTGGTGTGAGGTGGAATCTCAGGGTTGTTTTGATTTGCATTTCCCTGATGATTAAGGATGTTGAACATTTTTTCAAGTGCTTCTCTGCCATTCGGTATTCCTCAGGTGAGAATTCTTTGTTCAGTTCTGAGCCCCATTTTTTAATGGGGTTATTTGATTTTCTGAAGTCCACCTTCTTGAGTTCTTTATATATGTTGGATATTAGTCCCCTATCTGATTTAGGATAGGTAAAGATCCTTTCCCAATCTGTTGGTGGTCTTTTTGTCTTATTGACGGTGTCTTTTGCCTTGCAGAAACTTTGGAGTTTCATTAGGTCCCATTTGTCAATTCTCGATCTTACAGCACAAGCCATTGCTGTTCTGTTCAGGAATTTTTCCCCTGTGCCCATATCTTCAAGGCTTTTCCCCACTTTCTCCTCTATAAGTTTCAGTGTCTCTGGTTTTATGTGAAGTTCCTTGATCCACTTAGATTTGACCTTAGTACAAGGAGATAAGTATGGATCGATTCGCATTCTTCTACATGATAACAACCAGTTGTGCCAGCACCATTTGTTGAAAATGCTGTCTTTCTTCCACTGGATGGTTTTAGCTCCCTTGTCGAAGATCAAGTGACCATAGGTGTGTGGGTTCATTTCTGGGTCTTCAATTCTATTCCATTGGTCTACTTGTCTGTCTCTATACCAGTAACATGCAGTTTTTATCACAATTGCTCTGTAGTAAAGCTTTAGGTCTGGCATGGTGATTCCGCCAGAAGTTCTTTTATCCTTGAGAAGACTTTTTGCTATCCTAGGTTTTTTGTTATTCCAGACAAATTTGCAAATTGCTCCTTCCAAATCGTTGAAGAATTGAGTTGGAATTTTGATGGGGATTGCATTGAATCTGTAGATTGCTTTTGGCAAGATAGCCATTTTTACAATGTTGATCCTGCCAATCCATGAGCATGGGAGATCTTTCCATCTTCTGAGATCTTCCTTAATTTCTTTCTTCAGAGATTTGAAGTTTTTATAATACAGATCTTTCACTTCCTTAGTTAGAGTCAAGCCGAGATATTTTATATTATTTGTGACTATTGAGAAGGGTGTTATTTCCTTAATTTCTTTCTCTACCTGTTTATTCTTTGTATAGAGAAAGGCCATTGACTTGTTTGAGTTTATTTTATATCCAGCTACTTCACCGAAGCTGTTTATCAGGTTTAGGAGTTCTCTGGTAGAATTTTTAGGGTCACTTATATATACTATCATATCATCTGCAAAAAGTGATATTTTGACTTCCTCTTTTCCAATTTGTATCCCCTTGATCTCCTTTTGTTGTCGAATTGCTCTGGCTAATACTTCAAGTACTATGTTGAAAAGGTAGGGAGAAAGTGGGCAGCCTTGTCTAGTCCCTGATTTTAGTGGGATTGCTTCCAGCTTCTCTCCATTTACTTTGATGTTGGCTACTGGTTTGCTGTAGATTGCTTTTATCATGTTTAGGTATGGGCCTTGAATTCCTGATCTTTCCAGAACTTTTATCATGAATGGGTGTTGGATCTTGTCAAATGCTTTTTCTGCATCTAACGAGATGATCATGTGGTTTTTGTCTTTGAGTTTGTTTATATAGTGGATTACATTGATGGATTTTCGTATATTAAACCATCCCTGCATCCCTGGAATAAAACCTACTTGGTCAGGATGGATGATTGCTTTAATGTGTTCTTGGATTCGGTTAGCGAGAATTTTATTGAGGATTTTTGCATCGATATTCATAAGAGAAATTGGTCTGAAGTTCTCTATCTTTGTTGGATCTTTCTGTGGTTTAGGTATCAGAGTAATAGTGGCTTCATAAAATGAGTTGGGTAGAGTACCTTCTACTTCTATTTTGTGAAATAGTTTGTGCAGAATTGGAATTAGATCTTCTTTGAAGGTCTGATAGAACTCTGCACTAAACCCATATGGTCCTCGGCTTTTTTTGGTTGGGAGACTATTAATAACTGCTTCTATTTCTTTAGGTGATATGGGACTGTTTAGATGGTCAACTTGATCCTGATTCAACTTTGGTACCTGGTATCTGTCTAGAAATTTGTCCATTTCGTCCAGGTTTTCCAGTTTTGTTGAGTATAGCCTTTTGTAGAAGGATCTGATGGTGTTTTGGATTTCTTCAGGATCTGTTGTTATGTCTCCCTTTTCATTTCTGATTTTGTTAATTAGGATTTTGTCCCTGTGCCCTTTAGTGAGTCTATCTAAGGGTTTATCTATCTTGTTGATTTTCTCAAAGAACCAACTCCTCGTTTGGTTAATTCTTTGAATAGTTCTTCTTGTTTCCACTTGGTTGATTTCACCCCTGAGTTTGATTATTTCCTGCCGTCTACTCCTCTTGGGTGAATTTGCTTCCTTTTTTTCTAGGGCTTTTAGATGTGTTGTCAAGCTGCTAGTATGTGCTGTCTCCCGTTTCTTCTTGGAGGCACTCAGAGCTATGAGTTTCCCTCTTAGAAATGCTTTCATTGTGTCCCATAGGTTTGGGTACGTTGTGGCTTCATTTTCATTAAACTCTAAAAAGTCTTTAATTTCTTTCTTTATTCCTTCCTTGACCAAGGTATCATTGAGAAGAGTGTTATTCAGTTTCCACGTGAATGTTGGCTTTCCATTATTTATGTTGTTATTGAAGATCAGTCTTAGGCCATGGTGGTCTGATAGGATACATGGGACAATTTCAATATTTTTGTATCTATTGAGGCCTGTTTTGTGACCAATTATATGGTCAATTTTGGAGAAGGTCCCGTGAGGTGCTGAGAAGAAGGTATATCCCTTTGTTTTAGGATAAAATGTTCTGTAGATTTCTGTCAGGTCCATTTGTTTCATAACTTCTGTTAGTTTCACTGTGTCCCTGTTTAGTTTCTGTTTCCACGATCTGTCCTTTGAAGAAAGTGGTGTGTTGAAGTCTCCCACTATTATTGTGTGAGGTGCAATGTATGCTTTGAGCTTTACTAAAGTGTCTCTAATGAATGTGGCTGCCCTTGCATTTGGTGCGTAGATATTCAGAATTGAGAGTTCCTCTTGGAGGATTTTACCTTTGATGAGAATGAAGTGTCCTTCCTTGTCTTTTTTGATAAATTTGGGTTGGAAGTCGATTTTATCCGATATTAAAATGGCTACTCCAGCTTGTTTCTTCAGTCCATTTGCTTGGAAAATTGTTTTCCAGCCTTTCACTCTGAGGTAGTGTCTGTCTTTTTCCCTGAGATGGGTTTCCTGTAAGCAGCAGAATGTTGGGTACTGTTTGTGTAGCCAGTCTGTTAGTCTATGTCTTTTTATTGGGGAATTGAGTCCATTGATATTAAGAGATATTAAGGAAAAGTAATTGTTGCTCCCTTTTATTTTTGTTGTTAGAGTTGGCATTCTGTTCTTGTGGCTGTCTTCTTTTTGGTTTGTTGAATGATTACTTTCTTGGTTGTTCTAGGGCATGATTTCCGTCCTTGTATTGCTTCTTTTCTGTTATTATCCTTTGAAGGGCTGGATTCGTGGAAAGATATGGTGTGAATTTGGTTTTGTCGTGGAATACTTTGGTTTCTCCATCTATGGTAATTGAGAGTTTGGCCGGGTATAGTAGCCTGGGCTGGCATTTGTGTTCTCTTAGTGTCTGTATAACATCTGTCCAGGCTCTTCTGGCTTTCATAGTCTCTGGTGAAAAGTCTGGTGTAATTCTGATAGGCCTTCCTTTATATGTTACTTGACCTTTCTCCCTTACTGCTTTTAATATTCTATCTTTATTTAGTGCATTTGTTGTTCTGATTATTATGTGTCGGGAGGAATTTCTTTTCTGGTCCAGTCTATTTGGAGTTCTGTAGGCTTCTTGTATGATCATGGGCATCTCTTTTTTTATGTTTGGGAAGTTTTCTTCTATTATTTTGTTGAAGATATTAGCTGGCCCTTTAAGTTGAAAATCTTCATTCTCATCAATTCCTATTATCCGTAGGTTTGGTCTTCTCATTGTGTCCTGGATTACCTGGATGTTTTGAGTTAGGATCCTTTTGCATTTTGTATTTTCTTTGACTTTTGTGTCGATGTTCTCTATGGAATCTTCTGCACCTGAGATTCTCTCTTCCATTTCTTGTATTCTGTTGCTGATGCTCGCATCTGTGGTTCCAGATCTCTTTCCTAGGGTTTCTATCTCCAGCGTTGCCTCGCTTTGGGTTTTCTTTATTGTGTCTACTTCCCCTTTTAGTTCTAGTATGGTTTTGTTCATTTCCATCACCTGTTTGGATGTGTTTTCCTGTTTTTCTTTAATGATTTCTACCTGTTTGGCTGTGTTTTCCTGCTTTTCTTTAAGGGCCTGTAACTCTTTAGCAGTGCTCTCCTGTAATTCTTTAAGTGACTTATGAAAGTCATTCTTGATGTCCTCTATCATCATCATGAGAAATGTTTTTAAATCTGGGTCTAGATTTTCGGTTGTGTTGGGGTGCCCAGGACTAGGTGGGGTGGGAGTGCTGCGTTCTGATGATGGTGAGTGGTCTTGATTTCTTTTAGTAGGATTCTTACGTTTGCCTTTCGCCATCTGGTAATCGCTGAAGCTAGCTGTTTTAGTTGTCACTGTTAAGAGCTTGTTCTTCAGGTGACTCTGTTAGCCTCTATGAGCAGACCTGGAGGGTAGCACTCTCCTTAGTTTCAGTGGGCAGAGTATTCTCTGCAGGCAAGCTCTCTTCTTGCAAGGCAGGTACCCAGATATCTGGTGTTCGAACCAGACTCCTGGCAGAAGTTGTGTTCCACTCACTAGAGGTCTTAGGATCACGTGTGGAATCCTGTGTGGGCCCTTGCTGGTGTCAGGCGACTCAGCTGGCAAGGTAGCCCGGGGCTCGAGTGGAGTGGAAGGGGTTTGTGCCCCAGATCAAGCCCGGGTAGCCTACTTCCCTATGTACCGCAGTCTCAAGTTCCGCGCGATTGGATTGGGGCAGGCGCTGTGTTCCACTCACCAGAGGTCTTAGGGTCCCGTGGGGAGTCCCGTGTGGGCCCTTGCGGGTGTTGGGCAAGACTCTGCTGGCAAGGTAGCCCGGGGCTCCGCAAAGTGATTTCTTGTTCTGGGTCCAAATATGACTGATCATACACTGAGATCACAGGCTTAGATTGCTCAAACATATTTCAACATATTAATAATATTATGGAGTTTCGATAGTTATAGAATAAAGAAAATCATTACTCAAAACACTTTCAAGTTCACTGATGGAAGTATCTGGTAAGTGTATTAGAACAAAGAGGATCTCTGCTATGGAGTTCATGTCCTATCTGATATCCTTGATCTTTAGTCGTCTGTTCACTTGATAGATCTTTCAAAGTTGCATTTAATAGCAACAAGAATGTTAGCTGAGACACAGATAGGGGCATAGGTTGGTTACTAAGGGGACTAAAATTCATGCACTATAAATTGTAATTAGGCTCTGGAGCAGCAAAATCTAATGGCTTTAGAAATATTTACTCTGACCTTATAGGTTCCACGTATTGTGAGGTTTCTTTAAAAACGTTTGTTAACAAAACGTTATGGATGACAAATATTTGGAAAATTGCAGAAACAAGTGTTATTCAAGGGCTTTATGGATAAGAGTGAAATATATGGAGCAGGAGAAATGATCAGGATTTTAGTAACACTGAAAAGGACCATCTTTATTCGGTCCATTGGCACTTGCATTGGTATCATTTTCATGCTCTTCAGGGGCCTTAAAAGGAAAGCATCTTCCCAGGCACTGCCAATGTACTTGGAAAGATGCGAAAGACAAAGTTGCTCAATGTGCTTTGTGTGGAAAGAAACATTTCAGCTAAAAGGTACTTATGACTTTAGCAGGAATTTAGCACACCAGAGAGAAGAAATCTAGCACCAGCTTGAGCTAGAGTTTTGTTCTTTTCTTTCTTTTTCTCCCCTCCCCCTCCTCTTCCCTTTCCCCCCTCCTCCTCCCCCACCCCGCCCTCTCATGTACTCTGCATCTGTTTGTCTGTTTATGATTGTTTCCATGCTCATGCACTTATATACTTGGATATTACAGGGAACAGCCCATTAGGTACTGTGCTATAGATTTTTAAAGGAAATGTTTAACATTAATGACACCATGATACGGAAATATACCTGGAGGGCAGGGGATTATTTCTTCCTCAATCATGCTGTTCAGACTTCCCTTTTAGGATATTTGTTCGCACAATTTTCTTAAAAGCTCTAGTGCTGATGGTAGGGATAAAAGTTCAAGTGTACATGATGCTATAATGAAGATGGTCTTTGGAGAGTGCAAATCCTTCCTTAGTGCTCTTGTAAGGCAATGGAAAAGGGGCACTGGCTTTTGTTAAACTGAAAATAACCTCACAGTAGTTTCAAGTATATTTAGCAAAAAGAGCACAGCCTAACCGTCATTAACTCAAGCAACCAAGAAATATCTGCCCCTGACTTCATTCATTGGCTCCCTCACTAACCAGGAGTCTACTGTTCTAAGATATTGTTGTTTTCCTGTTCACTTTATATATAATTTGCTCATTCTGTTTTTGAAGGTCCCAAGTGAATGCAACAGAAAAAAAGAATACTTCACGTTGCTTTGTTCATAAAATTCCCTGGGCCTGAAAGTGCACATTTCTTTCTTCAGAGCCACACGGTTTAATCAAGTCTGCATTAAATGTAAGGGCTATGATGCTCAAAAATCAAATTAAAAGTAATTTTTATATTGCTCTTAAAATATTTCTTCCTGAATTTTTGATCTTAGCCATTCTGACTGGTGTGAGGTGGAATCTCAGGGTTGTTTTGATTTGCATTTCCCTGATGATTAAGGATGTTGAACATTTTTTCAGGTGCTTCTCAGCCATTTGGTATTCCTCAGGTGAGAATTCTATGTTTAGCTCTGAGCCCCATTTTTTAATGGGGTTATTTGGTTTTCTGGAGTCCACCTTCTTGGGTTCTTTATATATATTGGATATTAGTCTAGGTAAAGATCCTTTCCCAATCTGTTGGTGGTCTTTTTGTCTTATTGACAGTGTCTTTTGCCTTGCAGAAGCTTTGCAATTTTATGAGGTCCTATTTATCGATTCTCAATCTTACAGCACAAGCCATTGCTGTTCTATTCAGGAATTTTTCCCCTGTACCAATATCTTCGAGGGTTTTCCCTACTTTCTCCTTTATGAGTTTCAGTGTCTCTGGTTTTATGTTGAGTTCCTTAATTCACTTAGATTTTACCTTAGTACAAGTAGATAGGAATGGATCAATTCGCATTCTTCTACATGATAACCACCAGTTGTGCCAGCATCATTTGTTGAAAATGCTGTCTTTTCATGAATGGTTTTTGTTCCAGGTGACAGCAGATGCTGACGAAGATGTGGAGAAAGAGGAACACTCCTCCATTGGTGGTGGGATTGCAAGCTTGTACAACCACTCTGGAAATCAGTCTGGCATTTCCTCAGAAAACTGGACATAGTACTACCGGAGGATCCCGCAATACCTCTCCTGGGCATATATCCAGAAGATGTTCCAACCGGTAAGAAGGACATATGCTCCACTATATTCATAGCAGCCTTATTTATAATAGCCAGAAGCTGGAAAAAACCCAGATGCCTCTCATTAGAGGAATGGATACAGAAAATGTGGTACATTTACACAATGGAATACTACTCAGCTATTAAAAAGAATGAATTTATGAAATTCCTAGGCAAATGATTGGACCTGAGGGGCATCATCCTGAGTGAGGTAACCCAATCACAAAAGAACTCTCATAATATGTACTCACTGATAAGTGGATATTAGCCCAGAAACTTAGAATACCCAAGATATAAGATACAATTTGCAAAACACGTGAAACTCAAGAAGAACGATGACCAAAGTGTGGATACTTTACCCCTTCTTAGAATTGGGAACAAAACACCCATGGAAGGAGTTACAGAGACAAAGTTTGGAGCTGAGACAAACGGATGGACCATCTAGAGACTGCCATATCCAGGATCCATTCCTTAATCAGCTTCCAAACACTGACACCATTGCATACACAAGCAAGATTTTATTGAAAGGACCCAGATATGGCTGTCTTTTGTGAGACTATGCCAGGGCCTGGCAAACACAAAAGTGGATGCTCACAGTCAGCTATTGGATGGATCACAGGTCCCCCAAAGGAGGAGCTAGAGAAAGTACCCAAGGAGCTGAAAGGATCTGCAATCCTATAGGTGGAACAACAATATGAACTAACCAATACACCCCCCCTCCTCCCCGGAGCTTGTGTCTCTAGCTGCATAGGAATCAGAAGATGGCCTAGTCGGCCATCAGTTGAAAGAGAGGCCCTATGGTCGTGCAAACTTTATATGCCTCAGTACAGGAGAATGTCAGTGCCAAGAAGTGGGAGTGAGTGGGTAGGGGAGTGGGTGGGGAAGCGTGTGGGGGACTTTTGGGATAGCATTAGAAATATAAATGAAATAAATACCCAATTAAGAAATAGAAAAAATATTTCTCCCTTATTGCAACACCTCACATACTCACTTTATACAAATAAAATTTGACAATTTATTATATTTTAAAATTAAAATATGCCATAATATTTATATTAGTCACTTTTCTTTGGAAATTTAATCTTAATAATGTTTATTACTAATTATTCAAGCTTATCAGCCTCAAAGTCAAATCTCATCATATAGTTCTGATGATCTAATAACAATTAATTTAGAGAACTGATGAATAACTTGTGAGTAGTTAGGTAGTAGTAGTAAAGCCAAGAGCAAAATAAGAAGTGGACTATCATATAAATATTTAACAAACAGTTCAATATAAAGAGAAATGAGTCCAACTAAATTTGTATTTTAGCATAATATAAAATATCAAACATTGTATTCAAAACTGAGTTAATTAAAAAATATCAATACTATTTAGAAAGGAGGAAACCTGTGCTAGGAGGACTAAACTAAAGAATTGGCGCATCAGAAGAACCAGAACTGAACTGGGTTAGAACTAGGAATCACTGCAGTTTTCATAAAGCTTTCAATCATGGGACATTTTATTTTAGACTTACACAGTAAATGTTAAGTCAAATAAAACGAAAATGACCATGTCAGGGTCCAATATTCTAGATTTTCTTTCCTTCTTATGTTACACTGGAAAGTCTAAAACATGCACAATGTAGCTTGGTCTTTGCAGAGTGAATACTTCAGTACTGTTTTCTAACCTTTTAGATGTTTTAGTGTTGAATATAAAATATATAAAATCTTTATTAAACTTTTTCATTTACAAAAGTATATTTAAAATACGTTTTTAAATGTGCCTATGATGAATGGTTAAGACATGTTTAGTAGTTTCTAGTAAGTCTGTCAAATTCTTTTACAATACTCCTCATTCCCACCTCCCTTCCTACTTTTTAAGCATACAACCACCACGACTGCCATCATCTCTCTCTCTCTCTCTCTCTCTCTCTCTCTCTATATATATATATATATATATATATATATATGAATGATCTATTAGAGTGGCTTACAGGTTGTACTCTGACTATTACAATGAGGACTGTCTCTTGAGAGATATTCCAAGAACCTGGTAGTGATTCAGTCCATAGTGTTAGAAAAGTCTGGATGTGTCCTCTGGTCTTCAGAATAATCCAGAATCCAACAGAAGTAGGCTCCAATACCAGTGAAAAAATTAACAACTTATTGAGAGTGAGGAGACACACTCAGGATTCCCTCTCCCATGCCCCTTACATAGACTGTCAGCAGGAGTGACTCATGGCTAACCTGGATCTTGTCATCATAAAAGATCCATGTTTAGGGTGATGTCTTCCCACTGTTAGTGATTCAATCAAGACAAGTGCCTCAGTAGTATACAAAGATATGGCTAAATGGACTACCAGGAGTAGGTATCACATATCAGATGGAATAGCAAAACACAAAATGGTTTTTACTGTATAAGAAATTATTATTGTATTTGGAGAATCAATACACGATAAAATAGAGTATAATTGAAAGATGTCTCATTTATTTAAGAAGATTTACTTAAAATTTTCATATGTGGAAGAGTTTGGTGGAAGAAAAGGGAAGGAAGAAGTATCAAAATTAAGAAATAAAAAAATAATTGGAGGGCATGCTACATATCAACACTGTATTTCCTTCCTTAAGTGAATTAAAAATGAAACTCATCTATATAACATCTCTGAATGTCCTTCCTTTAAAAAAATAAAAAAAACCCCTTGTACATAGTTGCTATGATTGAAAAGATCTTGAAAATTTTAAAAAGTAATGCTGCATTGTGACTTACTACCCAACAATGCTCATGAATGCAAGCATATAGCGGATAACTCTACTACCTTAATTAGCTTTTAAAGTTATGATTATGTCATTGTGAGAATATGTGTACTGCAGCTTTTGCACATGAAGACAAGAAGAAAATGTCTGCTCACTTTGAACTGCAGCTACACGTGGTTTTGATCTACCTGACATAGATGCACAGAACCAAATTTACAGCTCCGAGAAAAGAACATGCTCATAACCACAGAATCATCTCTTCAGTCCCATAGTCCTTCATACCAAAGAAACACACAATGTTTGCCTATATTCCTGTACTACAAGATTATTGCTCAGCATACACAAATAAAGAAATATGATTTAAAGTATATATTATCTTCTAACTTTATCTTTTGTGCTTTTCATTCTTTTATCTGTACCCCATCTCTACCTCAATTAAGGAGACAATTCCAAAGCATAGCAAACGTTATAATTAAAAAAAGAGAGACAACTTAAAACTCCTTTTAAAAATAATTATGCTATATTTTCATTAATAATATCAAGACTAGAAATCTCTACTTTATGGAAATATGAAAGCACTTTAATTAAATTTCATTTTACATATAAGGTTATATATCACCAACAGAGATTATCCAAAGAAATTTTTTTTAAAAATTAGTTTACAAGCAGTGGGTGATATAAAAATATTCACTTCTGAAGAGGCTTTTGATTATTCACACTGTGAACCAGTTTTCACTGTTATTAAGATATCCTTAGGGAAGCTGTTAAATATGTTTCGATAAAATTTCTACCCTTGAACAGAAATAAAAAAATAAAATCTATGTTGATTTGAAATCTCTGTTACTCACTTATTTACTTATTGCACATTAGCAATTCTTAATGAGAAACTGACTCATATAATCAGACATAATTTATTATAAATTAGTGTAAAATTATAGCTGTTTGTATTCCTCATGTAGTGACCTAATTTCATTTATCCTGCTTGTCATTTCAGCACTCGATCTTCCAAGGCACACGTTTTGTTTAAAAAGGATCTGCTTTGCATATTCACAAAGAGGTCTTCTGTCTTTATGAAAATGACAGTTAGGGATGGACTTAACATTTTAATTTTTCATTGCATTTTTATATATCATATTTCTCCAGAAGATAGGTCTTTTAAAGTACTTCTTTTGTAAAGTATCATGTTTGAAATGTTATGCAAAGTATGTTAACATAAATTGTACAGAGTCCAACAACACTATAAACTGAGAAAAAACATTTATTGTTTTTTTTCAAGAACAATTTTTATTAGATATTTTCTACAATTACAATTCAATTACTATCCTGAAAGTCCCCTATAAGCCCCTGTCCCCCGCAGTGCACCTCAATCAACCCACTCTCTCTTCCTGGCCCTGGCATTCCCCTGTACTGGGGCATATAATCTTCACAAGACCAAGGGCTTCTCCTCTCAATGATGGACTATTAGTCCATCTTCTGCTACATATACAGCTAGAGACACAAGGTCTAGGGGTACTGGTTAGTTCATATTGTTGTTCCTCCTATAGGGTTGCAGACCCCTTCAGCTCCTTGGATACTTTCTCTAGTTCCTCCATTGGGGGTCCTGTGTTCCATCCAATAGATGACTGTGAGCATCCACTTCTCTATTTGCCAGGCACTGGTATAGCCTGAAGAGAGACAGCTATATCAGGGTTTTGTCAGCAAAATCTTGCTGGCATATGCAATAGTGTCTGGATTTGTTGGCTGATTATGGGATGGATGCCCGAGTGGGGCAGTCTCTGGATGGTCCTTCCTTCAATATCAGCTCCGAACTTTGTCTCTGTAAGTCCTTCCATGAGTATTTTGTTCCCCATTCTAAGGAGGAATGAAGTATCCACATTTTGTTCTTCCTTCTTGAATTTCATGTGTTTTGCAAATTTTTTTCTTGGGTAGTATAAGTTTCTGGGATAATATCCACTTATCAATGAGTGCATATCATGTGAGTTCTTTTGTAATTGGGTTACCTCACTCGGGATGATGCCCTCTAGCTCCATCCATTTGCCTAGGAATTTCATAAATTCATTCCTTTTAATAGCTGGGTAGTACTCCATTGTGTAAATGTACCACATTTTCTGTATCCATTCCTCTGTTGGGGGACATCTGGGTTCTTTCCAGCTTCTGGCTATTATAAATAATGTTGTTTTAAACATAGTGGAGCATGTGTCCTTATTACCAGTTGGAATATCTTCTGGGTATATGCCCACTAGAGGTACTGCTGGATCTTCCAGTAGTAGTATGTCCAAAATTCTGAGGAACCGCCACATTGATTTCCAGAGTAGTTGTACCAGCTTACAATCCTACTAGCAATGGAGGAGTGTTTCTCTTTCTCCACATTCTCACCAGCATCTGCTGTCACCTGAATTTTTGATCTTAGCCATGCTGACTGGTGGAATCTCAGGGTTGTTTCGATTTGCATTTCCTTGATTAAGGATGTTGAACATTTTTTTCAGTTGCTTCTCAGGCATTCAGTATTCCTCAGTTGAGAATTCTTTGTTTGGCTCTGTACCCAATTTTTAATGGGGTTATTTGATATTCTGGAGTACAGCTTCTTGAGTTTTGTATATATTGGATATTGCTCCCCTATCTGATTTAGGATTTGTAAAGATCCTTTCCCAATCTGTTGGTGGCCTTGTACTCTTATTGACAGTATCTTTTCCCTTACAGAAGCTTTGCAATTTTATGAGATTCCATTTGTTGATTCTTAATCTTACAGCACAAGCCATTGCTGTTCTGTTCAGGAATTTTTCCCCTGTGCCCATATCTTCGAGGCTTTCCCCCACTTTCTCCTCTTTAAGTTTTAGTGTTTCTGGTATTATGGGGATTTCCTTGATCCATTTAGACTTTCACTTTGTACAAGGAGATAAGAATGGATCAATATGCATTCTTGTACATGTTAACCACCAGTTGAGCCAGCCTCATTTGTTGAAAATACTGTCTTTTTTCCCCAAGGGATTATTTAGCTCCCTTTTCAAAGATCAAGTGACCATAGGTGTGTGGGTTCATTTCTGGGTCTTCAATTCTATTCCATTAATCTACCTGTCTGTTGTTGAACCAGTACCATGCAGTTTTTAGCACAATTCCTCTGTAGTACAGCTTGAGGTCAGGTATGGTGAATCCCCCAGAGGTTCTTTAATTGATTAGAATAGCTTTTGCTATCCTAGGTTTTTTCTTATTCCAGTTGAATTTGCAAATTTCCCTTTCTAACTCAGTGAAGAATTCAGTTGGAATTTTGATGGGGATTGCATTGAACTTGTAGATTGCTTTCAGCAAAATAGTCATTTTTACTATATTAATCCTACCAATCCATGAGCATAGGAGTTCTTTCCATGTTCTGAGATCTTCAAATTCTTTCTTCAAAGACGACTTTCTTATCATACAGATCTTTCATTTCCTTTGATAGAGTCACAGCCAGGTATTTTATATTATTTGTGACTATTATGGAGGCTGATGTTTCCCTAATTACTTTCTCAGCCTGTTTGTCCTTTGTGTATAGAAAGGTCACTGATTTGTTTGAGTTAATTTTATACCTAGCTACTGCACTGAAGCTGTTTATCAAGTTTAGGAGTTCTCTGGTGGAATTTTTAGGGTCACTTATATATACTATCATATCATCTGCTAATAGTGATATTTTGACTTCTTTCTTTCCAATTTGCATCCCCTTGACCTCCTCTTGTTTTCTAATTGTTCTGGCTAGGACTTCAAGTACTATATTGAATAGGTAGGGAGAAAGTGGGTAGCCTTGTCAAGCCTCTGATTTTAGTGGGATTTCTTCCCACTTCTCTCCATTTACTTTGATGTTGGCTACTGGTTTTTTGTATATTGCTTTTATTATTTAGGTATGGGCCTTGAATTTCTTATCTTTCCAAGACTTTTATCATAAATGTGTGTTGGATTTTGTCAAATGTTTTCTTAGCATCGGATGAGATGATCATGTGTTTTTTGTCTTTGAGTTTGTTTATATAGTCGATTACATTGATGGATTTCCGTATATTAAACTATCCCTGCATCCCTGGCATGAAGCTTACTTGATTATGATTGATGATCATTTTAATGCATTCTTGGACTTGGTTTGTGAGGATTTTATTTAGTATTTTTACATTGATATTCATAAGGGAAATTGGTCTGAAGTTCTCTTTCTTTGTTGGGTCTTTATGTGGTTGTGGCTTCATAGAATGAATTGGGTAGAGTATCTTCTGTTTCTATTTTGTGGAAAAGTTTGAGGAGAATTGGAACTAGGTCTTCTTTGAACATTTGATAGAACTCTGGACTAAATACACCTGGTCCTGGGCTTTTTTTTGGGGGGGGGGTGGGAGACTATTATATTAATGACTGCTTCTATTACTTTAGAAAATATGGGATTGTGTAGATCATTTATCTGACCCTGATTTAACTTTTGCACATGGTATCTATCTAGGAAAATTTCCATTTCATCCATGTTTTCCAGTTTTGTTTTGTATACCCTTTTGTAGTAGGATCTGAAGATGTTTTGAATTTCCTCAGGTTCTGTTGTTATGTCTCCTTTTTCATTTCTGATTTTGTTAATTACTGTCCCTGTGCCCTCTAATCAGTCTGGCTAAGGATTTGTCTATCTTGTTGACCTTCTCAAAGAACCTGCTCCTGGTTTGCTTGATTCTTTGAATCGTTCTTTTTGTTTCCACTTGGTTGATTTCATCACTGAGTTTTATTATTTCCTGCCATCTACTCCTCTTGGGTGAATTTGCTTCCTTTTGTTCTAGAGCTTTTTTTTTTCTTCTTCTTTTTATTGAAAATGTTTTTTTTTTCATATAATCCTAATAATATTTCTTGTCCCTCTATTCTCAGTTCCTCCCAAGCCCTCTCCTACCCAGATCCATTCCCATTAAATACGCTTCCACAGGGTAATAATAAAATAAACTAAAATAAAACTAAAACATCAAAATTTGACAAACCATGGAGCTTGGTTTATATGTTCATCCCCTAACAATTGGAGCAGAAGCAGTCTCTAACATGGTTTCCTGACATTGGATCACTTTTCCCCAATTGGACTAAGTAGTAGGGCCTCAGTGGAAGAGGATGCATTTAGACTAAGACTGGATGTCCCAGGGTGGGGTGGTACTCAAGGAGGTTTCCCCTTCTCTGAGAAGAAAGGAAGGGGGTAATTGGGAGAAAGGTTTGTATATATATATATGCAAAAGACCTGGTAGGGACTTGGTCAGACCCTATTCCATGCTTCGCTCACATTAATTTAGAGGACCTTGTTGTCCTGGTGTCTTCCATTCCCTCTGGCTTTTACACTCTTGCTTTCTCTTCTTGCTCAGATTTTCCTGAGACCCTGGGGGAAGGATTTGATGGAAATATCTCATTTAGGACTAAAGGTTCAAGGTCTTTCACTTTCTGCATAATGTCCGACTTTGTATAGGTCTCTATTTCTTTTCTTTTCTTTTTTTTGCAATTTATTTTTTATTTTGTTTATATTTACATTCAATGTACAAAAAGTTTCTGAGAATGTTGCTAAAAATAAGTGCCCAGGTTTAGACAGTAGGCAGTTTTCTCTCTTCTCCTCTCTCTCCTGAACTATGTTCCCTTAATGAGCTGCGAGCAGTTGCTGATGCAGCTGTTCACTCAGTCCTCCTGCATTCTTTTTTTTTTTTGTTGTTGTTGTTGTTGTTCTAGAGCTTTTAAGTGTGCTGTCAAGCTGCTAGTGTATGCTCTCTGTAGTTTCTTTTTGGTGGCACTCAGCTATGAATTTTCCTCTTAGGACTGCTTTCATAGTGTCCCATAAGTTTGGGTATGTTGTGGCTTCATTTGCACTAAACTCTAAAAAGTCTTTAATCTCTTTCTTTATTTCTTCCTTAACCAAGTTATCATTGAGTAGAGTGTTATTCAGCTTCCATGTGAATGTTCACTTTCTATTATTTATATTGTTATTGGAGATCAGCCTTAGTCTGTGGTGATCTGATAGGATACATGGGATAATTTAAATATTTTTGTATTTGTTGAGGTCTATTTTATGACCAATTATATGGTCAGTTTTGGAGAAGTTGCCATGAAGTGCTGAGAAGAAGGTATATCCTTTTGCTTTAGGATACAATGTTCTGTAGATATCTGTTAAATCCATTTGTTTCATAACTTCTGTTAGTTTCAATGTGTCTCTGTTTAGTTTCTGTTTCCAGGTTCTGTCCATTGATGAAACTGGGGTGTTGAAGTCTCCCACTGTTGTTGTGTGAAGTGCCATGTGTGCTTTGAGCTTTATTAAAGTTTCCTAATGAATGTAGATGCCCTTGTATTTGAAGCATAGATATTCAGAATAGAGAGTTCATTTTGGAAGATTTTATTTTTGATGTGTATGAAATGCCCCTCCTTGTCTTTTTGATAACTTTGGGAAGGAAGTCGATTTTATTCGATAGTTGAATGGCTACTCCAGCTTCTTTCTTCAGACTCTTTGCTTGGAAAATTGTTTCCCAGCCTTTTGCTCTGAGGTAGTGTTTGTCTTTGTCTCTGAGGTGGGTTTCCTTCATGCAGCAAAATGTTGGGTCCTGTTCATGGAGCCAATCTGTTAGTCTATGTCTTTTTATTGGGAATTGATCCTATTGATATTAAATGATAGTAAGAAAAAGTAATTGTTACTTCCTGTTATTTTTCTTGTTACAGGTGGGATTTTGTTCTTGTGGCCATCTTCTTTTAGGTTTGTTGAAGTATTACTTTCTTGCTTTTTCTAGGGCATCATTTCCTTCCTTTTGTTGGAATTTTCCATTTATTATCATTTGAAGAACTGTATTCGTGGAAAGATACTGTGTAAACTTGTTTTTGTTATGGAATACTTTGGATTTTCAGTCTATGGTAATTGAGAGTTTTTCTGGGTATAGTAGCCTGGGCTGGCATTTGTGCTCTCTTAGGGTCTGTATAATATCTGTCCAGGATTTTCTGGCTTTCATAGTCTCTGGTGAAAAGTCTGGTGTAATTCTAATAGGTCTGCCTTTATATGTTACCTGACCACTTTCCCTTACTGCTATTAAAATTCTCTCTTTATTTAGTGCATTTGTTGTTCTGATTATTATGTGTTGGGAGGAATTTCTTTTCTGGTCTAGTCTATTTGGAGCTCTGTAGACTCTTGTATGTTCTTGGGCATCTCTTTAGGTTAGGGAAGTTTTCTTCAATAATTTTGTTGAAGATATTTGCTGGCCCTTTAAGTTGAAAATCTTCATTCTCATCTACTCCTATTATCCGTGAGCTTGGTCTTCTCATTGTGTCCTGGATTTCCTGGATGTTTTGAGTTAGGATCTTTTTTCATTTTTCATTTTCTTTGATTCTTATGTCCATGTTTTCTATGGAATCTTCTACACCTGAGAGTCTCTCTTCCATCTCTTATATTCTGTTGCTGATGCTTGCATCTATAGTTCTTGCTTTCTTTCCTAGGATATCTATCTACAGAGTTTTCTCCCTTTGGGTTTTCTTTATTGTTTCTATTTCCATTTTTAGATATTGGATGATTTTGTACAATACCATCATCTGTTTTTTTTTGTTTTCCTTTAATTTTTGAGGGATTTTTGTGCTTCCTCTTTAAGGACTTGTAACTCTTTAATAGTGTTCTCCTGTATTTCTTTAAGTGAGTTACTAATGACCTTCTTAAAATCTACTTGCATCATGAGATATGATTTTAAATCTGAATCTTGCTTTTCAGGTCAGGGTATCCAAGACTCGCTGTGGTGGGTCTACTGGGTGCTGATGATGTAGAGTGGTCTTGTTTTCTGTTAATAAGATTCTTATATTTGCCTTTTGCTATCTGGTTATCTCTGGTGTTAGATGTTATAGCTGTCTCTGGCTGGAGCTTGTTCCTCCTGTGATTCTATTAGCCTCTGTCAGCACTCCAGGGAGTTCAATTCTCTCCTGAGTCCCAGTGGTTAGAGCACTCTGTGCAAGCAAGCTCTCTCCTTTTGCAGGGAAGGTGCTCAGAAGTTTGGAGCTCAGATCTACCTCCTGAGTCCCAGGGTCAGAGCTCTCCCTGGAGTCTGACTCTCCTCTGGAAGGGAAGATGCCCAGGGTTCTTGGTCTCAGCTCTGCCTCCTGGCTGAGGATGAAGGCCCGAAGGTACACTGTCCAAGAAGCTCTGTTGCTTCTGCGGACCATGAGCTCTCTTGAGCAGAGATCCCAAGATCCTGGGTGTGTGAGGGCCCTCTGAGTTCACGCCCAAGCTCACACTGGGCTGGTGAAGACCAGAACTAACCCTAGCTGCTGGTTGGGTGGGTTTCCTTTGTCGCTCTTCCTGCCTGCACAAGACCCTCCTAGTTTTTGGAACAGATGTTGAGTTCCACTCACCAGTGATCTCAGGATTGTGGGTGTGCTACGGCACCTACGGTATGAAGAGTCCTCTGGGGACTTTGGGACCCTCTGCCGAGTTTGTGTTCAAGATGGTGTGAGGCTGGCACCACTGAATGGAACAAACCTCAGCCACTGGTCGGGCTGGTTTCCTTTTTCCCTGTTCCTGATGTCACAAGACCCTTTGAGTTTTTTGGAACAGATGTTGCATTCCACTCACCAGTGATCTCAAGATCCTGGTTGTGCACCTGTGGCGTAGAGAGCCCTCTGGGAACCTTGGGACCCTCTGTGGAGTTTGTGCCGGAGATGGCGAGGGGCTGGTGCCTACCAGAATGAATCCCAGCCACTGGTTGGGAGGGTTTCCTTTGTCTCTGTTCCTGCAGTGATCCCAAGATCCTGGGTGTGCTAGGGCCCTCAGAGTTTGCACGGAAGATGGGAAAAAAAAAACATTTAAGTGAATCTATTTAAAATTGTCCGCTCTGAGGCTTCTCACTATAAGTTGAACCTTGAAGCATCAAATGACATATTTCTACATGAAATCATAGCTTGAATGAAATATCAATTACATCTCAAAATGAGTTAATGTTTGTTCACATTTTAAGTACATAAACTCTAATGGAACATGATCATATAGAACATTTAGATTTATTATATTGTACAATGATTACATTGATGAAGGTTTACGGTATATTTTGTTTATCTGATTATAGAACATATAAGAAAATTCACCATTTCAACATTCCCTGGCTATGACTCTCTGTCTTTACTCACATGCATTCATATTTTTAAACAGTACTACAAAGCTGATGTCAGAACCTCACTTTGATGGGTAAAATTTTAAACACAGTAAGCTTTAAAAATATCCATTTTTACTATTAAAAATGTTCCTTTCTAATTTATACTTATTAACTTATCTTAGTTACATTAGAAACCTTATTTTTTGAGCTAGCTTTTAAGAACTATCACAACATGCCACAATATACCAAAGCACTTTATTGAATTGTTAGAATGCTTAATAAATTGGGACCTCATGAAACTAAAAATCTTTTTACAGCAAAGAACAACATAATTTGAGATAAGATACAGTCTCCTGAATGAGAAAAAGAAAAAAAAATTTACCAATTGTGATGTTGAGAGAGTTATTACCTAAGAACACTCTAAAAATATCTAGAAAATTGAGCTGAAGAAAAACTAGAATATTATGACAAAACTATTAAAATGGTGTATAAAATTAAATGAATATTCTCAACAAAATGAAATAAAAATTACTAATATATGATGATATATCTTCAAAAATCTTTGCCATCAGGAAAACCTTCACTTACACTCTGACTTATCATCTTAACTCTGTCAGAATTGTCAAGTCAAGATTAATCAAACAATTAACAACAGATGCTAGGGAGGATAAAGGGAACCATCCATTGCTGGCATGAATGCATACTGATGCAGGTAGTATGGATGTCAGAGGAGAGGCTGTGCAAAAGCACTGCAAAGCAACCTACCACAATAATCTGCCCAATCATCTGTAGACTACTATGGAGGATATAACCAGAGGACTCTACATTGTGCTAAAGAGAGTCTTTCACATCTATGTTCATTGGTGCTCTGTGTATATATCCAGTAATTAAAATGTGCTTTATCAACTATGGAACATTCCATCTTAGAGTAAGAAATTCCCTCTAATGCTTTCTCCGAATCTTCTCCTTCTATCTATCCAATCATGAAAATTTGCTTTACATTTTAATTTATGATCTTTTCTTTAAAAGAATTTTATCACTATTTAGTTTAACTATGAATCCAAATGTGCAAGAAGTATGCATTTTTAATGTCAATAAATACATTTATTGTTACGTTACCCTCCCTGTTTTGGGTCTCAGTAAGGCGCATCTCCAGCTATTCTTTCTCATACAAGAATTCCCACCCCCCCCTTTTCTCTTCTTCCTACTCTATGTCCTCTTCTAATATTTTATTATTTTAATTTTGTCTTCAATTTTTCATCCTAGGTATTCTACCAGCTGGCTTCTACAACCTTTCTGCTTTCTATGTTAGATCCTTGCTTTTTCTATATTTCCAGGTCTCCTTTATAATGTTGTTAAATTACCTTTTGTTTATTATGTTATTACCTACAGTATTTTGTTTTTATTTTTATCTTGTATTTACCATAATGTTTTTAAATTTTATGATTTTGAATTTTATTTATATATATTTGCATATAAAACAATTCATTAAATATAATATACTTAAATAATTTTTACTGATCATATATTTCAATCATATTTTTTACTAGATATTTTCTTTATTTACATTTCAAATGCTCTCCCGAAAGTTGCCTATACCCTCCCCCTGCTCTGCTTCCCTACCCAACCACTCCCACTTCTTGGCCTTGGCATTCCCCTGTATTGGGGCATATAAAGTTTACAAGACCAAGGGCCCTCTCTTCCCAGTGATGACCGACTAGGCCATCTTCTGCTTCATATGCAGCTAGAGACAAGAGCTCTGGGGTTACTGGTTAGTTCAAATTGTTGTTCCACCTATAGGGTTGCAGACCCCTTCAGCTCCTTGAGTGCTTTCTCTAACTTCTCGATTGGGGGCCCTGTGTTCCATCTTATAGATGACTGTGAGCATCCACTTCTGTATTTGCCAGACACTGGCATAGCCTCATACAAGACAGCTATACCAGGGTCCTTTCAGCAAAATCTTGCTGGCATATGCAGTTTGGTAGTTGATTATGGGATGGATCCTTGGACAAATGGATGTATCTGGAGGATATCATCCTTAGTGAGGTAACCCAATCACAAAAGAAGTCATTAGATATGCACTCACTGATAAGTGGATATTAGCCCAGAAACTTAGAATACCCAAGATACAATTTGTAAAACACAAGAAAATCAATAAGAGGGAAGAGCAATGTGTGGATAGTTCATTCCTCCTTAGAATAGGGAACAAAATAACCATGAAAGCTGTTACAGAGACAAAGTTTCGAGCTAAGATGAAAGGATGGACTATCCAGAGACTGCCCCACCCGGGGATCCATCAATCATATTAATATCTTATCCAGATACATCATGTTCTTGCTATTTAAGGATTTTTCATCCCCCTTTATGCAATTCTTAACATACATAAAATATCTGTTCATATTGAAGATTCATAAGAACAGAGAGCAGGTATTGCTGTTAATTTTCATCTACTTAATTTATGCTATTCCCTGAAATATGATAAATTACAAATCAATGCTTGTTGACTAGAAGACTGGGATACTATTTTTCTATTTTATAAAAATTAAGGTTTACTGATTTCAGGTAGGACATGTAGTCCAATCCTTATGTCACTATCAACTTTACATTCTATATTACAAGATAGGGTAAATTGCACATAGAATTTCTAAACACATTTCCCATTTTTCAGAGCTGTGAATTCATAAAAAGCTCATACTTCTTAAAATAGAAAACCCAAATGATACAGAGCATAGGAAAATATAAATATCTTCTGTTTTTTCCTCCTCCAGTAAACGTGGGCTGGTCCTCTTTTTTGCTCATCCGTTTACTGATAATTTTAGGCTCTGTGTGTAGGGAGAGAAATATTCCTTAGAATAAGAATGACATCAGAATAAGAGGAGTTTCATGACTTCAAATTACTAAATAGACCTTAAATGAGATAAATAAGTAATATGCTTCTACTTTAACAAAACCAAAACACTACCCATAAAAAGAAACACTAACCAATCTTAACAGTTTAAGAAAGGTGAAATTTTAAGGTGTTTAAATGTATTTTTACATTTAAATAGTGATTTTTTTTACATGCGTTTTAAATTTACTTTATTTTCTTATTTTAATATTTTGGAAGAACTATCTATCATTCAGTTAATTCAATTTTTCTGCATTGTGTCTACATAAATAAAATATGTGTAAATCCACTTTTCAAAGCCATATTTTCTGTATTCAAGAAAACAATTACAATATAAAGAGTGAAGAGCTTAAATAAGGTGGAAATCATTAAAACCTGTCCAGGTCAAAAGGTCACAACAAGACAACTGAATAATTTTACAAGTATGGTAATAAATGGAAACTCTATCAAAGATTGGGAGAACCTAAAACTTCATAGGACAGTGACTATTCTGTTTTCTGTTTATCTGTCCTCCTTCCTTTTCTGTCTTTCTGTCTATACACCTCTCTGCCTATCATCACTCTACCAAATTACTCTATATGAAGTACAAACCTGCTAACATGACATTTTTGGAGGCTTATGTAAGTTAAGAAATTATAATGGGAAATTGGCTTATTTTATGCTATCTGCTTTAGATATGACCTGGATGGCATTATCCTGAGTGAGGTAACCCAATCAAAAAAGAACTCAAATGATATGTACTCACTGATAAGTGGATATTAGCCCAGAAACTTAGAATCCTCAAGATATATGTTACAATTTGCAAAACACATGAAACTCAAGAAGAACGAAGACCAAAGTGTGTACACTTTGCCCCTTCTTAGAATTGAAAACAAAACACCCATGGAAGGAGTTATAGAGACAAAATTTGGAGCTGAGACAAAAGGATGGACGATCTCAGACTGCCATATCCAGGGATCCATCCCATAATCAGCCTCCAAACGCTGACACCACTGCATACACTAGCAAGATTTTGCTGAAAGGACCCTGATATTGCTGTCTCTTATGATACTATGCTGGGGCCTAGCAAACACATAAGTAGATGCTCACAGTCAGCTATTGGATGGATCACAGGGCCCCCAATGGAGGAGCTAGAGAAAGTAACCAAGGAGCTAAAGGGATCTGAAACCCTATAGGTGGAACAACATTATGACCTAACCACGAACAACATTATGACCTAACCACTACCCCGGAGCTGTTGACTCTAGCTGCATATGTACAGAAGATGGCCTAGTTGGCCATCTCTGGAAAGAGAGACCCATTGGACACACAAACTTTATATGCTCCAGTACAGGGGAACGCCAGGGCCAAAAAATGGGAGTGGGGGGGAGGGGAGTGCAGGGGGAGGGTATGGGGGACTTTTGGGATAGCATTGGAAATGTAAATGAGGAAAATATCTAATTTAAAATATATATAAAAATGGGTGCTGACTTAGCGAACATCCATTGAGATCTAAATTTTCAGTGTAATGTTTGTTCACAAAAGTCAGCCTGATAGAAAGGAAAGCATAAAACATTGTTACAGATCAAGATGCCTGTTACTGAGAAGACAAAGGGAATTCAGAAACACATGCCATAAAGCTGAGGCATTTACAGTGTCTCCAGTAGCTGATTGCTAGTGCCAGAGCCCAACTGAAGAAAGGACATATAAGCATGGAAAGAACTAGGAAAGCAGCCTCTGCATAAGCACTGTAGGAAAGAAAGTATAATATTTTAAATGTGAACTAAGGAAGGGTGAGTTACACGAGGAGACAAGCAAGCACAGAATGAAGTCAAATTTAAAGCAATATTGCTGCTCCTATATGAAGCTGGATTCTGTTCTGATTACAGAGAAGTCATTGGAAGGCTAGTGTTAATGGACTATAAACATTTTCAATGCACAAGAAAAAAATATCAGTGAAATGATCTTAAATTGAAGACTTTAGACACTTAAACTGACTGTGAATACTAGAGCAGTTGATTGAGATTATTCAAAATTGGGAGTGGTAGAATTAAGTTTTGTGCTACTCAAGATGTGACTTCCATGTATCTATCTGATTGCAATCACCTAATCCTCTGATCTTTTCAAATGGTACATTTTCTTTCCTTTTTTTGCCCCTTTTATTTGTCTAATTGTTCCCAAGCCAACCAGAAACTCTGAAAAGTGGTGTGTTTTGCACCAGGGAAGAAACAAAAACAAAAACAAAAACAAACTACATATGGAGATTTGGAGTATTTGGAGAACTCTTAAATGACTGTATGTGCAGTAAATAACACGTGAAATGATTTTTAAACTTGGTATCAAATAAGCACATAATAAAAAAATTAGTTTACTTTTCCATGGATCTGTGAGGGTTTTTAATGGTTCATACCTGATGAAAGTGCAGTGCTTTAATCAAGTAATATCAGCTCAGAACAATTATGAAAATATTCAGGATATTTATTGAAAAGAGAGAGAGACAGAGATACACAGAGAAAGACAGAGACAGGGAGAAAGAAACAGAGAGAGATACAGTGAGAGCAAAGAATTTATAAATAAAGCAAAGAAATGTCACTGATACCTAACAACAGTCCCAAGACAAGATATCCATAAGCCCATTACAGGGAAGGTTGCTGGTAGGCTGCCTGTGCTTCTCAGTGTAAGCTGTTTCCATGACTTCACCTAATTACATGAAATGTTACAGATGATAAAGAAATGCCTCATTATTTTAAATGCCAATATCTTTATTAGCATATCTCCCCTCAGTTTCTCAATGTAGTCTTTATACAGACATTCTTTTCTAATTTTACTTTAGAGACTTCATGTGTTCTGTCAGCTTATATTTATTATACTAGACTCCTAATTTTATAATATGACTCCTAATCTGGTATTCTTTTTAAGTTTAATATGTATTTTTAAATCAGTTTTGTAGTCTCCTTGATCATAGTCAAAGCTTTAAATATGTTATCAAGAACACAAGATGACTTTGTTTTTAAGATATTTCAATGACATCTATTCAGAAATATTTACATTATCATAGTGAAAGAAAGAAATGTCTCAACTGAAATAATAGATTATATTTCCATGTAGCACATTCTAAGTAAAATTGTAGCTGCAAAATCATTCTATTACTGTCAAGAAAATTTAAAAATTTTAAAGGTTTTAAAAAGAAGTCTTGCAAATAAAAATAAGCTTTGTAATATTTTTAAATATAAATGAATCTGGTGAAGTATATTTAATCCTTTTTCCCAAATACAACTTTGTTTAACTTAACACATGAGAGGGAAAGAAGTACTAGATTTATTTCACCATCTGGTAAGTATTTCAGTTCATGTGATTGTACTTTTGAAGAAATCATTTACATGGACCTCAAACCAACCACCATCTCTTTTTTACAATGCTCTGTCTCTCTGTGTCTCTGTCTCTGTTTCTATCTCTCTCTCTGTCTCTCTGTCTCTCTGTCTCTGTCTGTCTGTCTGTCTGTCTGTCTGTCTCACAGCTTCAAAGGTAGTCGAATTTACTACTCTGGAGGGAAATGTGGTCATTACAGTGTCTTTTCCTTTAGAAAAGACAGTAAGCATATCAGAGACTCTTCTCTGCAAAGTGGTTCAGAAAGGTCTTTACGGAAATACAACCAGGGTGTAGCACTAACTTCCATATTTTAAGAAATAGTCTTTTGGGCAGGAATTTAAAGGCAATTAAACTAAATAACAAATAAATAAATATAGTCTCAGAAGCTTTGAAACAATATTTGAATGTTAAGTATTGATATATAGTAAAAGAACACAAATACTATATCATCTTATTTATTATTTAAGTTTATATTAGTATTTTTTAACATTTTTAACCCTTTCAGTTAGTAGGTTTACAATATAGATCTTGAAACTGTAAAAACATAATTCTTTTTTTTTTTTTTTTTTTGAGACAGGGCTTCTCTGTGTAGCCCTGGCTGTCCTGGAACTCACTTTGTAGACCAGGCTGACCTCGAACCCAGAAATCCGCCTGCCTCTGCCTCCCAAGTGCTGGGATTAAAGGCGTGCGCCACCACGCCTGGCGACCATAATTCTTATTAAATGACAAAGATAACATTAATGTCATCTTTTGTAATTCGGTAAAGAGGAAAGATTTAAGGACAATTCAAATAAGACCCAAGTGGTTAAAGAATTGTTTCTTCTACTAGAAAAATGTGTAACTTTTTCACAAAAATCTGTGCATTATTGATAGTTTCTGTGAGTTAATTTTGAAAGCTATAGATTTGGGAAATCATCTGGTGAACAAACAGCATTCAAAGACACCCCCTATGTGTCTTTGAATTAAGAAATTCAGGGCTATTCACTGGAAGGTTTGAAGCAGCCACTGATTGGATGTTGTCACTTCCCTTCATTTACCCATATGGAGGCTAATATGAATAAAGCTTCTATCTTATCATGTAAAATAAATCCAAAAGATATACTAAATTTCTAATATAATTTTATATAACATTGAAAATTTAAGAAAAATTTATAAATATTGAGAATTTTATACTTATTTCTCATTTATTCCCTATAGCATGACATTTTAGTTAATTTGAAAAGAAACTCAGTTATTTAGAACAACCTTTTAAAATCATATAACTGGATATTAGCCAAAAATAAAAGTACAGAATATCCAAGATACAGACCACAGAACTAAAAAAAGGTCAACAAGCTGGTTAGTTCATATTGTTTTTCCACCTGTAGGGTTGCAGACCTCTTCAGCTACTTGGGTACTTTCTCTAGCTCTTCCATTGGGGGCCCTGTGTTCCATCCAATAGATGACTGTGAGCATCCACTTCTGTATTTAGCAGGAACTGGCATAGCCTTACAAGAGACAGCTATATCAGGGTCCTTTCAGCAAAATCTTGCTGGCATATGCAATAGTATCTGTGTTTGGTAGTACCGCCCAGAGCTTGTGTCTCTAGCTGCATATGTAGCAGAAGATGGCCTAGTTGGCCATCATTGGGAAGAGAGACCCCCTTGGTCTTGCAAACTTTATATGCCCCAGTACAGGGGAACACCAGAGCCAGGAAGTAGTTGTGGGTGGGTAGGGGAGCAGGACGGGGGAAGGGTATAGGGGACTTTCAGGATAGCATTTGAAATGTAAATGAAGAAAATATCTAATAAAAAAATTGAAAAAAATAAGAAAGGTCAACAAGCTGAAGGGTACAGGTGAGGATGCCTCAGTCCCACTGGGGAAGGAGAAGAAAGCAACCCCAAGGGGGGTGTAAGGGAGGGACCTGGGAAGAAAAGGGAATTGTGTGCAGCAGGGGAAGAGGGGAACATGATTTGGTATTGTGTGGGGGGAAAGGACTGAAGCCCTGAGAGCCAACAGAATAAATGAAAACAGGCAACCTAGGGAGATAGAAGATTGGGGATACCCTCCGGATTGTACCAGAGACCTGGGATAGAAGACACTCTCAGGACTCAAAGAGAGGGACCTTAGATGAAATGCCTGACAGTAGGGAGAGGGAAGTTATAGAGCGGGCCTCCAGCAGGAAGACAGGGTATCAAATGAGGGAGGGGGTTGTCATTCCACCGTCACAACTCAGTCACTTAATTTTTCCTGTCTGAAAGAAATTCAGGAATCGAAACAGAGAGGAGCCTGAGCAAAAGAAGGTCCAGCAACAGGCCCAAAGTGGGATCCACCTCAAGGGGAAGCCCCAAGACCTGACACTGTTACTGAGGCTATGGAATGCTCACCAAAAGGGACCTATCATGACTGCCCTCTGAAAGACCCAACAAGCAGCTGAAAGAGTCAGATGCAGATATTTGCACCCAACCAATGGACAGAAGCTACTGACCCCTGTGGTTGAATTAAGATAAAGCTGGAAGAAGCTGAGAAGGAGGGCAACCCTGTAGGAGGACAAGCTGTCTCAATTTACCTGAACCCCCCACCCCCAGATTTATCAGACACTGGACCACCTACCAGGTAGCATATACCAGCTAATATGAGGCCCCTAACACATATACAGTAAAGGACTGCTGGGTCTCGGTTTAGTCAGAGAAGATGCACCTAACCCTCAAGAGATTGGGGGCCCCAGGGAGTTTAGAGGTCTGGTGGGGTAAGCTGGGGGGTTGGGACATGCTTGTGAAGACAGGGGATAGTGGGGTGGTATGTGCTGTGGAGCAGTCGGAGGGTGGACCAGGAAGGAAATAAAATCTGGATTTTTAAATGAATAAATAAATAATAAAAATTCTATTTCTGTGATACATCATATTTACTCCTTGCTGTTTTACACTAAAGAAAGGAACAAAAAAACAAAAAACAAAAAAAAAAAACAAAAAAAAAAACAAAAAAAAAACAAAGATAGACAGCATTCCAATAAGTTTAAGGAGAAAGGAAATACTGGACAGTAAAATATCCTTCTGCAACAGTTCTTAAGTATTTGCTTTAAAACTTAAAAAACTGATTGTGTTAATCGGCTTATCCATGTAAAAACTGAATCAAGATGCTACTGCAAAGATCTGAGAGATACAGGTTTCCATGTAATAACATTTAGTTAGAATTTGGGAACACAGTGACCTTGAATAACAGAATCTCCATGCAGAGACTATACAATGATTTGTTCTAACTTGTCCGGTACGCTTTTCATTCTCAGTGTTATTACAAAAACAGTATCAGAACTTTAATTACATTGTGGGAGATATAAAGCAAACTTAAAAAACCAAGATTTTAAAAATAATTTTCCAGAAAATAGTTTATAAACTTCTGAGTAAAATGTTTAAGAAAAATGCACTGTCTATTTCTGTCATATAATATAAAAAACGGGTCCTGGACCTCTGATACCCTCATACAGACAGACACACATGCAGACAACACCAATGCACATAAAATAAAAACAAATATCAATTGTTTTTACATTAAAAAGCAATTATAAGACAACAAATACAATGTAGTCAGCAAATACAATTGAAAGTTTTTAAAAGTGGATGAGTTGGGGGCGGTCATGGGGGGAAAGAGGGAAGCCTGATATGGTATTGGGTGAGGGAAAATGACTGAAGCCCTTAGGGCCAGCATAAAGAATGGAAACAGGCAACTTCAGGAAATAGGAGGTTGGGGGGACTCCCCAGAATGCACCAGAGACCAGGGGCATGAGAGACTCTCAAGACTCAAAGGGAAGGATCTTAGATGAAATGCCCGGAGAGGGAAATTATAGAGCTCACATCCAGCAGGAAGACAGGATAGCAAGTGAGAGATCGGGTTGCCATTCCACAGTCATATCTCTGTCCCATAATTGTTCCTGTCTGAAAGAATTACAGGGATGGAAATGGAGATGAGCCTGAGGAAAAGAAGGTCCAGCAACAGGCCCAAAGTGGGATCCAGTTCAAGGGGAGGTTCCAAGGCCTGACACTATTACTGAGGCTATGGAGTGCTCACAAAAAGGGACTTGTCATGACTGCCCTCCTAAAGACCCAACAAGCAGATGAAAGAGTCAGATGCACCCAACCAATGGACAGAAGAACTGATCCCTGTTGTTGAATTAGGGAGGGCTGAGAGAAGCTGAGAAGGGCGATCTTGTAGGAGGACTAGCAGTATCAATTATTCTGGACCCCTGGGATCTCTCAAACATTGGACCACCAACCAGACAGCGTACACCAGCTGATATGAGGGCCCCAACACACATACATTGGAGGACTTCCAGGTCAGTGTTCATTCAGAGATGATGCACCTAACCCTCAATAGGCTGGAGGCCCCAGGGACTTTAGAGGTCAGGTGGGGTGGGGAGTGGAGGCATCCACATGAAGATGGGTAGGTTGGGGAGGAGGTGTGGGATGTGGTGCAGGGTGGATTTGGGAAGCGGGGAATGGAATACAGAGTATTAATAAATTAATTAAAAACAAAATTTTTAAAAAGAAAATTTCTTATATGTAAATAAATGCAAGAACTGCTGTTGTCAGTATTCAATGACTATATTTACTTCTTCACAAGGTCACTTTGGGAAGTTAAACTTTTAATAAAAATTTGAAATTTTGTTAAATTCTTTGAGTAAACATAACTATATGCATCAGCTGATTCAAACAGATAACAGACACCCAGAGCCAAATGGCTGGATCTTGGGGATTCTTATGGAAGAACAGGGGCGGGGGAAAGAGGGGGGAAGGATTGCAGGCCCTTAAGAGGATAGAACTTCTACAGAAAGAGGGCTATCCCATTTGTTGTTGCCTGGTCTTCAAGCTTGGCTGCCTTGTCTGTCCTCAATGGGAGAGGAAGCGAGAGGAAGCACCTAACCTTGACGAGATGTGAAGTGCCAGGGTGGGAGGAGGGGGTATCTATGAAGGAAGCACCGAGTCAGAGGAAAAGTGGAGGGGGTACAAACAGGTGGGAAGTGAGTGGGATGTATAGTGAATAAGCAAACAAATAAATAGATGAATAAATACAACAAAAACATAAATATACGTAAAATGTTAATTCTTCAGTTAGTGACTATGAAAAACTGAGAGCTAACCAAAATAGAGGATGAATTGCACGATATATGATGCTTCTTCCATTTCAAATGCTGGTCAGAGCTTATGCATCCTTCCAAACCACCACGACCACCACCATGACCACCACCACCATGGTACCTTGAGAACTTTTACAATAGTTCATTTTGCCTCCATGTTGCCCCTCTTGCCATGTGACTGACCTCCATGCTGGTTTATCTGAAACAATATAATGTTTCTTTCTTTTCTTCATTCTTCTCCAAACAGCCACAGAATTTATAGTTTTCCTACCTTTCTTTTAAAATCTAATAAATTGACCCTAGGGTTCTGTTTGAGTCCATATATAAAAACTAACTGTTTTCTTACACTGAGTCTGGTAGCCCCAGTAAAGGGCCATGATCTCCCTGATGTCTTCTGGTAGCTCCAGCAGCAATCTTAAGACTTTCATCTCTTGCTTTCCTGGCTTCTGAGACTTTCTGTTGGCTACCCTAGTTTCCCATCTCCCATTGCTACACATCCCTTTTCGATTTCCTTTCTTTGTTTCCTCTCCCCCTCCTCTCTTCCTACCAAGTCCCTCCCACCCTCTACCTTCTGTAAGGGATTTTGTTCCACCTTCTAAGTAGGACTGAATGATGCACACTTTGTTCTTCTTTCTTCTTGAGCTTCATATGATCTGTAAGTTCTGTCGTCGGAACTGTGAGCTTTTTGCCTAATATCCACTTATCAGTGAGTACATACCATGAGTGTTCTTTTGTGACATTTTTTCTCTCTCTATTTCTTTCTTTTTTTTTGGATATTTTCCTTATTTACATTTTAAATGTTATCCTTTTTCCCACCCCTGGAAGGAGACCCCCCTATCCCTTCTCCCCTCCCCCTGCTTCTATGAGGGTGTTCCCCTACCCACTCACCCACTCACACCTCCCTGCCCTCGAGTTCCCCTACACTGGGGCATTGAGCCTTGAGCCTTCACAGGACCAAGAGCCTCTCCTCCCTCTGATGCCTGACAAAGCCATCCTCTGTTACATATTCAGCTACAACTCTCAGTACTTCTATACATAAGCTTTGGTTGATGGTTTAGTATCTGGGATATCTGGTGGAGGGGGTTCTGGTTGGTTGATATTATTGTTCTTTCTATGGGGTTGCAAACTCCTTCAGTTCCTTCAGTTCCTTCTCTAACTCCTCCATGGGAGACCTTGTGCTCAGTCCAATGGTTAGCTGTGAGCATCCCCTTCTGTATTTTTCAGGCTCTAGCAGAGCCTCAGGAGACAGCCATATCAGGCTGCTGTCTGCTAGCACTTCTTGGCATCCAGAATAGTGTCTGGACTTGGTGACTGTATATGGGATGGATCCCCAAGTGGGACAGTCTCTGGATGGATGGCCTTTTCTTCCGTCTTTCTCTGCTCCACACTTTGTCTCCGTGTTTGCTCCCATGAATATTTTGATCCTTTTCCTAAGAAGGACCGAAGCGCCCACACTTTGGTCTTCCTTCTCGAGTATACTAGGTTTCCTAGGTGTTTTGTGTCAGGAACTTTGTAGATTTAACATTGTGTTTTACCAGTGTATCCATTTCGTCAATTGCATCTTCAAGGCCTAAGATTCTCTCTTCCATATTTTGTAACCTTTTGATGAAAGTTGCCTCTATATAACCTGTTCAAATTTCTAAATTTTTGCCTTTCTAAAATTCTCCCAGTTTGGTTTTTATTTTTCTTTCTTTCTTTCTTTCTTTCTTTCTTTCTTTCTTTCTTTCTTTCTTTCTTTCTTTCTTTCTTTCTTTCTTTCTTTCTTTCTTTCTTTCTTTCTTTCTTTTTTATTATAGTTGCAGTTATTGATCAGTTTTATTCTTTTCCTTTAACTATTGGCTTATACTTTCCTTGAAGGTATTTGACCATTTCTTTCAAGAACCATATATCTTTGTAAAGTTGATTTTCAGAAACTTTTCTTGTGTTTCAGTTGTAGTGAAATATTCAGAGCCTGCTGTGGTAGTATAGCTGTACTCCAGTGGAGACACATTGCCATAGTTAATTGTGTTTTTACACCATTCTCTTGTCATCTGTGCTTGGGATGATTCTATTTCTAGATGCTGATTTCTTGTCTTTCTTTGTTGGCTCAGTGTTTTCCTCCCCTGTTTCCTTTTGCCTCTCTCCATTTTCAAAGAGGGTGATAGATTTATGTTCCCTGTTTTCCTGACCTATTTCACCAGTTGTATTCATAGGTAATGATTGCTGGTGTTGGAGACTCGGGTACTGGGATGACCTGGGAGAAGGAAAAGTGGACAAGAAGGTCTTTTTGATCCTTTGGGGATGGGTTCAGAGAGAAAACAATCACAGCAGATTTCCTGTTACAGGATAAATATGATAAAAGTGATAAAAATGGGTTGACTGGATTGCAGGAGCAGTAAGACTTCTATAGGTTTTTGTTAGTTTTACCTGTTGCCTTGGGAGGAACAGTACTTGGGTTAGTAGGAGGTGCATGCTGTAGTTGTTTTCTAGTGGGATGGGAGGTAGGAAGGGATTGTCTGGGATCCACAGGAGATATAGGTAGCAGGAAAAAACCCTGCAGTGTTCTGTTACAGTGTTAGAGACGAGACTAAGGGATTAGGTATGGGGGAAACTGAGAGCTTGGGGTTGGGGCAGAAGATCTACAGGTCGCTTACTTTGTTTTCAAGGAGGCAAAGAAAATCAATATTAATTTCCAGGCTAGTATAAAAAATATGTATAACCCCTCTCACGATACATGTAGTCCTGTGTGTGTGTGTGTGTGTGTGTGTGTGTGTGTGTGCACATACCCAATGCTCCTTCTTAGTATTATGACCTAGTTTTCTTGAAATATTAGAGTTATACATAGTTATATGTTGTTAAATATAGCCTATTGAGTCCATTTAGTATTGCTTTCTTCAAAACTTTCAGGCACTTCGATACATGCAATGTCTCTTCTCCTTAGAAATTACTTACTTTTTCTATAATTTTGAGTAGGGACTTATGAATCTCATAAGATTAAGGTACTTACTGAGACTTTGAGTTGGTTCCTCCTTGAGTTTCAAGAGCCTAGCCCTTCCCTCCAGAATGCAATGTTTCAATGTTGAAGCATATAACAATGAGAAATATTCCACAGTAATAAAAGAGTGACTTAACTTTTAACTTTTCTTGTTTGAATTGTTCACAATAATCTCTTTCCATAGAATATAGTATGATAAGCAGTAGGAAAAAGTATCACTAAATTACATTTTAATAGTAATGAACCATATTAATAACAAATATTCTTTATAAAAATTTATAAAAGTATCTTTATGAAAGTAAAATATCTCCACAAATTAAAAAAATTCAAAGTAATTAAAAAACGAACAAATTATAGGGCATTTCAAAAGATATTAGTCTAGCCATTTAGCCTAAACTGATTCTGAGAAAGAGTCTCCATCATGGGGAGGCAGCCCTCAGGAACACTACACTTTCAATGTGCTATAGTGGATGAATACTGGAACAGTGTTGTCAGGAGGAAATAAGAAAATATCACTAGTGTATGGACTTGTCTTAATGATATTTCAATAATGGCCATTACTTCAATGTCAGAAAATGATGAACAGAAAAAAATGAATCTGAACATATGAGACCTGCGCATACTATGTTTTGACATATCCCTTTTTACATTTTTGGAAATTTTAGGTTATTAATTTTTGTTTGGATTCATTAACATCCTTACAAACTCATGACAATGCATATAGTGAATGTGACACTGGATGCAAAGGCTCCGTGCATGTTGCTTCCCATCATGGATGAGGATCTGTACCTGCTAAGGCACAAGCCATACCTCTCCTTATTTTCTGTTCTGAAATTCTATGAAACATTTTAGAAAATGTTTATTTTTTTAACCTGAGACTTCAGACAATTTTGTAGAAAATGTCTGAAATTCTTCATCTATGTACACAATAGTCTAGTTTTTACACCATATCGGGCAGGACCATGCTCAGTGTGTAGGGCTGAGTATCCTGAGAATGTCTGCAATATGGTGAAAATAAGATCTTTGGCAGGGGATAATTTATCTAAATTTGAATGTTGAATAGTTAATATTTTATCATATAAGGCTTGAGCATCAATATTTACATTGTCAGGTGACCATCTTTGCTTGGGGCAGATATAATTAGAGATCTCTGAGTTACTGAAAGTAAGTGGAAAGTTGCTCTATCTGTTAACAAAGTGAAACACATGCTGATCAGAATCCATAAGCTCAAAATAGGTCAGCAGTAACAGATGCCTTCAACAGAGACAAGGCAGCAAAAACAGTGATTTTCTTCCTTCCTTCCTTCCTTCCTTCCTTCCTTCCTTCCTTCCTTCCTTCCTTCCTTCCTTCCTTTTTTCTTTCTTGAGGTAGCCTGTGCTGATGTTTTCAAACATCTTTGCCCATCTTCCACATGCTGAGTCCATCTTTCAGATATGCAAGTCATTTTTTTTTTAAGCACACTGATTAAAAAACGAAAATACAGACTTGGCTCCAGTGAATTACTGGTGCTGGGCCATTCAACTGGGCAAACACAACATCTCTCTAAAGAACCATGATCCTGACTTGTTTTGGAAGGGCTGAAAATCTTTCGGTAGCAGTAAAGTCACCCTTAGACATTTATTTTTTAATTCCATATATAAAAATAAAGGATAAAATATTAGGAGGAGTAGTCATACTACCCTACTGTCTCTTCTTTAGTTTCAAGTAACTAAGTTTTCTGCTAGTGGCATTTTAATAAGTGTGTTTTAGTTTTTCTCTTTTTTTTAAGTTTTTTTTAAAATTTTATTTGTAATTCATTTTTTTTTACACTCCATATTCCATTCCCCACCTTTCTTTCCCCATCCACATCCAACACCTCATCCCACCACTTCTCCACATGGATGCCCCAATCCCACCCTTCCTAACATTTAAACTCCCTGGGGCCTCCAGTCTCTTGAGGGTTAGGTGAATCATCTCTGAATGAACACAGACCTGGCAGTCCTCTACTGTATCTGTGTTGAGGGGCTCCTATCAGCTGGTGTATGCTGTCTGTTTGGTGTCCAGTGTTTGAGCAATCTCAGGGATCCAGGTTAATTGAGACTGCTGGTCCTCTTACAGAATCGCCCTTCTCCTCAGCTTCTTTCAGCCTTCCCTAACTCAACAACTGGGGTCAGCTGCTTCTGTCCACTGCTTGGATGCAAATATCGGCATCTAACTCTTTCAGCTGCTTTTTTGGGTCTTTCAGAGGGTAGTCATGATAGGTCCATTTTTGTGAGCACTCCATAACCTCAGTAATAGTTTCAGGCCTTGGGACGTCCCCTTGAGCTGGATCCCACTTTGGGCCTGTCCTTGAACCCCCTCCCCCAGCCCAGGTTCTTCTCCATTCCCATCCCTGTAATTCTTCCAGACAGAAACAATTATGGGTGCATTCTGGGGGGTTCCCCCAGCCTCCTATTTCCTGAAGTTGCCTGTTTCCATTCTTTCTGCTGGCCCTCAGGGCTTCAGTCCTTTTCCCTCACCCAATACCAGATCAGGTTTCCCTCTTTCCCCCACTGCCCCCTGCCCCCTATCCACTTTCCCTCCTAAGTCCCTCTCTCCCTCCCCACTTGTGATTGCTTTCTTCTCTCTCCCAAGTCAGATTCAAGCATCCTCACTTGGGCACTTCAGGTTGGTGAGCCTTTTGAATTCTGTGGACTGTATCTTGTGTATTCTGTATGGATTTTTTCTTTTTCTTTTTCTTTTTCTTTTTCTTTTTCTTTTTCTTTTTCTTTTTCTTTTTCTTTTTCTTTTTCTTTTTCTTTTTCTTTTTCTTTCTTTTTCTTTTTCTTTTCTTTCTTAGTTTTTGTCTTAACCCATCTAGCTCCCAGATAATTGAGTCTGGATTATTATTTTTATTTACCAGTTTAAAGCACAACAAATAATCAGTGTTAATCTCTTTTTGATCCTTTTAGCTAATCTGGCTACATCCAGGTCAAAATCCCAGTGATAGCTGCATTTTAGCACTGAACTGGCTCTTAGTGTTTACTCATGGGGTCTCCAAGACTCTTTCTCAGTAGCTAATCCTCCACTTCCTCTATCTTCTTCCTCCTCCCTGGCTGGAGGAAGTATAACCACATTTTACCCCTGCCCAATCACTGGCTGATATGCAACCATTATTGATCATTCAGAAAAACTGGGAAGCAATGCTTATACAGTATTGAGACAGGACAAACATTACATTATCAGATATGGGGACAAAGAAATCAGCATTTGAAAAATACAAGGATAACCTTTCCACCTTGCACAATAACATTATGACCATAGTTGTGGATTCCACAAAGATTGACCATAAGGGTTTTATGGAATGCCTGTCATATGGGTTATATCAGACTGTTGGCAAATTTTTTGAAACAATTTGGCAATGTACTTAAGAGCATTGATATTCTTTAAAATATTTTATGGGAGCATAAAATAACATTTTATTTTAGATATACTCTGCTGATTCTAATTTTACACTTTTATAAATCCTTTTCTACAGTGTTGGAAAATAAATCCCGTAGTTTATATTTATCTAAAGAAAGCTAGGACTTCAGATAATTTCCTTGATATTTGCAATTGTGACAAGGAGATCAGAAAAAAAATCAGGTTTATAGTTATTATTTCTGTAGAGAATTGTATTAGAAGAAAGACATTTTGTTTCTCTTTTTGTTCAATTTTTAAATTTTCCTTTAGTTTTTGAGATTATGATATAATTTCTCCCTATATAATTTACCACTTTCCCCTAAACTCTACTACTTCTAATTACCATGTACTTCACACCCTAAATTCAAAGTGCATATATACTCATGTATTCATATGTATATGAATATGAATACATGAGTATATATGTATATATACACACAAGAATGTATATATATACTATACTTGTGTGTAGTACTAAATAAATGAATATATATTCATTTATAAAATATATAATATTCATTTATATGATATATGATAGATGATAGATAATAGATAGATAATAGATAATAAATAGATAATATATAATATGTAATATATAATATTATATTATATTACACATGTAATATTACATTATAATAATATATAATCTAATATAAATATATTCATTAATATTATATAATATATATAATAAATATATATATTCATTTGTTTATTACTACACACATGTATGTTGTCAAGGGTGACTATTTGGATACCAATTGTTATTGGCTTTTCTGGATGAGACTGTTTCTCCTACTTTCAGATTACAGAGTTGCCTTTAGTTCGTTGTATAGAGTTGAGGCCTCAAGTGTTTTTCCTGACCTTATTAACATGTCTATTGGTTTCCTCATTCAACTCAAATTTGGGTAGTTATGTTGGTGACACTTTTTGTGTCTGCATCTTAAATCTATAGAAGACACAACTTCACAGCAAATTCCCGGATCAGCTGGATGTTACCATCTTTCCAACCACTGATTCTTATGAGTATGTATTGTGTAGATGTATCCAGAGCTTTGTATTTTGATTAGCTGGGGCTTTCTGTTATACATTCCATCCTTTCAAAGTACGGTTTTCTTGGTAAGAAGTAAGGATTGAACATATTTTTGGGTATAAGAACACATACTTAAACTTATTATCTTTTATAGCAATTTTTAGAAGACAAATAAATAAAATCTACTATTTTTTGTCTTATAATTTAATATATTCTCTGTGTTCTTAAAAAGAAGGAGTAAGTCACAACCTCCCATTTTAGAGACAGGCATTTTATTCAGAACCAGTCTGGGGGACGTAATTTATCATTGTTAAGTCAAATGTTATATAAAAGTTATAATTTATGGCATAAATTAGGTAGATTTTGTTAAATGTTAATCTTAATTAACTTAATTATTATCTTTGTCCTTGACTGCCCAATGACATTGCTGTTTGCTTGCATGTTTGTTAAAAAGAAAATATGTTACTAAGGGACTTCTCTATACAGAAAAATAGAAAATTGTCTTGTAAGATTAATTTATTTTTCAAGCATAATTGTTATTTTTAGGAATCATTTGATATGGAGCCTTCGATTATGATAGTCATAATTATCTACTACACATTTAAAATCTATGTAATACAACTTAAAAATTTATTTTTAAATTTTATTTTATTTTATTGTTTTAAAATTTATAATTTTATATCCAGATGAATAGTGACTGGAGCTCAGAGCTTTGAGTTTTCTGGTTTTGGTCATCAGTCATCTTATCTAGCATGTGAAGCCATGATACTTTTTGATCAATTTTCTTATTAATTTAGTAGAATCATTAATTTCTCATGATGCTGTGAGTTGGTATGATGTAACTCAAATTTTAGAAATGATAGGAAGTACTGGACTATATGAATTTCTTTGTGATGTATTTAATTAATAAGATTTTAGTGCCTAAATGTTGATCACAGTCAGCCACAGTCACTTGATTTGTGTAAAGCTCTCTGCAGATATTTCTTTGTCAGGCTATTTACCATGATCTAGACCAAGTATAGAGAGAGGCAACTTCATAAATTGCCTAGAGAATTTTAATTGATTATCTGAATAACTTCAGATTCTATGTTGAATGAAATCACAAAACTTAATATAAAAATTCCTCACTGAAGATAGTGTAGGCAGGTGCATACTTTTGTATAAGATATAAATGGCACAAACAAAATCTTGAATTTATTTATACTAGTATCACATTTGAACTTATTAATATTATGTTTATTTTATTAGACTTTCCTCTTGAAGATAGAATTGCTTGGGAATAGTTGACCACATACAGCTGATAACTTAGCAGATCTCCTAATTCAGCTGTGTATTAAGACAGATGTTAAAAATAGGTACATGTAAAGACCTGAAGCTTTGTATGTAAAAGGTCAGTAGTAACCTGAAGTTTTTATCAGGAGTGATAATGCTGTCAGACATGAGCTTATAACTGTATGAAATATATGGGGCAAAATTGAACACAAACACAGAGAGAACTCAGTCATATTTTAAATATTTTCTTCATCCTTTTTTATTTTTATTTTGATTTATTTTACATAGGATAGATTGGTTTCACATAATATATCCTCCATATGCTTTCCCTTCCATAGTCAACCAAGTTCCTCTTCACATCCACTCCCATTCAGTATTTTGTGATTTTTTTTGTTGTTAATTGGCTGAATGCATTTATTATCTAATGTTATACTTCTTCCTAATTCTCTTTCTTTGTTGAATCTTTATGTGATTTGATTATCAGGGTAACTGTGGCCTCATTAAATGAATGAATCAGAGAACCGGACAGCTTCTGGGACGGGCAGAAGCACAGAGCCGCTGAGGCAGCAGCCTGGGCGGGCCGCAGATAACCGGCCACCATCCGGACCAGAGGACAGGTGTCCGCCTGGCTTGGGAGGCGACCTCAGCCTCAGCAGCAGTGGTCGCCATCTGGGTTCCGGGACTCCGCGGGACCTAGGAAATTAGTCTGAACAGGTTAGAGGGTGCGCCAGAGAACCGGACAGCTTCTGGGACGGGCGGAAGCACAGAGCCGCTGAGGCAGCAGCCTGGGCGGGCCACAGATAACCGGCCACCATCCGGACCAGAGGACAGGTGTCCGCCTGGCTTGGGAGGCGACCTCAGCCTCAGCAGCAGCGGTCGCCATCTTGGTTCCGGGACTCAGCAGAATTTAGGAAATTAGTCTGAACAGGTTAGAGGGTGCGCCAGAGAACCGGACAGCTTCTGGGACGGGCAGAAGCACAGAGCCGCTGAGGCAGCAGCCTGGGCGGGCCGCAGATAACCGGCCACCATCCGGACCAGAGGACAGGTGTCCGCCTGGCTCAGGAGACGGCCTCGGCCTCAGGAGCAGCGGTCACCATCTTGGTTCCAGGACTCCCTGGAACTTAGGATTTTAGTCTGCACAGGTGAGAGTCTGCACCACAGAAGCTGACAGCTTCTGGGAACTGCCAAAGCAACACAGCTTCTGAGAGAGGCCCTGTTTTGGGCCTTCTTCTTCGACCAGGAGGAGGTCCAAAAACAAGATATCTGCGCACCTTCCCTGTAAGAGAGCTTGCCAGCAGAGAGTGCTCTGAGCACTGAAACTCAGAGGAGAGAATCTGTCTCCCAGGTCTGCTGAGAGACGGTAACAGAATCACCAGAAGAACAATCTCTAAACAGAGTCAACTATAACTACTAACTCCAGAGATTACCAGATGGCGAAAGGTAAACATAGGAATCCTACTAACAGGAACCAAGACCACTCACCATCATCAGAACCCAGTACTCCCACTTCGCCCAGTCCAGGGCACCCCAACACACCCGAAAACCTAGACCTAGATTTAAAAGCATATCTCATGATGATGGTAGAGGACATCAAGAAGGACTTTAATAAATCACTTAAAGAAATACAGGAGAACACTGCTAAAGAGTTACAAGTCCTTAAAGAAAAACAGGAAAACACAATCAAACAGGTAGAAGTCCTTACAGAAAAAGAGGAAAAAACATACAAACAGGTGATGGAAATGAACAAAACCATACTAGACCTAAAAAGGGAAGTAGAAACAATAAAGAAAACTCAAAGTGAGGCAACACTGGAGATAGAAACCCTAGGAAAGAAATCTGGAACCATAGATTTGAGCATCAGCAACAGAATACAAGAGATGGAAGAGAGAATCTCAGGTGCAGAAGATTCCATAGAGAACATCGGCACAACAATCAAAGAAAATGGAAAATGCAAAAAGATCCTAACTCAAAATATCCAGGAAATCCAGGACACAATGAGAAGACCAAACCTACGGATAATAGGAGTGGATGAGAATGAAGATTTTCAACTCAAAGGACCAGCAAACATCTTCAACAAAATTATTGAAGAAAACTTCCCAAATATAAAGAAAGAGATACCTATGAACATACAAGAAGCCTACAGAACTCCAAATAGACTGGACCAGAAAAGAAATTCCTCCCGACACATAATAATCAGAACAACAAATGCACTAAATAAAGATAGAATACTAAAAGCGGTAAGAGAAAAAGGTCAAGTAACATACAAAGGCAAGCCTATCAGAATTACACCAGATTTTTCACCAGAGACTATGAAAGCCAGAAGAGCCTGGACAGATGTTATACAGACACTAAAAGAACACAAATTCCAGCCCAGGCTACTATACCCAGCCAAACTCTCAATTACCATAGATGGAGAAACCAAAGTATTCCACGACAAAACCAAATTCTCACATTATCTCTCCACGAATCCAGCCCTTCAAAGGGTAATAACAGAAAAAAACCAATACAAGAACGGGAACAATGCCCTAGAAAAAACAAGAAGGTAATCCCTCAACAAACCTAAAAGAAGACAGCCACAAGAACAGAATGCCAACTTTAACAACAAAAATAACAGGAAGCAACAATTACTTTTCCTTAATATCTCTTAACATCAATGGTCTCAACTCCCCAATAAAAAGACATAGACTAACAAACTGGCTACACAAACAAGACCCAACATTTTGCTGTTTACAGGAGACACATCTCAGAGAAAAAGATAGACACTACCTCAGAATAAAAGGCTGGAAAACAATTTTCCAAGCAAATGGTATGAAGAAACAAGCTGGAGTAGCCATCCTAATATCTGATAAGATTGACTTCCAACCCAAAGTCATCAAAAAAGACAAGGAGGGGCACTTTGTTCTCATCAAAGGTAAAATCCTCCAAGAGGAACTCTCAATTCTGAATATCTATGCGCCAAATACAAGGGCAGCCACATTCATTAAAGAAACTTTAGTAAAGCTCAAAGCACATATTGCACCTCACACATTAATAGTGGGAGACTTCAAAACACCACTTTCACTAATGGACAGATCATGGAAACATATTAAACAGGGACACAGTGGAACTAACAGAAGTTATTAAAACAAATGCATCTAACAGATATCTACAGAACATTTTATCCTAAAACAAAGGGATATACCTTCTTCTCAGCACCTCATGGTACCTTCTCCAAAATTGTCCACATAATTGGTCACAAAACAACCCTCAACATATATAAAAATATTGCAATTGTTCCATGCATCCTATCAGATCACCATGGACAAAGGTTGATCTTCAATAACAAAAAAAATAACAGAAAGCCAACACTCACGTGGAAACTGAACAACACTCTTCTCAATGATACCTTGGTCAAGGAAGGAATAAAGAAAGAAATTAAAGACTTTTTAGAGTTTAATGAAAATGAAGCCACAACGTACCCAAACCTTTGGGACACAATGAAAGCATTTCTAAGAGGGAAACTCATAGCTCTGAGTGCCTCCATGAAGAAACGGGAGAGAGCACATACTAGCAGCTTGACAACACATCTAAAAGCCCTAGAAAAAAAGGAAGCAAATTCACCCAAGAGGAGTAGACAGCAGGAAATAATCAAACTCAGGGGTGAAATCAACCAAGTGGAAACAAGAAGAACTATTCAAAGAATTAACCAAACGAGGAGTTGGTTCTTTGAGAAAATCAACAAGATAGATAAACCCTTAGCTAGACTCACTAGAGGGCACAGAGACAAAATCCTAATTAACAAAATCAGAACTGAAAAGGGAGACATAACAACAGATCCTGAAGAAATCCAAAACACCATCAGATCCTTCTACAAAAGGATATACTCAACAAAACTGGAAAACCTGGACGAAATGGACAAATTTCTGGACAGATACCAGGTACCAAAGTTGAATCAGGATCAAGTTGACCTTCTAAACAGTCCCATATCCCCTAAAGAAATAGAAGCAGTTATAAATAGTCTCCCAGCCAAAAAAAGCCCAGGACCAGACGGGTTTAGTGCAGAGTTCTATCAGACCTTCAAAGAAGATCTAATTCCAGTTCTGCACAAACTTTTTCACAAGATAGAAGTAGAAAGTACTCTACCCAACTCATTTTATGAAGCCACTATTACTCTGATACCTAAACCACAGAAAGATCCAACAAAGATAGAGAACTTCAGACCAATTTCTCTTATGAATATCGATGCAAAAATCCTCAATAAAATTCTCGCTAACCGAATCCAAGATCACATTAAAGCAATCATCCATCCTGACCAAGTAGGTTTTATTCCAGGAATGCAGGGATGGTTTAATATACGAAAATCCATCAATGTAATCCACTATATAAACAAACTCAAAGACAAAAACCACATGATCATCTCGTTGGATGCAGAAAAAGCATTTGACAAGATCCAACACCCATTCATGATAAAAGTTCTGGAAAGATCAGGAATGCAAGGCCCATACCTAAACATGATAAAAGCAATCTACAGCAAACCAGTAGCCAACATCAAAGTAAATGGAGAGAAGCTGGAAGCAATCCCACTAAAATCAGGGACTAGACAAGGCTGCCCACTTTCTCCCTACCTTTTCAACATAGTACTTGAAGTATTAGCCAGAGCAATCCGACAACAAAAGGAGATCAAGGGGATACAAATTGGAAAGGAGGAAGTCAAAATATCACTTTTTGCAGATGATATGATAGTATATATAAGTGACCCTAAAAATTCCACCAGAGAACTCCTAAACCTGATAAACAGCTTCGGTGAAGTAGCTGGATATAAAATTAACTCAAACAAGTCAATGGCCTTTCTCTACACAAAGAATAAACAGGCTGAGAAAGAAATTAGGGAAACAACACCCTTCTCAATAGTCACAAATAATATAAAATATCTCGGCGTGACTCTAACTAAGGAAGTGAAAGATCTGTATGATAAAAACTTCAAGTCTCTGAAGAAAGAAATTAAAGAAGATCTCAGAAGATGGAAAGATCTCCCATGCTCATGGATTGGCAGGATCAATATTGTAAAAATGGCTATCTTGCCAAAAGCAATCTACAGATTCAATGCAATCCCCATCAAAATTCCAACTCAATTCTTCAATGAATTAGAAAGAGCAATTTGCAAATTCATCTGGAATAACAAAAAACCTAGGATAGCAAAAACTCTTCTCAAGGATAAAAGAACCTCTGGTGGAATCACCATGCCTGACCTAAAGCTTTACTACAGAGCAATTGTGGTAAAAACTGCATGGTACTGGTATAGAGACAGACAAGTAGACCAATGGAATAGAATTGAAGACCCAGAAATGAACCCACACACCTATGGTCACTTGATCTTCGACAAGGGAGCTAAAACCATCCAGTGGAAGAAAGACAGCATTTTCAACAAATGGTGCTGGCACAACTGGTTGTTATCATGTAGAAGAATGCGAATCGATCCATACTTATCTCCTTGTACTAAGGTCAAATCTAAATGGATCAAAGAACTTCACATAAAACCAGAGACACTGAAACTTATAGAGGAGAAAGTGGGGAAAAGCCTTGAAGATATGGGCACAGGGGAAAAATTCCTGAACAGAACAGCAATGGCTTGTGCTGTAAGATCGAGAATTGACAAATGGGACCTAATGAAACTCCAAAGTTTCTGCAAGGCAAAAGACACCTTCAATAAGACAAAGAGACCACCAACAGATTGGGAAAGGATCTTTACCTATCCTAAATCAGATAGGGGACTAATATCCAACATATATAAAGAACTCAAGAAGGTGGACTTCAGAAAATCAAACAACCCCATTAAAACTGGGGCTCAGAACTGAACAAAGAATTCTCACCTGAGGAATACAGAATGGCAGAGAAGCACCTGAAAAAATGTCCAACATCCTTAATCATCAGGAAAATGCAAATCAAAACAACCCTGAGATTCTACCTCACACCAGTCAGAATGGCTAAGATCAAAAATTCAGGTGACAGCAGATGCTGGCGAGGATGTGGAGAAAGAGGAACACTCCTCCATTGTTGGTGGGATTGCAGGCTTGTACAACCACTCTGGAAATCCGTCTGGCGGTTCCTCAGAAAATTGGACATAGTACTACCGGAGGATCCAGCAATACCTCTCCTGGGCATATATCCAGAAGATGCCCCAACTGGTAAGAAGGACACATGCTCCACTATGTTCATAGCAGCATTATTTATAATAGCCAGAAGCTGGAAAGAACCCAGATGCCCCTCAACAGAGGAATGGATACAGAAAATGTGGTACATCTACACAATGGAGTACTACTCAGCTATTAAAAAGAATGAATTTATGAAATTCCTAGCCAAATGGATGGACCTGGAGGGCATCATCCTGAGTGAGGTAACACATTCACAAAGGAACTCACACAATATGTACTCACTGATAAGTGGATATTAGCCCAAAACCTAGGATACCCAAGATATAAGATACAATTTCCTAAACACATGAAACTCAAGAAAAATGAAGACTGAAGTGTGGACACTATGCCCCTCCTTAGAAGTGGGAACAAAACACCCTTGGAAGGAGTTACAGAGACAAAGTTTGGAGCTGAGATTAAAGGGTGGACCATGTAGAGACTGCCTTATCCAGGGATCCACCCCATAATCAGCATCCAAACGCTGACACCATTGCATACACTAGCAAGATTTTATCGAAAGGACCCAGATGTAGCTGTCTCTTGTGAGACTATGCCGGGGCCTAGCAAACACAGAAGTGGATGCCCACAGTCAGCTAATGGATGGATCACAGGGCTCCCAATGGAGGAGCTAGAGAAAGTACCCAAGGAGCTAAAGGGATCTGCAACCCTATAGGTGGATCAACATTATGAACTAACCAGTACCCCGGAGCTCTTGACTCTAGCTGCATATGTATCAAAAGATGGCCTAGTCGGCCATCACTGGAAAGAGAGGCCCATTGGACACACAAACTTTATATGCCCCAGAACAGGGGAACGCCAGGGCCAAAAAGGGGGAGTGGGTGGGTAGGGGAGTGGGGGTGGGTGGGTATGGGGGACTTTTGGTATAGCATTGGAAATGTAAATGAGCTAAATACCTAATAAAAAATGGAAAGGAAAAAAAAATGAATGAATCAATGTTCTTTCTGTTTCTCTTTTGTGGAATAATTTAATGAGTATTGGCATGAACTTTTCTGTTTTTTAGTGGATTCATTCATTCATTCATTCATTCATTCATTCACTCATATATTATATCCAGACCAAAAGTTCTCCTCCCCTTTCAATTACCCCACCTCCACTCTTCAAACACACACCCCTCCTCCATTTCCCTTTAGAAAATGGCAAGTCGCCTAGGTATATCAACCAAATATGGTATATCAGGTTGCAATAAGACCAGGTACCTTCCCTCATATTAAGGCTGAAAGAAGCAACCCAATGGGAGAAAAATGTTCCCCAAATATGCAAAAGGGTGGGAGAGACAGGTCCCACTCACAATGCTAAGAGTCCCATGTGGTTTGTGGTATAAATGGCTTCTGAGATAGAAAAAAATAATTCAAGTGCGAGAACTCAGACCCCAAAAGGTAAACATGGTATGTGTGTATTTATTTACAAATGAATATTAGATGTAATGTAAAAAATAATCATGCTTTAATCCACAGACTTTGAGATGCTTAATCACAAGGAGGGTATCATAGTCAGGGTTTGTATTCTTGCATAAAACATCATGACCTAGAAGCAATTTGGAGAGGCAAGAGTTTATTCAGCTTACACTTCCACATTGCTGTTCATCATCAAAGAAAGTCAGGACAGGAACTCACACAGGGAAGGAACTTGGAGGTAGGAGCTGATGCAGAGCCTATGGGGATTGCTTCCCCTGGCTTGTTCAGCTTGCTTTCTTTAGAATCCAGGACTACTGGACCATCCACTATTGGCCCTCAACCCTTGATCACTAGTTGAGAAAACACCTTACAGCTGGATCTCATGGAGACATTTCCTCAAGGGCGGCTTCTTTCTCTGTGATAACTTCAGCTGTGTCAAGTTGACAAAGTACACTTTAAACCAGTACAGGGGTCTCAAGGATGCATGAATCTCCAGGGTAAAGGGAAATAGAATAGTTATTACTGATGGGAGTTGGAGATAGGAACAGCAGGAATTACCAGGAACAAAGATGGAGGGAGTGACTTCTGGGAGAGACAGCAGGACCAGGAGGGCATTTCCTTGATAAGGTAGAAATATAGTACAAGTGGAAACTCCCAGGATTGTCTGAGGGGAATCCTAGCAAGACTCCTAGTAATGGGGGAATACTGACCTGAACTTCTCATCTTCTGTAACCATGCATTACTTCTAGTAGAGGGACTGGGACACTAATCCAGCCATTAAAAAAAATGAATAAAAATTTGTCCTATATGCAAAATGTGCCATGGTAAATTTGTCATAGAAATTGTAGGAGTGACCACGGAATGATAGTTCTAGCTTCTATCTTACAAGGGTCCATAATTCTGTTTAAACTGCATATATTATAGTGATTTAACTTTGGAAAGTGATAATTATCAAGAAAAATTCCATTGATTTTAAATTTTCTAATTTGGTGGAGTTCATGCTTTTAAAGTACGTTTTTCGGATTCTGTGAGTTTTCTTCTTGTCTCTAGTTATGTCTCCTTTTTTTCTTTCTGATTTTTTAATTTATATATTCTATTTTTCGATTATATTCACTTTGGGTAAGGGTTTATTGATTAGATTGTTTTTTTTCAAGAACCACTCATTGTTTCTCTGATTATCTGTACTTTTCTCTTTGTTTCTATTTTATTAATTCTAGCTCAGAGAAGTACAGACTAATTCTAATAGGTCTACCTTCATGTATTACTTCAACTTTTCCCTTGCATGTCTTAATATTCTTTCTTTGTTTTGTATGTTTAATATTTTCACTACTTTGTGGAAAGGGAAATTTCTTTTTTGGTCCAATATATATTGTGGTTTTCAAGCTTATTGAACTTTGAATGTAATTTCTTTCTACAGGTTAGGAAAATTTTCTGTATGATTTTTGGGTCATTGGGCTGGGTTTATTCATCTTCATCTATTCCTATTATTCTTAATGTTTTCATAGTGTCCCAGATATCATGAATGTTTTGTGTCAAAATTATTTATATTTAACATTTTCTTTTACTGATGCATATATTTCTATCCTATTGTATTTTCATCCCTTAAGATTCTCTATTCTGTCTCTTAGAAAATGGTGAAGCTTGCCTCTATGGTTCCACTTCATAACCTGAATTTATCATTTCCAAAATTACTCGAGTTGGGGTTTTCCTTATTGATTCTGTTTCCTTTTTCACGTCTTGAACAGTTTTACTGTTGTCCTTCCACTCTTTGTGCCTTGTGGATTTCTTTAAGGGGTTTATACATTTCCCTTTTATTCATTCCCTCTGTAATAGTCATAGAGCCCATTTTAAGGTCTTTTACTTGTGCCTAATCTATGTTAATTTAATGTGGTTATGTTTTGTAGCTGATATATACATACACACACACACACACACACACACACACACACACACACATATATATATATATATATATATATATATATATATATATATATATATGTCATACATACATTTGGTATTGGGGTAGTTGTTAGGATTTGTGTGGAAGGAGGACCTTGGTAGGTTGGAAGCAAAGAATGACAAAAGGTCATACTATGCAGCCGATATCACCTGAAAGAGAGAGTGATTGGGGTGGGGTATGAAAAGGCTGCCTCTCAATATGGATAAAAGAGAGACAGACAGACAGAGATAGGGATAGAGACAGAGACACAGAGACAGATGGAGGCAGATAGAAAGACACAGAGAGAGTCTCAGAGGGTAACAGAAACTAAACTGAACATAAAACTGAAAATCTTCTGTAAGGCAAAGAATACTGTCAATAGGACAAAAAGCATCCTGCAAAATAGAAAAAAAAAGTTTTTTTTTCACCAAGTTCATATTTAACAGAGGGCAAATACCAAAATATATAATGAACTCAAGAAACTAGATATCAACATACCAAATAATATAATTAAAAATGGGATAGAGATCTAAACAGAGATTTCTCAAGAGAGAATATCAAATGTCTGAGCATGTAAAAAAAAATACTTAGCCATCAGGGAAATGCAAATCAAAACAACTCTGAGATTATCTTACACCTGTCAGAATGGCTATATCAAAATCATAACTGATAGCTCATCCTCGCAAAGAAAACACTCTGACACTGTGGATGGGAGTGCAAACTTATACAGCCAGGTGGGGAACCAATAAGGCAATTTCTCACAAAATTGAGGATTAATCTACCTTAAGACCCAGCTTCATCACTCCTGGGCATATAAGCAAAGGACCTTCCATCCAACCACAAGGATACTTGCTCAACTATGGTCATAGCAGCTGCTTTATTCATAGTAGCAAGAAACTGGAAACAACCCAGATGCCCCTAAATCAAAGAATGAATAAAGAAAATGTGGTACATTGACACAACAAAGCTTTACTCCACTTCTAGGGAGGAGATGAGGACCTGTGGGAGCGGGGACTGTCAGGGAGAGATTGACTGAAATGTTAATAAATAAGATAGTAATAATAATAAAAACAGTGACATGAAATTTCCAGGCAAATGGGAAAAATAGAAAATATCATCCTAAGAGAGGTAATCTCGATTCAGAATAATAAATATAGTATGGTATGTGCTCACTTAGAAGTTAATAATATCTGTAAAGTATATGATAACCATGCTATAATGCATAGACTCAGATACATGAAGTAACAAGGAGAGCTCAAGTGAGATGCATGAATCTCACTGAGAAAAGGAAATAGTGGATAAACAGAGGAGGGTTGTGTGTTGGGTTTGGGCATGGGAACAGAAGGAATCAGGTGGGGGAAGGAGACAGAGGACTGAGAGAAACAACTAGAATGGTGGCATTTCTGAGATGAGAAAAACCTAGTTCACTAGAAACTGTCAGAAATCCCAGCTAAGACTTCCAGTAATAACAGATTTAGTACCTGAACTGGCCATCTCCTATAACCTGGAATGATTTCCAGTAGAGAGATTGTGACACCAACCCAGCCACAATTTTGTCTACAATTTGTCATGTGTTAAAGATTTCTAGGGTTAAAGCTATCTTAGAACTTGTGTAAGTGAGCAGTCAATGATTGGTCGATCTTGTGGCCACTTCTGGGAGAGGGATCCCACCGAGGACACCACCTGGAGAACTACATACTTGAAGATGGTTAGCCCAGAGACCTAGGATAGAGCCAAACATGAATGTCAAATAAAATGAATAAACAAACAAATAAACAAAAATAAAAAATAAAGCAGCAATGAAATAATTTCTAATTATATTATATTTTACTCGTATGCAAGAGCCTAGCATAATCACCATCTGTAAGATTTCATTCAGCAACTGATGAAGATAAATGTAAAGACCCACAATTAAACATTAGACCAAGTTTAGGGAATCTTGCTGAAGAGAGGGAAGAAGAATTGTAGGAGTCAAAGTGGAAACAGATTAAATCTGTCAATGAGGTCATAGTGAGTAGATAAAGAAAATGTGGTACATTTACACAACCAAATATTACTCCAATTTTAAAATAATGAAATCATAAAATTTTCAGTTAGATAAAATCAGCTTGTGTAAAATAACTCAGACAAAATCAACAGAATGATATGTTTTCACTTATATATTGATGTTAGTTAAATCTTCAATAATCATACTATAATCCATATAATTATAGTAGTTTAGCATGGAGTAAGATACTGGGAAGTGACTGAAATTACTTGAGGAAGCAGAAATAGAATAGATAGTCATGAAGGGTAGGGAAGATCTGGAAGATGATGATCAAACAGGGAAGGGAGGATACAAGTGTTTAAGGGCAGGAATTGATGGATGGACAGTTAAATTTAAGGGGCATTTGGCAAGTTATTTGACAACTGAATATAACAGAATCTTTAATGTGTGTATCCTTCTCCCTCTTCTGTGTGCATGTGCATGTGCACATGTGTGAGTGTGTTTTAGTGTGTGTGTGTGTGTGTGTGTGTGTGTGTGTGTGTGTGTGTGTAAATTTACCTTGATTGCCAAATAATAGGACAGAACACTAACTGCATGTCACTTGTTGGCCAATGAAGTCTCCAGTTCTGGGAACCACCAAAGAATTCATGTTATTGCCAACGCTAATCAGTATTCCCCCAAAATTGAAGGTGATGCTCTATTTCTGAAAGACCATACTTACATCATTCACTAAACTTGGAGAATTTGAGCTGCTATATTCACCACTATACTATTTTCATGATATTGGAAGGCACTCTGCACATTACTAAACAAACCAGTTAGACATCAACCCATGTATGAAATGTTAGATCTGGAGTGATTACATGCATGGAAAATATGCTAGTACAACCATATGAGAAAGCATGTGGGACCAATGACCCAAATGAACGTAAGGCCTACTCTAGTAGGTCTAGGAACATAGCAGAATGCCATTAGGAGTGATTTTACAGCTAGCTTCCTTTAGTACAGATGTTCTTAAACTATGAGTTGTAAACTTCTTGGGAGACGTGCATATGACCTTGGATTACTTGGTCCTACATAGAACTACTACATCATTCTTATTCCCTTATGGTTCAGAGAACCCTGTGAAAGAGAAGCTGGGAAACTGTTAAAGACACATGATGGAGAACACCAAGAAACAAGGGAACAACAAGGAAACACAACAGAAATGATGTACAGAGACCAGAAACATACAAACTTCTTTGTATCATGGGCTTCTAGCACTGAGAGGGAAAGGGGACTTAAGCCCCATCTATAACCCAGATGCTATCTTCTATTGAAAGCCACTAGCAAATGAAAAATAAGTTTTCCCCAAGAGAATTACACTAAGTGTATAAACCATTCTTAAGGCCAGACCTATGCTCAGAAGTACCTGGCCAACACAGAATGAACTAATGGTTATTTTTGGAGAGTTCTCTTTTTTTTCTTTCTTTTTATTGTCTGTCTCATGCATTGTATGGGCATTACTTTTCTTACCCACATACCTTTTGCTCACATACCAGGATACTACTTTCCCTGAGGTTAAAAATGCATGCATGTTATTGTTGTTCCTCCTGTAGGGTCACAGACCCTTTTAGCTCCTTAGGTACAACCAGTACTCCCAGAGCTGTGTCTCTGGTTGCATATGTAGCAGAGGATGACCTAATCAGCCATCAAAGGGAGGAGAGACCCTCGGTCTTGCAAAGATCATATGCCCCAGTACAGGGGAATGCCAGGGCCAGGAAGCAGGAGTGGGTGGGTTGGGGAGCAGGGCTGTGGGAGGGTATAGGGGGCTTTGGGGATAGTATTTGAAATGTAAATCAAGAAAATATCTAATAAATAAAAAAGAAAATAATGCATGATATAAAAAGTTTTAGATATTTTTTCCTATAAAAGGTTGTTTCTGAAGATTTGCATTCCTATTGAAGCAGTTGTCTCGACAAGTAATTTATGTGAGAAACTTGACCTTGCATAGAGTGTGCTAAAAATATCTGAACTTCAATCATCTCTAAGCTAAAAATTATCAATACAGTAAAAACCAGCTTTAAAATTAAGTAAATAAGACAGAGAAGGAGCTCTTTAACGTCATAAATATTAATATTCTATCAAATATGCTCAGATATTTCCTAGAGTTGTGCTTATCATATTTTTCTCTTTCATTCTTTCTTTTTCTTGAAGTAGGGGAGACAAGATTTCTCCTTGTAGTTCTGACTGGTATATATACAATATACCACATAAGTCATAAGTACAACACACACATACACAGACATACACTCACACATGTGTATATATATATATATATATATATATATATACATGTGTGTGTGTATATATATATCCATAAAGTTTAAGATAAGTTATGCCAGAAACTCACTCAGTAGAACAAGTTGGCTTTGAACTCATCTTCAATTGACTCTGTCTCCTTAGTGTTAGGATTACAGGCATTCTAGTCCATGACCTGTTCACATTTCTTATACTTTCATCAATATGATTGATTTTGTCATGTGAAAAATAAATCAAAAGTCAAATTTAGTATTATTTAGTGAAGAACAAGTTATTGTATGTTTAGAAATTATATAAAGTTATTTTCTGGATATAGAATCTATTCACAAAAATAACATTTCCAGTTTTAATGTATATTACTCCTCTTTACAGTAAGCAATCAACATATTACTTTCTCTTTTGTGAACTGGTTTTAGGTTTACATAAATCAAGAATGAACTCTACTTTGGGGAAACAAATAGAAGGTTGAAATCTACCCTTAGTACAACATGGCTTTGAATGGTCAGCTTTTTTGTAAAAGCACAAAGGCCTGGTTGGGAAATGGCTAGCTTTTATGATTGTTTTGCTTGTTCAAATACTATCTTGGTATTTAACTCTACTCTGTCAACTAATTCCCCCTAAACATATTGAATAGCATGGTAAGGGTTTGTGACATTTCATTCCCAGTGTGAATAGTGAATTCATATGTGTGAAAGTAATCAGAACATTTGAACATCTTACCCTGTGAAAATCACTTAGAATAACATGAACTGCTCAACATTCAGTGACTTACATCCTTATTTTCACTCCTGAGTATATGTTAAAATAACGGATTTTTATTAAAAATGTAGATGACAAAGGAAGGAAAATAAATTTTCTTATCAATACATCTTTTGAAATAAATTTCTCTTCTTCATATATCTCATATATCTCTTTATATGTTATAGAGATTATAATATAATTACATAATTATAATTTTCCTTTTCCTTCTTCCAACAGGAACACTATATATATATATATATACACATACACACATATATATACATTATATATATATATATATATATATACACACATTAACTTCTTTCAATTTCATATCACTTTTTTATTTACTGTGGCTCCATGTGTGGGAAGCCACGTGTGCAGTTGCAGGGTGACGCTGGCTACTGCTGGCCACCATGCATACATAGGCAGTAAAGTTTTTTTTTGCCAAGATGAGGTTTTGAGAATTAACCAAAATTAGCCAATCAGATGAGAGAGAAGTTAACCAATCAGATGAGAGAGAAGTTAACAAATCAGATGTATGCATGCAAATGAGGTGGTAAGCATAACTCATGCATAACCAACCAGGGTGTGAGACACGCCTCTCCAAGGCATATATAAGCAGCACCAGTTCTGGGCTTGGGGTCTCTTCGCCTCTGCAGTCAAGCTCTCCCAATAAACGTGTGCAGAAGGATCCTGTTGCAGCGTGTTCTTGCTGGTGTGTCAGGGCGCGCGCAAGATCCATGAGTATATGTGTGTGTGTGTGTGTGTGTGTGTGTATGTGTCTGTGTGTGTGTGTCTGTCTATATAACATGTGTGTGTTGGTATGGATTTGTAAATATGTATATGAATACTACTTGATAGATGCTGCTCCTTGTAAAAATATTTTTCCAGACTGAACAGATTGTTGTAAGAGGTCCAGTAGGCAAGACTCTTGCCAAAATAGTTGAGTGAGTTCATATCCCCAGAAACCAGTCAAATCCATATGTATTGGCATCTATATTCCTAGAACTTCTATAGCAAGATGAGGAGTGTTGGACAGAGAATCCCAGGAAGCACTTGGCAAATAGCTTGCAACACACAAGTGAGAGAGTTAGAAGAAAAGATACAACACTGGTTACTGTCCTCTAGTCACCACACATGCAAGCACACACAGACACAGACACACACCCATACATATATAACACTCATAAGACATGCAACACACCTCACATATCATATGTACAACATATACATACCCAAAAACAAAGATTAAAATGTTATGTCAACAATTTACTGGACAGGATAATATCCATAGGGCAATATATCTATACATTTTTAACTTAATAATTACTTATTTGTAATTTGTTAAACAATTTACTTACTAATGTGACTGTATTTTCAGTACAGTAGGTTCTAATGTGCTATTATCAGACTATTGAGTGAGGTTTTTGGCCTGGATTGGAACCATGCCCTCTTATGACTTTTGCAATGAGATGCTTAAAGTCATTTATATATATATATATATATATATATATATATATATATATATATATATATATATATATAAACAATCAAGCAATCAAACAAACAGATAAACCAAAACCCCAGAAAACCTGAGTATTTCCCATGTACACTTACAAATTTTGTATAATAAAAGAAAATAAAATAACTAAATTTTGTACACTAAGAAAAGAAAGATAATAACTTTTAAAGAAATGAACATCTTCCAGGACCTAGACAAAGGCAAATGTAGAAACAACCTTCACCCATCCATTGAATCTAGTCTAACTTTTGACTGTACACCCAGTGAGAGCATAGCTAGCCACAACATGGTATTTTTTTGTACTTTTTATATGAAAATTGCATCTAAATAACTTTGACTCATGAAATATATTCTAAAGTACAAATGGCAGTCTGTTTGAATAATTTTTTCTAGATTCATTCCTGTCATAAGGATTAAAATGAGAAAATAACACAAACTATTTAATTTGGTATGGCAAATTCTAAGTTCTAGGAAAATTATGTATGTATGGAGTACAAATACATACACACACATATCTCTATCTCTATCTCTATTTCTATCTCTATCTCTATCTATCTATACATACACACACACACACACACACACATATATATATTTGTATGTATCTATTCATAAGTTAGAACCAGAGTAGACTATGTACTGTAAGATAACTTACTAAATCTGATTTTACAAGTACTATTACTATAGGGATTTCTTTTTTTATAAGATATTTTCTTTATTTATATTTCAAATGTTATCCCCTTTCCTATATTCCCCTAAGAAAATCCCCTATTTCCTCCCCCTGCTCCCCAAGCCATCCACTTCCATTCCTGGTTCTGGCATTCCCCTATACTGAAGCATAGAACCTTCACAGGACCTAGGGCCTCTCCTCTCAGTGATTACAGAGTAGGCCATACTCTGCTACATATATAGCTAGAGCCACAAGTTCCATAATGTGATTTCTTTGAATGGTGGTTTAGTTCCAATGTGCTCTGGGGGTACTGGTTAGTTCATATTGATGTTCCTCCTATGGGGCTTCAGACCATCTCAGCTCCTTGGGTACTTTCTCTATCTCCTTCATTGGAGACTTTGTGCTTGATCCAATGGATGATTGTGAGCATCCACTTCTGTATTTGCCAGGCACTGGCAGAGCCCCTCAGTAGACAAATGTATCAGGCTCCTGTCAGCAGGCTCTTGTTGGCATCTGCCTTAGTGTATGGGTTCGGTGGTTGTTTATGGGATGGATCCCCAAGTGGTGCAGCCTCTCCAGTCAGAATTGCTAAGATCAAAAACTCAGGTAACAGCAGATGCTGGCGAGAATGTGGAGAAAGAGGAACACTCCTCCATTGCTGGTGGGACTACAAGTTGGTACAACCACTCTGGAAATCAGTTTGGTGGATCCTCAGAAAATTGGATATAGTACTACCGGAAGATCCAGCAATACTACTCCTGGGTATTTCCCAGAAGATGCCCCAACTTTTAATAAGGACATATGCTCCACTATGTTCATAGCAGCCTTATTTATAATAGCCAGAAGCTGAAAAGAACCCAGACATCTCTCAACAGAGGAATGGATACAGAAAATGTGGTACATTTACACAATGCAGTACTATATAGCTATTAAAAACAATGAATTTTTGAAATTCTTAGACAAATGGATGGATCTGAAGACTATCATCCTAAGTGAGGTAACCAAATCACAAAAGAACACACATGATATGCACTCACTGAGAAGTGGATATTAGCCTAGAAGCTCAGAATCCTTCTTAGTAGGTATTTCTACAAGTTGTAATGAATGAAAACTTATCTCTAGTCGTATCTTTGACTGTTTTGAGTCAAAAGTCTTTAAAAGGCACATGATAAAACTAATATATTCCATCAATAATATCTATTTGAGAAGAAAATTATTTTTTGAACTGGGTGATACTTAATGTATGGATTATTAGTTTGAGTTGTATTTTCTACTTTCATTCCCTATGTCAGAGAGTTTTAAGAGTTAACCTACTCAGGTAAATTTATGTCCATCTTGATGTAGAACACGTAGGAGTATGTTTAGTGAAACACACAATAGGGTGAATACTCAAAGACTCTCCAAAAATAGCTGAAATAAAACCAGTGTCACCCTCTACAAATAATAGTGTTTTCTACATACATGTAACTTATAATCAGATATAGAAAGAGATTAATAATAACCAATAACAAATTAGAACACTTAGAACACCATAATAAAAATCATATGAATATGTATGTCTGCCTTTTCTCTCCCTGATCTCTTCTGGAAATACCTTACAGTTTTACCTTCTCACAATATCCCTTTATCAGACTGCAATCTTTAGTGTCACCTGTTTCAAGAATTCTGTTTTGGTTGTGTATATAGTCTTTAATGGCTAAGCCATATAATTATTTTATTCTACATGAATCGGGAATGTGTCCTTTAAGTTTTATGTCATTGTCTAAATAAAAATTATTAAATCTAAAAAATACATCTTTAAGAAATAGTAGCAAGGCTTGGTCTTCATGTGGGTTGCCTAACAATTAAAACGGAAGTTGTCTCTGCCTCCTTTACCTGCCATAGTATCCCTTTCTGCTATCTGGGCTGTTTTGTTTACCTGCCATGGTATCCCTTTCTGCTATCTGGGCTGTTTTGTTTCCCTGCTATTGTATCCCTCTCTGCTATCTGGGCTGTCTTGTTTTGCCTCAGAAGGAGAGAATGCACTTGTCCTACTGTGACTTGATGTTCCAGGGTGGCTTGGTAGACATGGGAGCCCTCCCCTTCTCTGAGGAGAATCGGATGGAATGTGTGAGGGAGGTACTGGGGGAGAGGAGTGATAGCGTTGTAATAGGGATATAAAATGAATAAATTCATCAAAAAGAAATAAAAAAGAGAATTCTACAGTGTCTGTCTTAATATATTAAGATTGGTTTGATTTGTACTTTGATAAAATATAAGATTCAAGATAATTCAGCTGACATTTTAGACACATGATTCCTCAAGATACATCATGATCTTTATATCTTATTTTATGATGTTGTAAATACGCAGCTAAGTGGTGTATAAATAAACCCTGAAAATTGGGACCTGAACTGTCACTATCAACTTGGTCCTGGATTTTCAGTTGTTTGCCAGCCACTAACTGTTAGGTCACCATGCTCTTCTGTTGAATAACAAGAAGAACAAAAACTAATGAGATGTTTATATCTGAAACCTCAACGCTGCGACTTTGATGGATCAAGAAAATACGTGCTTTCATACTTAATTTTCAAGAGCTGAAAGACAATTTAAACCTTTTCTAAGTAGGCCTAATACTCTATTACTAAATTAAAGTAAGGATTATTTTATTACAAAATAATACCACAGTTTAAAAAGAATCATAGGAGCACTGATGCTTACATATGTGGATGCATGTATGTGTGTGAATATGTAGGTATATGAGTTACATGTATAGGAATACATAAAAGAAATATATATGACACACATTTTGATATACAAATATACATGTGTATACATATATTTTTCAAACACACACACACACACACACACACACACACACACAATATTTTTCCCAAATGAATGGTCTCTGTTTACTTGACCTGAAAGAGGTCTTGGCATAAAAGGTCAGAGTCTTAAACTAATCCATGTAGTTATTAGTATGTGTATCAAATTTTTAGAAACATCTCTAATCAACAGGATTGAGCAATTTGTAGTTCAGTGTGTCTTTGACAACTCAGATGTAGCATAGATAACTGGAAATAATAGCAGGACTTAAACTGTGATATATAAAATAATCTTTACTATTCTTAGAGTACACTCTAGTCCTCAAGTTTAGGCAAAAAATATACATCCATTTGACAATATACAACAAGCCTAGATGCCATGGGACTTCTATTTTCTCCATTCATAAGAATATTCATATGCATATTTGTGAACATCTATTTAACACCAATTTATAATTACATTTCTTCCTTTTTTCATAACAGAAAGATGTTTCTAATCTTAGTTACCAAGACAACTTAAATATCTGATATTAAAAAAAAGGCACAGATGGCATTTAAAGCTCAGAACAATTCGTTTGGATCCATTATTTGTTTTGCAATTAATATGCCTTCCCTAGGTTAACTGAAAAAAAGTAATGGCAAGTACATTTTTTTTTCTGCATTTTTGTCATGTATAATTGGTTAGGTTAGCAAGTTTCATACATATCAGGAAATATGGCTACATTCATTTATAGACTCATTCATGTAGGCTTATATGTTTATATATTTTTACACCCATGTATAGCCTTCATTTTAAAATTGCAGGATTTTTGTAGTTCTAATTAATAATAATAATAATAATAATAATAATAATAATAATAAATACCACAAACTGGTGTGTATTGGTAAGCTGCTTTTTCTGATTTGTATAATCTGAAAACTCTAAATGTGGTAAACCTGAGACTGATATGACTCACCACGTTAGTTACCAAATCATAAAGGACTATGTATTTCAGCTAGCTTATAGCACAAACATCATTACATTAATTGTATGGGCATCTTTCAGAGAAGCAGACTGTTTATACATTCAACAATAAGTATATCAAGTCATATACAATTTATAATTTGTGATTATATATCATGGCAACAATAATTCGGTGAAAGAGAAAACAGTCAGAAATTTGTAATATTGCTAGCTGTCTAGCTTTGAAGTGATGTTTCTCAGGAACCTAACTCTCAACTGGGGTCAACAGTCATACTAGGGACTAATGAAGGCTGCACCATTAAGGGAACTGTGGTTTCAGTCTTCTTCGGAGCAGATTCACTTCCACATGAATTGTCTCAAGGAATACATAATCAATAATGCTTGAAAGGGGATAGGTTTGCTCAGCTATGTGTAAAATCACGACATGGGCTTCCTGATCTTTGAAGTGAGAAATATGGTGTCAAAGTACACTAAAAGGGGTCAACAAAATGCTTCATAATGACAAAAACTTTCAAGTGCCTGCCACAGATTGCACAGTTAGAAGGGTGACAGAGATTAGTGTCATCATTAGAAACTTTAAAGATTCAGGGATAATGATTCTTACCCAGACCCTTTCCACTTACCTATTTGGACTATTCAGAAGACAGATGGACGTTAGAGAATAACAAGGCATTATTGTAAACTTAATTGACTCTATTCTAATTACAAGCGCTATAATACATGTGATTCCATTGCTGAAAAAAAATCAACCTACTCATTGAGACTTAGTAAGTGGCTATTAATCTGGTGAATGCTTTCTTCTCTATGTTTATTACTTAATGATCATTACTGACTGTTTTCTGCAGCTGCCATTGCCAGCAATAAAAATTCTCAATTCTTCATGCCTACTTCAGCTTTCTAACACTGATGCTTCTCTATTACATGTGACATCATGCTGCTTCATTATATTCATAATTTCTTGAAAATACCAGAAAAATTAGCAAATGTTTTTATAAGATTTTTTATAAGACTCAGATTTACCAGGGATCAATAAATAAATTACATAAAATGTAAATCTGGTTCAAATTTCCAGAAATCTATGAAGTCATGAAGACATAGTTTGTCAATTTAGTAAAGACTAGTTTTCATATCTGGCAACTTGTTAACATTGACAGATAAAGTGCAGAATATATACTTGATATTACTTTTTGTATACTGAAGGAAAAATTCTTGTTACTTGGGTGGCTTGTTTACCAAATAAATCTACAAACTGTCAGTTTGGAACATTTCTGGTCCAAAATAATTTCTGAAACAGACACTGAATTTAGGGAAACACTCATAAGTTAGCCATGTGTTACAAAAGATGCAGTTTTGATTGATGTTGGTTTTGGTAGAATAGAGGCGATTTAGTACTCACAGCCTTGAATTTCTCTTTGGAACCTGTAATCAAATGATTCCTTAATGTGGAGCTTACAGTTTCCATCGTTTGGATTTCAGCTTATGAATTTAGTAAGATTCTTTTCCTCGTACCATAAAGCTATGTGAACTGAACATACCATTGTGAGTTTGTAACCGATACCCAGTAAAAGTTCTTCATTTTATATAGCTGTTAGTGTTGTTTTACACAGGCTCCAAAGTCACAAGTAGTAATAAGAACAAGTGACCTGGTCACCTATACTCACTGTATTGTGCTTTACTGTCTATCTCCAAAAATATGTCAGGGCAATTCAAATGACAACTGGATGGTAACTGTACATGGCTGTCTTAGATTCCAACATATTACCAAATGATGCACTAATCTTTAGATTTTTTAAGTATAAGATTTATGAAATGTACAATAACACAAGCTTGATAATGCTATAATAGCATCTGTGGGATAGACTGGCAACATCTAGGGCCGCCAGGCCTCAGGGAACATACAACTTTGACTTCTTTTATCTTTTTCTATAATAATAGTTCACTGTGGATATTAATGCAATGTCTTCAAAGATTTCTCCAGCATCTACTAACAAATGATACAATGCCTATTACTTTGTAATTAGTGTAAATTCTCAGATCATTCAAGTTACTGAGGTATGGTGACAGAAGTGAAGTATAGTGCAGAGAAATGCTTATCAAAAAAGAAAAGATGAGTGTCTAATGTGATTATCCACAGAATAGATATGTTCCAGGGGAAACTATTGGAATGTAGTCTTCCAATGTTGTTAATTGAGTAAAGATAGAATTGAGCATCTATATATAGAATTGATTCTATTTCTTCATGTGAGGCATAGACTGTTTTCTTCACTTCCATTCCACTCTGTGTATGCGTTTCCACAGACATTTTTAAATGATTTTAGTCATGAAGACTATTTAGAAATGCATATCTTATCCTTTAAGTATATTTCATTTTTAGGGCTGGCTATGTTAGTTTTGCTGGTTCTAATAGACACATATTGTCATGGCTGTCATTCATTGTGTTTTAACCCTGATGTATATTTTATTTTTGGTTTAAGATAATTGTTATTCTAAGTCCTATTATCTGGTCTTTTTTGTATGAAAATCTGTTATTTGGTTTTTTGTTAATATGTCTGGTTATTAGAAAAACAGGGTGACTGTGGTTTATTTGGTTAAGGAATGATTTCATAATCCTGCCATTGTGACCTCAAGGCGTTCTGCGTAGAAAGCTTTTCCAGATATGGAGAGCTGACACTTAGGAATGGAGAAGGGCTAGAAGGAGTTGCAGAGGTCATCCATAAGACAGAGGACAGCAAGTTGTTCCATCTGGATATACTAGGTATTCTGGGAATGGGCCAGAGAGAGAGGGGGGAGAAATCACTACAGGAGGAAGGGTAAAGAATTGAAGATCCACCACTTGTTTTCCTGAACCACTTGCATTCCTATAGAGAGTAACAGATCCCTGGGGAATGGCTGCTGGAGTGCGTGGCTGAGACAAAGGTATGAGATGGTGAGAAACTTTGTTATAGTAGATCTGCTTTGAGATATATTCTAAAGTTGGTGAGGCAGCCACTCATGTGATCATGGGCTATTGATTGAGTCATGATGTCCCCAGAAATTATGTCATATGGCATTGTATATTATGTCCAGTTAAGTCACCTAGATATAAAGATCTACTTATATTAAAAGTAAAGTTTTTATTTATTAAATTGTCTTTGCATCTGTCACAACCAAAGTTAAATTAATCCGAACCTCTTGCTACTTGTCATGGAATGGCTGTTTCTGTGCATCACTATCTCTTTCTCCCATGGTTTTTCTAACTTTTGTTCATTTATGGAAAAAGATGCTTAATGATTAGTCCAAGGTCTTCAAGGAAAATCTTCCTTGTGGAACTACATCTTTTCAGAATTCTCACTTCATCATTGCTTGTATCTAGAGGTTATATGTTGATAGCTGTGAAAAAAATCAACATTCCTTTCCTGTCTCCATATAGATGAAAGAGAATTAATCGTCAGAATTAACTTTCTTGCATACTACCTCTTTAAGGTGTGTCTCAAGAGAAATCTATTTACTCTTTGTTAAATACAAATAAGTAATTCCCATTTTTGTGCTTCAGTATGTTATTAATTGTTGCAAACCATACATACTTGCTTCTTTTACCTAGTATAAACTAATTGCTTATGGACTCATGTTCCACGGTTTCCAGTAGGTCACTATTTTTCCTCTTTTGAAATCTAGGTCAATTAAAAATCTTCTGACCACTCAGAATATTGAAATTAAAAGCTTGCATTTTGTGTTTCTGACTTTGGATTTTATTGGTTATTGTGGGTGTTGCAGTTTGTCTTCCACCTTTTTAACATTTGACATTTCTTCCCCAGCTGCATACATTGTGTTGGGAAATTGAGTGATCACACAGGAAAAAAGAAAGAAAATCCTTCAAGAATATCTTAAAAATAGATTTGCTATGTTATATATTTCCAGAAGAAATTAAATCAGCAAAGAAAGTATTTCAGCCCACCTATGTTTATTGTGGCATTGTTCACAATCGCCAAGGCATGACTATGATGTTATATTACATTACATATATTTTATCATCTATATTACATTATTTATATCAAACACACACATACATATTATATGCATATATACCTATATATAACATCCACATCACAATATATTTTAATTTATATATAATACATAATATGTACTATATTATATATGTATATATAATATATATTATATAATATGTTATATAAATATATATATATATACATATACACACATTAAAAGTTTACTCATTCATGAAAAGTGACATACAGCACTTTTCATGAAATAGATGACACAGAGGGCCACTAAGATAGACAGGCAAGAACCAGGTTGAAATGAACCTAATGTTCTTACTTACATGAAACTCCCAAATTGTCAGTTTGATTATAAAATAATAAAGTATCTGTGATGTGTGGGAAAGGTGATGGTGTAAATAGGAGTTAGAACTTAACCAATAGACACAGTAATATTAGTTTCTAATTGTAATTAAAATAGTATATATCAAAAAGTGGGCTTACAAATGTTAACAATTAAAAGGTAAATTTCTCAATATCCAGATACTGCTTTTCTGAGATGATTTCAGTTTTGGCAGAATTTAGAGAAAACATGAGATTCAGACACATTTATTAGTGAAAGAACCTAAAATTTTAAAATAGTATAAAAATAGAATATGAGATTCAAGTATTATACCAGGGGAAGAGAGAGGATTTATCTGAATCTCTTTTTCTCTTTGTCTTTCTTCTCACTTCATATTTCATTAACATGTTATCTTTGTTGAATTCAAAGAGATTTACATCTGAAAATATGTTTTTATATGTAGTCATATCGGTTTTATGAAATTACTGACTCCAAGTTGTCATAATATATGTAAGGTTTATGTACTTTCCTTTTTTAATCTAACAGATATATACAGTACTTTTAAATATGAATGACATCATTCAAAATGTATTACAATTTCACTTGTGAGACTTTAGTGTTGTTGATTTAAAATTCATTGCCAATAATCCTAATTTAATAATCCCTACAAAAACATTTGAAATTTTATAATATTTTATTAACTACTATGAAAAGTTAAAACATCACAGCTATTGGGTAAATTCAATGTTAAGTTTAAATATTTACCTTGTTGCTATCAATTTGAACATTTTGATGAACTTACCATACAATGAATAGATTGCATTTATGAGTTGTGAGAATGAAGATTTTTGATACCAAAGTATTGAATTTCTTGTTGAATGTGACATATGGGTCCAAAAGTCCTATAGTACACTTTCTCAAACTTTGACCTGCATTGCAGCTGGAGACACAAAACTATCACCTAATGGGATTTAAGCAAGGAGATGAAATCCCTGACTCAGAAGCTACTTTGCTTGAAATCTTTTGTGGAGATGAGAGCTAAACGCACCAATTCACTGGATGCTATTTTTACTTCTGTGATTCCATGGTAACAGTTTATCTTCACCTAACCCAGGGTTTCTTCCACAAAATCTCCTAAAGTAACAACTCTGAACCAAGTAGAGTGGTCTATTTTGAGAATGAATTAAAATGAAGCAACATGCACTTTGCCTAGGACCTAAATACAACGAATCTGTATGTATATGTGTATGTGCGTTTGTATATGCATGTGAATATATATATATATATGTATGCATAGGATGTACATGTTCTATCTTTAAAAGATTAAAATAGAAAGCAGTTTGTATTCTAATAAACACATTCAACTCAGACCTTTCAACTTTCCATTATATTAATAACTATTTGGGGGTTATGGAATAGGCAAGTATGTTTATAGTTTCTATTGCTTCTTGATGTTACAGGTGCATTATTCTTTATAAGATTTGTAAATAAAAGCAAAAAGACAAATCTAATTCTTTCCAACATGGTAAAAACTCATTATCCATGTATCAAATTCACAGTAAAAATGGAATTATAATAAAATAAATGAAAATGGGATCAGAGCTCATTTAGTTAAATGTTTGCCTAACACACAGAAAGCCAAGAATTGACATATGCCCAGTAGAGTATAATTACTGTATTAGCAGAGGCTTATAAGACAGCATATTGGAGATGGACATAGGAGGATCAGTAGTTTAACATTCTTTGGGGATTATTTTTAATTGTCACCTTGACAAACTCTAGAATCAACTTGGAGCTGGAATACTGAGAAATCTTGTAAGGAACTGTATTAGTTTAGTTATAAAAATGCTGGGTCGACTCAATCTATGCAGGAAATGCCAATTATTGGCTATGCTTTGGACTGAATTAAAAGAATGGAAGCTTAGCAAGAAACACTCATTAATCCATTGCCTTCTACATGTGATTATGAATATAATTGCCCAGTGACTTCAAGTTTCCATTGTCTGCACTTACTGCAAACTTACCTGTAATTGTGAGCCAAATAACCTCTTTCTCCCTTAAATTATTTTTAACAAAATATACTATAATAACTGAATAAATCTGCGTTGGTCACCCTTGGCTATATAATGAGCTGAGGCCAGATTGGGATACATGAGATTCCTTTTCAAAATAACAATAATAATATTGTAGAATTATATAAATATAATGAAATAAATGGATACATCTTTTCACATTTATGAGAAATGTATATATTTGTCAGCTTTATTACTTATTCATCTAATCTATTACTAAATTTATACAAAGAATTTGACTTCTGATGCCATGAAAATCTGATACAATTTAGAACTGACACTGAATCATTTCTATGCCAAAGGCATCTAGAAAATATTTGGGAAAATAATCTAAATAAATTATCATTTATTGTTTAACTTTGCTCTAACTCTTGCAATTTTAATGTATTGAGACAAAAAGTTATAACATCTTTGTTTTCATGTCATGAATTTCAATTGATATCTGCTTCTCTTTATTAATTCACTTATTTTGTTTGTTTAAAAGTGACATTCATGTGCTTGTGGGTGTTTGCTTTTGACTTTGTTGTGAGATACTTAATATCTTGTCCTTTCTTTGGTGCAGGTAATCTTCCTTGTGTTGGAGTTTTCCTTCCAGGAATCTCTGTAGGGCTAGATTGGTAGATAGATACTGTTTGAATTTAGTTTTGTCTTAGAATACTTTGGTTTCTCCATCTATGTTGATTGAGAGTTTTGCTGGGTATAGTAGCCTGAGCTGGCATTTGTGTTCGCTTAGAGTCTGCATGACCAGGCTCTTCTGACTTTCACAGTCTCTATTGAGAAGTCTGGTGTAATTCTGATAGGTCTACCTTTGTATATTACTTGGCCTTTTTCCCTTGCAGCTTTTAATATTCTTTCTTTGCTCTGTGCATCTAGTGTTTTGATCATTATGTGACAAGAAGTTTTTCTTTTCTGGTTCCATTTATTTGGAGTTCTTGAACCTATATGTCCATCTCTTTCTTTATGTTGGGGAAGTTTTCTTCTATGATTTTAATGAAGATATTTTCAGGTCCTTCAAGACAATCTTCGTTCTCCTCTATTCCAATTTTTCTTAGATTTGGTCTTTCATTTTGTACTGAATTTCCTGGATGCTTTGGGTTAGGAGGTTTTTTATGGTTTGAACTTTCTTTGACAGTTGTGTCAATCTCTTCTACTGTATCCTCCATGCCTGAGATTCTCTCTTCTATCTCTTATATTTTGTTGGTAATACTTACATCTGTAATTCCTGACCTCTTCCCTAGATTTTCCATTTCCAGGTTTGTATCCATTTGTGTTTTCTTCATTATGCTGTCCCGCAGGATTCAGTTATTCGTGGGTGCGAGGGAGACCTCAAACCTGGAAGGAGATGAGAGGAAGAGAAAGAAGAGGGGAGACCAAGAAGATTGTGCCTATCAAGGTCTTGTTTATTAGGCTGAGGTGCCTTCTTTTTAAAGCATACATCTCGGGGAATATGGGAGGGGTTGAGGGAGAATTATACAAAGAACAAAGAAGTGGGCATCTGCTGACATGGGGGCTGAAGTCAGGCGCCAGGCAGCGGACACTCTGGATCTTATCTCTGGAACATCGATCCTCCTTGACAGCCTTGGGGGAGAGGCTGGGCTCAGGCATAACTCATGTCATTGGATGGCATAGGAACTCAGGAAGAGACAGGGAAGAGGGGACTATAATTCAGCTTTTACAGCCTCAGGTGCCAAGAAAGGAATAGGGAGGAAGGGGGGTGATAACCAGCTCTTAGTACAAGGCCATTTGGCCTGTTAGGGAGATTGTGAAGGGCTCACCTTCTCACGGGATGGTCTCTGACACTTCATTGTTTCTATTTCTACTTTCAGGTCTTGGATCACTTTATTCAATTCCTTCACCTGTTTGCCTGTGTTTTCCTGTATTTCTTTCAGTGAGTTATTGATATCTTTCTTAAAGGACTCTATTATATTCATTAGATAGAATTTTAGGACAGATTCCTGATTTTCAGGCTTGTTGGTGTATTCAGGGCTTGCTGTGATGGAAGAACTGAGTTCTGGTGATGCCCATGTGTTTTGGCTTCTGTTGCTTAGGGTCTTGCCCTTGCCTTTCATCATCTGGATAACCCTGGTGTTTGTTGATCTGGGTGACTGTATGGAATCTGCCCCATTTGTCCCTGTGTTGCTTCAGGTCTCCTGGTAGGCTTGAGGCCCTGGCTGTAGCAGGCCACCTATGGGGCCTTCCAACTGGGGGCTCTTCACAGGGGCAGAGAAGCTGCTGAGGCCCTGGCTGAAGTAGATCTCCTGGAAGGCTTTCAGACTTTTGGGTCTTCAGTGGAGCAGACAAGCTGTTGTCCAACTGTGCTGAGTGCAGCAGATCCTCAACTGCTCTGATAGCATTGAGAACTCAACGGTTCTGAGTGCAGAGTGTTCTCAACTGTTCAACTGCTCTGAGTGTAGCCAGTCCTCTAAGATGTATAAGGATATGTATTCTTCATGGGAGCAGACCAACTAGGAGTCTGCCCCATCAGCAAGGAGTAGGCAGAGGGGTGGAAGGGAGGAACAGAAGGGGAGTGGTATTTGGGAGGGAAGGGGTTTTGGAGGGTGAAGGGTCCCGAGTCCACTAGGCTCCCATCAGTAGTTCCAGAACTGGGGTTGGAGAGGGGGTTGAGGGGGTTTCTTACCAAGTTCCAGGATGATAGGGATATAGAGTCTTCAAGGGAGCAAACTTACTAGGAGTCTGCCCCAGCAAAAAGTAGCAGGCAGAAGGGGTAGAAGGAATGGAAGGAAGGGGAGTGATATTTGAGAGATTGGGGGTTTTGGTAGGTGATGAGTCCCGATTCCACCAGGTTCCCAGCAGCACAAAACAACGCTCAACATATACATGAAGGTTGAAATAATACCATGCATCTTATCAGATTACCATGGCCTAAGGCTGGTGTTCAACAATAGCAAAAACTACAGAAAGCCCAAATACATGTGGAAGCTGAACAACTCTACTCAATGATAACTTGGACAAGGAAAAAATAAAGAAATTAAAGACTTCCTGGAATTTAATGAAAATGTTGACACAAAATACACAAACTTATGGAACACAATGAAAGTAGTGCTAAGAGGAAAGTTTATGGGATGAAGTGCCCTGGTAAAGAAACTGGAGAGATCTTATACAAACAACTTAACAGCACACCTGAGAGCTCTAGAACAAAAAGAAGCAAACTTACCCAAGAGGAGGTGAAGGCAGGAAATAGTCAAACTCCGGGCCAAAATCAACCAAACAGAAACAAAGAAAAAAATACAGAGAATCAGCAAAACCAAAAGTTGATTCTTTGAAAGAAGCAATGAGATATATTAAAACTGTAGCCAAATTAACTAAAGGGCTAAGAGGCAGTTTCCAAATTAATAAAATCAGAAATGAAAAGGGAGACATAACAACAGAATGGAGGAAGTTCAAAAAAATCATTAGATCCTACTATAAAAGCCTATATTCAACAAAACTGGATATTCTAGATGAAATGGATGGTTTTTTAGACAGATGCCACAGACCAAAGTTAATTCAAGGATAGGTAAACTATCTAAACAGGCCTATATCACACAAGGAAAAAGAAGAATTCATTAAAAACCTTCCAACCAAAAAAAAAAAAAATCTCAGGGCCAGATGGATTTAGTACAGAATTCTACCAGATCTTCAAAGAAGACCTGGTAACAATTTTTCTGAAACTATTTCGTAAAATAAAAACAGAAGGAACTCTACCTAACTAGTTCTATGAAGCAACAATTACCCTGATACCTAAACCACATATAAGGACCCAACCGAAAAAGAGAACCCAGATCAATCTTACTTATGAATATCGATGCAAAAATACTTAATAAAATTCTTGCAAACCAAATCCAAGAACATATCAGCACCATCATTCACCAGGTTCAAGTAGGCTTCATCCGAGGGATGCAAGGCTGATTTAATATACGAAATTCCATTGATGAAATCCACTATATAAACAAACATAAAGAAAAAAAATCACATGATAATCTACTTAGCTGCAGAAAAATCATTTGAATAAATACAACACCCCTTCATGTTAACAGTATTGGAGAGATCAAGAATTCAAGGCCCATACCTAATTATAATAAAAATAATTTACTGCAAACCAACAGTCGATATCAAATTAAATGGAGACATACTTGAATCAATCCCATTGAAACTGGGGACAATATATAGGACTCAAAGTGATAGCTACAAACTCTCAATCACCACAGATGGAGAAACCAAAACATTCCATGACAAACCCAAATTTAAATAATTCCTTCCTACTAACTCAGTGCTACTGGGGACAACTACATTTTATTCTAGGACATTATGAATGCTGTTAAGTCACACTATAGTTGAATTGCATAATGTGTCAGTTGAACTCCAAATTCTTGAATTTAGTCTGAGTTTTAAAAGAAATGTGGATTATTCCAGGTGATGCTTGTGATGTTAGGAAAGGGTTAACTAGAAAATAACGCATAACCAATATTCTGTAAAAGTATAAATCAATTCATTTAAAATTACACATTTGATGCCTCAATGCACCACTTAGCTAGTGGTATTACAGATTGACATGGTGCGTGATGAATCATGTTAAGGAAACTGCAATTTTCCCCCTATTTCTAAATTTGTACTGGAATTTATGTGCTGAAGCTTAGCTTTAAAGTCTGATAATTTTGTTCTGTGCAATAGAGTGGATAATTGAGGCAAATGGCTGATTAGTGCCATCTCAAAGGACATGTTTAAGCTGTTTTGCAAGGTGCAATGGATTAATCTTATAATTTTGAATTTAAATAATTTACATATATTATAAAATTTTTATTGTAAGAGATTTGATAGTTTTTGAGTCTGAAAAAACTTTTCATTTTCTTATCATATTTAATAAGTAAATTTAACTTAATTTAAAATTAACTTTTGAACATTTATTGCAGCATTATAGTCATGTGAAGTACGGTATTAGAATATTATGTTTGTAAAATTAAAGATTAAATTTAATATTGTTTCATTAAAGTCTATCTGCTAATGTTTCTGTTAGATTTTCTCTTTTAATTTATAGCCCGAAATACTGTATTCATAGCCATATCATAATACACATTTAGGAAATACTGTTAGTAATATTATTATAATGTAATATATTTAATTACTGTCATATTGGCATACTAAAATATCAGAATCCATTTTGCGTAACTTATATATGCATATATAACGATACATAAGATACCATTAAAAAACACACACTGCCATGTTTTCTTGGTTAATTAGATGATCAAAATGTTTTTACCATTTATTTTAATATAATTTTACATCATTTAATGATAGGCCTTTTGAATGATTTTCCTTTTTTGGTAATAGCTACCATACCCAGGAGCAGGCACAAGCTAGGCAATCACTTTACCAGTGTGCTGTATAACCTATCTCACTTTAACATCAACAGTAACATTATAGTAGGCCAGTAACAATTTTGCAATAAATTTTTTACAGTTATAATACTTTTTTTCCATTTTTTATTAGGTATTTAGCTCACTTACATTTCCAATGCTATACCAAAAGTCCCCCATACCCACCCACCCCCACTCCCCTACCCACCCACTCCCCCTTTTTGGCCCTGGCTTTCCCCTGTACTGGGGCATATAAAGTTTGCGTGTCCAATGGGCCTCTCTTTCCAGTGATGGCCGACTAGGCCAGCTTTTGATACATATGTAGCTAGAGTCAAGAGCTCCGGGGTACTGGTTAGTTCATAATGTTGTTCCGCCTATAGGGTTGCAGATCCCTTTAGCTACTTGGCTACTTTCTCTAGCTCCTCCATTGGGAGCCCTGTGATCCATCCATTAGCTGACTGTGAGCATCCACTTCTGTGTTTGCTAGGCCCCGGCATAGTCTCACAAGAGACAGCTACATCTGGGTCCTTTCGATAAAATCTTGCTAGTGTATGCAATGGTGTCAGCGTTTGGATGCTGATTATGGGGTGGATCCCTGGATATGGAAGTCTCTACATGGACCATCCTTTCATCTCAGCTCCAAACTTTGTCTCTGTAACTCCTTCCAAGGGTGTTTTGTTCCCACTTCTAAGGAGGGGCATAGTGTCCACACTTCAGTCTTCATTTTTCTTGAGTTTCATGTGTTTAGGAAATTGTATCTTATATCTTGGGTATCCTAGGTTTTGGGCTAATATCCACTTATCAGTGAGTACATATTGTGTGAGTTCCTTTGTGAATGTGTTACCTCACTCAGGATGATGCCCTCCAGGTCCATCCATTTGGCTAGGAATTTCATAAATTCATTCTTTTTAATAGCTGAGTAGTACTCCATTGTGTAGATGTACCACATTTTCTGTATCCATTCCTCTGTTGAGGGGCATCTGGGTTCTTTCCAGCTTCTGGCTATTATAATAAGGCTGCTATGAACATAGTGGAGCATGTGTCCTTCTTACCAGTTGGGGCATCTTCTGGATATATGCCCAGGAGAGGTATTGCTGGATCCTCCGGTAGTACTATGTCCAATTTCCTGAGGAACCGCCAGACTGATTTCCAGAGTAGTTGTACAAGCCTGCAATCCCACCAACAATGGAGGAGTGTTCCTCTTTCTCCACATCCACGCCAGCATCTGCTGTCACCTGAATTTTTGATCTTAGCCATTCTGACTGGTGTGAGGTGGAATCTCAGGGTTGTTTTGATTTGCATTTCCCTGATGATTAAGGATGTTGAACATTTTTTCAGGTGCTTCTCTGCCATTCGGTATTCCTCAGGTGAGAATTCTTTGTTCAGTTCTGAGCCCCATTTTTTAATGGGGTTATTTGATTTTCTGAAGTCCACCTTCTTGAGTTCTTTATATATGTTGGATATTAGTCCCCTATCTGATTTAGGATAGGTAAAGATCCTTTCCCAATCTGTTGGTGGTCTTTTTGTCTTATTGACGGTGTCTTTTGCCTTGCAGAAACTTTGGAGTTTCATTAGGTCCCATTTGTCAATTCTCGATCTTACAGCAGAAGCCATTGCTGTTCTGTCTCCTTGTACTAAGGTCAAATATAAGTGGATCAAGGAACTTCACATAAAACCAGAGACACTGAAACTTATAGAGGAGAAAGTGGGGAAAAGCCTTGAAGATATGGGCACAGGGGAAACATTCCTGAACAGTTATAATACTTTTAATTAAATTACTTAAATATTTATGCTGATACTTACCTGAAAAATGACAACAATGTAACCAATATCATTTAAGATCTTTCATTCCATACCTCCATGTAGTTAAGCCAAGTAAGCATATTATCTTCCATTAGAGTTCATTTGTGTTTATTAATATTTATAAATATGAAAAAAGCAAAAAATATATTACAAAGCTAATTTTTGTCTCTGATAGTTGAGGACATCATCATGGCAGAACAACTTACAATTTACTTTTTACAGTTTTGTAATGCATGGTGTTTAGGATGTAAGCTTTATTAACAACATTTACATATCAGTGTAAGACCAGGCTGGTTAGTGTATGGTATCAGTTATATACCTACATGGTGTCTTTACCATGTGGGTTTTTTTTAATGTTTTCACAAAGTGTAGTTTTCTTGAGTAATGAGTAAAAGTTCAAATGAACCTGCGCCTCATTGTTTTGTGGACTGACTTGAGTACTGAGTTAATAACTGATTCAGGAAGAACTGGGAAAACACAGCATGAGAAGAAATGACCAAGCACAGTAGTATAAAGAATGGATGATTTTGGACTGAAACACACTATTTTCTCAGTTTCAAATGCCTGCTCAGAATGCATGTTGGGAGTCATTGATAATTGAGGAGATAAAAACCAACTAGACACAATGTTCATAAAGAAGGTACTGGGAAGATCTAGTTTGTTACAGCAGGAAGACCTTCCTTTGTTCAAAGCTACTGGATCTGTATTTCAAGTTTATTTAAGTATTAAATTGGCCTTTCTTCTGTCTTTATTGTCTTCTGACTTTATTTTTAAAATTTCTCATTAATTATCCATATATAATTATTATATATAATTAATATATAATGAAATTTACTTAGAAAATACATTAAAATAATTCTTATAATTAAATAACAATAAATATATATGTCTGAGTATTTTCAAAACTTTTTCTATTCTTTTTGAATAGTATTAGAATAGTTATACAATTGGTTTTTTGTTTGATTTGTTTTTGTTGTTTTTGTTTTTGTTTTTGTTTTTGTTTGTTTTGGAAGATAAAGTTTCTCTGTAGAGCCCTGGCTGTTCTGGAACTCACTTTGTAGACCAGGCTGGCCTCGAATTCAGAAATCTGCCTGCCTCTGCCTCCCAAGTGCTGGGATTAAAGGCGTGCACCACCACCGCCCAGCTATACAATTGTTGAATGAAGAATTTTTGGTGAAATGGTTCAGTAATTGCTATCCTGAATCATAAATGCAGAAAATATACATTGAAATTTTTTCAAGTTATTTATCTATGACTTACTATTTTTTAAAAAAAAGATTATCTGAAAAGACACATATTGAAAACAAAGACAACAGTATTTTATGAACCTATATTCATTTACTATTAGTGAGTGTATACCACATAGAAAGGGTATTGAGAAGATATATATATATAGACAAAGGTAAATATACGTACAGGTTTATGTATAGCTATCAGAATAGGCAGGTTTAAATATACATAAAGGTATAAACTAGAAACATTTACACAGAGAGTTGGTCTAGATGATTTCTTGGTGCAAATATTTTTAAAGTTAAGTTAATTATGATTCATTGGTGTTGTGTGTGTGTGTGTGTGTGTGTGTGTGTGTGTGTGTGTGTGTGTGTGTAAATTTCATTTATTTATTGTCTTAGTCAGGGTTTCTATTCCTGCACAAACATCATGACCAAGAAGGAAGTTGGGGAGGAAAGGGTTTATTCAGCTTACACTTCCATACTGCTGTTCATCACCAAGGAAGTCAGGACTGGAACTCAGGCAGGTCAGGAAGCACGAGCTGATGCAGAGCCATGGAGGGATGTTCTTTACTGGCTTGCTTCACCTGGCTTGCTCAGCCTGCTCTCTTATAGAACCCAAGACTACCAGCCCAGAGATGGTCTCACCCACAAGGAGCCTTTCCCCCTTGATCACTAATTGAGAAAATGCCTTACAGTTGGATCTCATGGAGGTATTTCCTCAACTGAAGCTCCTTTCTCTGTGATAACTCCAGCTGTGTCAAAACTAGCCAGTACAATTGACCCCTTGACACACAAACACATCACTAGTAAGCCTCAACCCTTACATTCTTATTCATCCCCAAGATCTAAATAACTTTAAAAGTCCCACAGTCTTTACATGTTCTTAAATTTTCAATCTCTTTAAAATATCCATCTCTTTTAAAATCCAAAGTCTCATTTCAATTAAAAGTCTCTTAACTGTGAGCTCCACTAAAACAGTTTCTTTCTTCAAGAGGGAAAATATCAGGGCACAGTCACAATCAAAAGCAAAAGTCAATCTCCAACCCTCCAATGTCTGGGATCCAACTCACGATCTTCTGGGCTCCTCCAAGGGCTTGGGTCACTTCTCCAGCCATGCCCTTTGTAGCACATGCGTCATCCTCTAGGCTCCAGATGCCTGTACTCCACTGCTGCTGCTGCTGCTCTTGGTGGTCATCTCATGGTACTGGCATCTCCAAAACACTGCATGACCCCTTCAGTCCTGGGCCTTCAATTGCAACTGAGGCTGCACCTTCACCAATGGCCTTCCATGGCCTCCCACAGGGCCGAGCCTCAGCTGCTTTGCATGACCCCTTCATGCCTTCAAAACCAGTACCACCTGGGTGACCCTTACATATTACCAAGTCCCACTGCAGCAGGAGTACAACCTTGGCCATCTCTGGAACACAGCCTCTTTGTGCTTTCAGAAAACACTTCCCAGAAGATGTCACCTCAATGATGCTGGTCTCTTCTTAATCACCGCTAATTTCTTAGCTCCAGCTAACCAGCATCAATAGTCCCAGTAATGCAAAGTTTTTGCTTTGGTAGTTCTGGTATCTTGTTAATCACAGCTGATTCTTCAGCCCCAGCTAACCAGAACTACAGAATCTTCACAATCAAAACAGCAACGGCCCTAAAAAGAGTCTTTAATTTTCCCTCTGAAATTTCACAAACCAGACCTCCATCTTCTGCAGTGTTCTCAACATTATCTTCCAAGCTCCTACACAACATCCGACAGAGCTCTTAACAACAGATGGCTCTTCAAGCCCAAAGTTCCAAAGTCCTTCCACAGTCCTCCCCAAAACATGGTCAGGTTGTCACAGGAATACCCCACTCTGCTGGTACAAATTTGTCTTAGTCAGGGTTTCTATTCCTGCACAAACATCATGACCAAGAAGCAAGTTGGGGAGGAAAAGGTTTATTCGGCTTACACTTCCATACTGCTGTTCATCACCAAGGAAGTCAGGACTGGAACTCAGGCAGGTCAGGAAGCAGGAACTGATGCAGAGCCATGGAGGGATGTTCTTTACTGGCTTGCTTCACCTGGCTTGCTCAGCCTGCTCTCTTATAGAACCCAAGACTACCAGCCCAGAGATGGTCCCACCCACAAGGGGCCTTTCCCCCTTGATTACTAATTGAGAAAATGCCTTACAGTTGGATCTCATGGAGGCATTTCTTCAACTGAAGCTCCTTTCTTTGTGATAACTCCAGCTGTGTCAAGTTGACACAAAACTAGCCAGTACACTTATGAAATAAAAATCTCAGCACAAATTTTGTCGATGATGAATCTAATTTCTAAGTCCAATTTAAAACCATATTCATTATCTTGTCCTGTCTATTGTGTATTAAAATATTACTCATGTCACTAGACCCAGAAGATCTTTTACATTGAAGATACAAAATTAAGCTTCAAAGTTTTTCTAGGCATATTATCAGTTAGCTTCATTGTTTAAGTTACTATGTAACTACATTTCTTTTATCTCTTTGTTTTATTAATAATTTAGACACAAATGTAAGCTACAAGAGTCTTATTCTCATATAATAGGTGGAAAATCATTATGACCTTGGGTGTTTATAAAAAATTTGTAAACAAATGATAAGTCAAAGAAATTATCAAAACAGATATAAAATAGTGTTGGTTTTGAAAAGTATGCAATGCTGAAATTGAATGTAATTATACATGAGAGTTTGTGAAAGTTAAATATAGCAAATCAGATGGGAATTTGTGTTCTTTGGGGGAAAAAGATGAAATTCAGTTGGGTAAGCATCATCTTCACAAGTTAATTAAACCCAAAGTATATAGTATTAAAATGAATGGACCGAAATAGAAGGCAGTTGTTGTAAAAGGCAATATCTAAGGTCAGGTTGTCTACCTGTGATTTTATTTCTCCCTTTACTAGGTTTTTGACCTTGAGCATGAAACTTAAGCTCTTCCTTTTCCTCATGTATAATGCAAGGTTGTTAGAAATAGGATCTGAAATAGGACCTGGCTCACAGCGATGTGGTAAACCTGAATGAACAAGCATACAAATGATAATGTCAGGGGCTTGCTCAGTCTTTTGTGGTTAGCTTCTGCTATTATAAATACACTAATTATGTAGAGGTAAAGAATACTTTGTGTGTGTGTGTGTGTGTGTGTGTGTGTGTATACGCATTTGAATAGATAGAAATATGTAGTCTAATATAACTTATACTACGGGTCCCAGTATGAAACATCTAGCATCTCATAAAGTTAAATGTCTGTTTTGGTATGTACATTACATCTCATCTAATTTAAATCAAAAATATATCATAAAGTAAAATGTCTCATGCCATCTCTTGGGCTCTTTTCCTTCTGTTGGCTCTTCTTGCCCCACTTGAATGTGATAGTATTTGTTTTATTTTGTTGTGTTTTCTTGTCTCTTAGAAATGTGTTCTTTTCCAATAAAAGATAAAACAGTGACTACATCCAGATTTCAGGTGGTGTCATAATGGTGGTGATGCACAGACTAGGAGGAGTTTAGAGAAAAAAAAACTATTATCAGGATATATTGTACAAGAAAATAATATTTTTTCAATAAATGAGAAGGATGGACTGAACTAAGTTGAGCTTATGTTCAAGTGGAAAATATTCTAATAAACATGTGATTAATCCATTAATAGGTCAAGGAACTCTGAGAGTTACAGAACAGTAGGATATGGGCATAAATTATTTATTAGTCTAATCTTGAGGAGACAGTAGACCTTGAGGCTGTATTTTAAGGTAAACAAAACCAAGCAAACTAAAATAATAGAACAACAAAAGTCTCACATTTGCCATAGAAGAAACTGTATAAGATACTGATTTGGGAGCAACTAAAACAGAATACCAAATGTCTATCCTATATAATGGTTCCTCATCACTTACCTTAAATAACACTCTTACACTTCTAGCTCTCTGTAACATAACCTAAAGGGTACTGTTAGCTGCCTGGTAGTGAGTATATGTCAATGAAAGGAAGAAAAGAGGGAGTGTACAAATCAAGTTGTTTCTACCTTCCTTTCATTTTCATTCACCACCTGTATCTATTTTGTGTCCTGTTACTTCTATATTTTAATATATAGAATTTGTTTAAATCATTTCTATGAAGCTAAGGAGATGGTTCAAGGGATAATGAATTTACCAGGCATGGATGAAGACTAGGTTTTTGATTCACAAGAAATAAAAATAAATTGTAAAAAAGGTATTTGTGTGCATGTGTTATCTACTAGTAATCTCAACATTAGCACATAGGTGGCTAAGATAAGCAATCCTTGTGGCAAACTGGTTAACTAGAATACGTTAAAACACAAACTATCCTGCCTTGATAAATACTGATTGAGGAAGAAGTCTAATAATTTTATGCCCCTATACATATACATACATAACCAAATATGCACAAACACAGAAATGTGTAACACACATGTGAACATATGAACCTTCATGCATATGATCATACATACCAGACATGTATTTATGCAAAACAATTAGAATTGTATCTAACAAATGAAAGTAAAAAAAAATGATATCTAGATTGCATGTGTGTGTATGTATACAGGTAACTGAACTCACACAATGACACAGAAACAAATAAATACCTAAATAATCTTCATATCATTTGCTATTAGTTCACTCATACAGTCATGCATTAAAAATAGTGCCAAGGTATCACTGTTTTTATATAATTTTCTGTTTTCATTTAACTGCGTAAAAACTAGTGAGGTTACTATGAAATAGAAGTGGGGTATGTGTATTTCCCTTGGACACCCCCCCCTCTCTCTCTCTCTCTCTCTTCTCTCCTCTCTTTCTCTCTCTCCTTTTTTGTTTTTGTTTAATATGGATATTTTATGTATTTACATTTCAAATATCACCTTTTCCTGTTTCCCCTCTAGAACTCCTCTACCCCATTCCCCCTCCCTCTGCTTCTATGAGGGTGTGCCACCACCAACAAACCCACTCACACCTCCCTGACATTCCCCTACACTGGGGAATAGAGCCTTCACAGTACCAAGGGCCTCTCTTCAAATTGATGCCAGACAATGCCATCTTTTGCTACATATGCATCTGGGGCCTTGACCCTTCATGTGTACTTTTTGGTTAGCGGTTTATTCCCTGGGAGCTCTGGGGGTTCTGTTTGGTTGACACTGCTGTTCTTCCTATGGTATTGCAAACACCTTCAGTTTATTCAGTGCTTTCTCTCACTTCTCCATTGGGGTCCCAGTGCTCAGTCCAATGGATGGCTGTGAATATCTGCCTCTGTTTTGTCAGGTTTTGTCAGAGTCTCTTAGGAGATAGCAAAAAACAGGCTCATGTCAGCAAGCACTTCTAGACATCCACAATAGTTTCTAGGTTTGGTGACTGTATATGGGATGGATCCTCAGGTGGGGCAGTCTCTGGATGGCCTTTTCTTAAGTCTCTGTTCTACACTTTGACACCATATTTCCTTTACACAGGAGTCATTCTGGGTTAAAATTTTGGAGCTGAGTGCGTGGCCGTATCCCACAACTGGGGACCTAGCCTAACCTCTATGGTCTCTACAAGTTCTCTCTCTCCTTTGTTGGGCATTTCAGCTAATCTCATGCCTGTTGGGTCCTAGGAGCCTCTTGCTTTCCTGGCATCTGGGATTTGCTGGTGGCTACCCCCAGTTTCCCATCCCCCATTGCAACAAATCTCTGTTCAAATTCCCGACCTTCTATATAACGTTCTCATCTCCTCCCATACCTGATTTTGCCCTGCATTTTCCCCTTCCCCTCCTTTCTTCCTCCCAAGTCCCTTCAACCCTTTACCTCCAATGATAATTCTATTTTTTACTGTTTGTCTCTCATACATTTTTAGTATGTTACATATTTAGATTCCAAGTGTTGCCCCCCTTCCTGGTCCCCCTTCCATGGGTTCTTTACGTCATTTCCCTTCACCTTTGCTACTGAGAGAGTTCTCTCCTATCCATACATTGAAAATGTTTTGTCTGATTTCAAGCATATGATATTGTCTATATTAACATTTCTCAAATAATTGTCTGGCAGTGGTATTCTTGCTCTCTCCTCAGTGTACTTCCACTTGTTTCCTGACACTGCTGCTCAAGGACCAGTGGTGAGAGACAATGAATGTTGACCCTCCTTGCCCATATTTCTAATGTCAGGCAATTTCTTGTAATTCAGGACTCAGTTTATATAATACTGATTCAAAGATATGGTCTTTCTTTCTTTCTTTCTTTCTTTCTTTCTTTCTTTCTTTCTTTCTTTCTTTCTTTCTTTCTTTCTTTCTTTCTTTCTTTCTTTCTCTCTCTCTCTCTCTCTCTCTCTCTTTCTTTCTTTCTTTCTTTCTTTTTCTTTTTTTTCCTTTCTCTCTCTCTCTCTCTCTCTCTCTCTCTCTCTCTCTCTCTCTCTCTCTCTCTTTTTTTTCCTCGAGACAGGGTTTCTCTGTGTAGCCCTGGCTGTCCTGGAACTCACTCTGTAGACCAAGCTGTTCTCAATCTCAGAAATCAGAAATCTGCCAGCCTCTGCCTCCCAAGTGCTGAAATTAAAGGAGTGCACCATCATTGCCTGGCCAAAGCTATGTTTTTTGTTTTCTCACACTCATATGCTGGTCAGTGTGTGTGTGTGTGTGTGTGTGTGTAACTATTTTCTTGCAGATTCCTGTGGATATCTATCATAGAAATTCTGTGAAAACATGACTTGACAGGGCTTTATACTTTGTTTGAGTTCTGTGTTAATCATTCTATAAAACACACACTTCAGTGAGGCATGGTAATTTGTTCACTTGTCATTGTATTTGTTGCACCTAGAGTTGTATATTTGTAGTGCATACCAGTCAAGAACAATGAAGCAGTGAAATTTGTTTGAAGGGTAACAATTTAGTGTATATTGGTGGTACACAAATCGTGTTTCACTTGACCTGACTTTACAATTAGAGGAAGTTTTTATCTATAATTTTCAATAGTCATATTTGTGGATTTTAATTTCAAGACCATGAGTACATAGTATGACAAATGAAATGGTAAACATAGCTGACTCAGCCTTGATACAAAGAGCATCTCTTTATCTGAAAAGATGTGTATGAAAATATTGGATTCTGAAAAGGCACTTCTTGTACTGAGAGAGCATCAGTGGCACACTGAGGTTGCAAGGAGAGAAGAGGCATTTGAGATAAAAGGTGTATGCAAACTAATAAGTGTTTTGAGTTCATGAATTCTCATCTATGTTTTTTTATATTTATTTATTTTTATTACATATTTTCCTCAATTACATTTCCAATGCTATCCCAAAAGTCCCCCATAGCCCCCCCCCCCACTTCCCTACCCACTCATTCCCAATTTTTTTTTTTTTTGGCCCTGGCGTTCCCCTGTACTGGGGCATATACAGTTTGTGTGTCCAATGGGCCTCTCCTTCCAGTGAGGGCCGACTAGGCCATCTTTTGATACATATGCAGCTAGAGTCAAGAGCTCCGGGGTACTGGTTAGTTCACAATGTTGTTCCACCTATAGGGTTGCAGATCCCTTTAGCTCCTTGGGTACTTTCACTAGCTCCTCCATTGGGAGCCCTGTGATCCATCCAATAGCTGACTGTGAGCATCCACTTCTGTGTTTGCTAGGCCCCGGCATAGTCTCACAAGAGACAGCTACATCTGGGTCCTTTCGATAAAATCTTGCTAGTGTATGCAAAGGTGTCAGCGTTTGGATGCTGATTATGGTGTGGATCCCTGGATATGGCAGTCTCTACATGGTCCATCATTTCGTCTCAGCTCCAAACTTTGTCTCTGTAACTCCTTCCATGGGTGTTTTGTTCCCAGTTCTAAGGAGGGGCATAGTGTCCACACTTCAGTCTTCATTCTTCTAGAGTTTCATGTGTTCAGAAAATTGTATCTTATATCTTGGGTATCCTAGGTTTTGGGCTAATATCCACTTATCAGTGAGTACATATTGTGTGAGTTCCTTTGTGAATGTGTTACCTCACTCAGGATGATGCTCTCCAGGTCCATCCACTTGGCTAGGAATTTCATAAATTCATTCTTTTTAATAGCGGAGTAGTACTCCATTGTGTAGACGTACCACGTTTTCTGTATCCATTCCTCTGTTGAGGGGCATCTGGGTTCTTTCCAGCTTCTGGCTATTATAAATAAGGCTGCTATGAACATAGTGGAGCATGTGTCCTACTTACCAGTTGGGGCATCTTCTGGATATATGCCCAGGAGAGGTATTGCTGGATCCTCTGGTAGTACTATGTCCAATTTTCTGAGCAACGGCCAAACTGATTTCCAGAGTGGTTGTACAAGCCTGCAATCCCACCAACAATGGAGGAGTGTTCCTCTTTCTCCACATCCATGCCAGCATCTGCTGTTACCTGAATTTTTGACCTTAGCCATTCTGACTGGTGTGAGGTGGAATCTCAGGGTTGTTTTGATTTGCATTTCCCTGATGATTAAGGATGTTGAACATTTTTTCAGGTGCTTCTCTGCCATTCGGTATTCCTCAGGTGAGAATTCTTTGTTCAGTTCTGAGCCCCATTTTTTAATGGGGTTATTTTATTTGATTTTCTGAAGTCCACCTTCTTGAGTTCTTTATATATGTTGGATATTAGTCCCCTATCTGATTTAGGATAGGTAAAGATCCTTTCCCAATCTGTTGGTGGTCTTTTTGTCTTATTGACGGTGTCTTTTGCCTTGCAGAAACTTTGGAGTTTCATTAGGTCCCATTTGTCAATTCTCAATCTTACAGCACAAGCCATTACTGTTCTGTTCAGGAATTTTTCCCCTGTGCCCATATCTTCAAGGGTTTTCCCCACTTTCTCCTCTATAAGTTTCAGTGTCTCTGGTTTTATGTGAAGTTCCTTGATCCACTTAGATTTGACCTTAATACAAGGAGATAAGTACGGATTGATTCGCATTCTTCTACATGATAACAACCAGTTGGGCCAGCACCAATTGTAAAAAATGCTGTCTTCCTTCCACTGGATGGTTTTAGCTCCCTTGTCGAAGATCAAGTGACCATAGGTGTGCGGGTTCATTTCTGGGCCTTCAATTCTATTCCATTGGTCTACATGTCTGTCTCTATACCAGTACCATGCAGTTTTTTATCACAAATGCTCTGTAGTAAAGCTTTAGGTCAGGCATGGTGATTCCACCAGAGGTTCTTTTATCCTTGAGAAGAGTTTTTGCTATCCTAGGTTTTTTGTTATTCCAGATGAATTTGGAGATTGTTCTTTCTAATTCGTTGAAGGATTGAGTTGGAATTTTGATGGGGATTGCATTGAATCTGTAGATTGCTTTTGGCAAGATAGCAGTTTTTACAATGTTGATCCTGCCAATCCATGAGCATGGGAGATCTTTCCATCTTCTGAGATCTTCTTTAATTTCTTTCTTCAGAGACTTGAAGTTTTTATCATACAGGTCTTTCACTTCCTTAGTTAGAGTCATGCCCAGATATTTTATATTATTTGTGACTATTGAGAAGGGTGTTGTTTTCCTAATTTCTTTCTCAGCCTGTTTATTTGTGTAGAGAAAGGCCATTGACTTGTTTGAGTTTATTTTATATCCAGCTAATTCACTGAAGCTGTTGATCAGGTTTAGGAGTTCTCTGGTGGAATTTTTAGGGTCACTTATATATACTATCATATCATCTGCAAAAAGTGATATTTTGACTTCCTCTTTTCCAATTTGTATCCCCTTGATCTCCTTTTGTTGTCGAATTGCTCTGGGTAATGCTTCAAGTACTATGTTGTAAAGGTAGGGAGAAAGTGGGCAGCCTTGTCTAGTCCCTGATTGTAGTGCGATTGCTTCCAGCTTCTCTCCATTTACTTTGATGTTGGCTACTGGTTTGCTGTAGATTGCTATTATCATGTTTAGGTATGGGCCTTGAATTCCTGATCTTTCCAAGACTTTTATCATGAATGAATGTTGGATCTTGTCAAATGCTTTTTCTGCATCTAACAAGATGTTCCTGTGGTTTTTGTCTTTGAGTTTGTTTATATAATGGATTTTCGTATATTAAACCATCCCTGCATCCCTGGAATAAAGCCTACTTGGTCAGGATGGATGATTGCTTTAATGTGTTCTTGGTTTCGGTTAGCGAGAATTTTATTGAGGATTTTTGCATCAATATTCATAAGAGAAATTGGTCTGAAGTTCTCTATCTTTTTTTGGATCTTTCTGTGGTTTAGGTATCAGAGTAATTGTGGCTTCATAAAATGAGTTCGGTAGAGTACCTTCTACTTCTATTTTGTGAAATAGTTTGTGCAGAACTGGAATTAGATCTTCTTTGAAGGTCTGATAGAACTCTGCACTAAACCTGTCTGGTCCTGGGCTTTTTTTTGGCTGGGACACTATTAATAACTGCTTCTATTTCTTTCGGGGATATGGGACTGTTTAGATGGTCGACTTCATCCTGATTCAACTTTGGTACCTGGTATCTGTCCAGAAATTTGTCCATTTCGTCCAGGTTTTCCAGTTTTGTTGAGTATAGCCTTTTGTAGAAGGATCTGATGGTGTTTTGGATTTCTTCAGGATCTGTTGTTATGTCTCCCTTTTCATTTCTGATTTTGTTAATGAGGATTTTGTCCCTGTGCCCTCTAGTGAGTCTAGCTAAGGGTTTATCTATCTTGTCGATTTTCTCAAAGAACCAACTCCTCCTTTGGTTAATTCTTTGAATAGTTCTTCTTGTTTCCACTTGGTTGATTTCACCCCTGAGTTTAATTATTTCCTGCCATCACCTCCTCTTGGGTGAATTTGCATTCTTTTTTTCTAGAGCTTTTAGATGTGTTGTCAAGCTGCTAGTATGTGCTCTCTCCCGTTTCTTCTTGGAGGCACTCAGAGCTGTGAGTTTCCCTCTTAGAAATGCTTTCATTGTGTCCCATAGGTTTGGGTATGTTGTGGCTTCATTTTCATTAAACTCTAAAAGTCTTTAATTTCTTTCTTTATTCCATCCTTGACCAAGGTATCATTGACAAGAGTGTTGTTCAGTTTCCATGTGAATGTTGGCTTTCCATTATTTATGTTGTTATTGAAGATGAGTCTTAGGCCACGGTTTTCTGATAGGATACATGGGACAATTACAATATTTTTGTATCTTTTGAGGCCTGTTTTGTGACCAATTATATGGTCAATTTTGGAGAAGGTCCCGTGAGGTGCTGAGAAGAAGGTATGTCCTTTTGTTTTAGGATAAAAAGTTCTGTAGATATCTGTCAGGTCCATTTGTTTCATAACTTCTGTTAGTTTCACTGTGTCCTTGTTTAGTTTCTGTTTCCACGATCTGTCCATTGATGAAAGTGGTGTGTTGAAGTCTCCCACTATTATTGTGTGAGGTGCAATGTGTGCTTTGAGCTTTATTAAAGTGTCTTTAATGAATGTGGCTGCCCTTGCATTTGGAGCGTAGATATTCAGAATTGAGAGTTCCTCTTGGAGGATTTTACCTTTGATGAGTATGAAGTGTCCCTCCTTGTCTTTTTTGATAACTTTGGGTTGGAAGTCGATTTTATCTGATATTAAAATGGCTACTCCAGCTTGTTTCTTCAGACCATTTGCTTGGAAAATTGTTTTCCAGCCTTTCACTCTGAGGTAGTGTCTGTCTTTTTCCCTGAGATGGGTTTCCTGTAAGCAGCAGAATGTTGGGTCCTGTTTGTGTAGCCAGTCTGTTAGTCTATGTGTTTTTATTGGGGAATTGAGTCCATTGATATTAAGAGATATTAAGAAAAAGTAATTGTTGCTTCCTTTTATTTTTGTTGTTAGAGTTGGCATTCTGTTCTTGTGGCTGTCTTCCTTTTGGTTTGTTGAGGGATTACTTTCTTGCTTGTTCTTGGGCATGATTTCTGTCCTTGTATTGCTTCTTTTCTGTTATTATCCTTTGAAGGGCTGGATTCGTGGAAAGATAATGTGTGAATTTGGTTTTGTCGTGGAATACTTTGGTTTCTCCATCTATGGTAATTGAGAGTTTGGCCGGGTATAGTAGCCTGGGCTGGCATTTGTGTTCTCTTAGTGTCTGTATAACATCTGTCCAGGCTCTTCTGGCTTTCATAGTCTCTGGTGAAAAGTCTGGTGTAATTCTGATAGGCCTTCCTTTATATGTTACTTGACCTTTCTCCCTTACTGCTTTTAATATTCTATCTTTATTTAGTGCATTTGTTGTTCTGATTATTATGTGTCGGGAGGAATTTTTTTTCTGGTCCAGTCTATTTGGAGTTCGGTAGGCTTCTTGTATGATCATGGGCATGTCTTTCTTCAGGTTTGGGAAGTTTTCTTCTATTATTTTGTTGAAGATTTTTGCTGGCCCTTTAAGTTGAAAATCTTCATTCTCATCCACTCCTTTTATCTGTAGGTTTGGTCTTCTCATTGTGTCCTGGATTTCCTGGATGTTTTGAGTTAGGATCCTTTTGCATTTTGTATTTTCTTTGACTGTTGTGCTGATGTTCTCTATGGAATCTTCTGCACCTGAGATTCTCTCTTCCACTTCTTGTATTCTGTTGCTGATGCTCGCATCTATGATTCCAGATTTCTTTCCTAGGGTTTCTATCTCCAGCGTTGCCTCGCTTTGGGTTTTCTTTATTTTGTCTGCTTCCCTTTTTAGTTCTAGTATGGTTTTGTTCATTTCCATCACCTGTTTGGATGTGTTTTCCTGTTTTTCTTTAAGGACTTCTACCTGTTTGGTTGTGTTTTCCTGCTTTTCTTTAAGGGCCTGTAACTCTTTAGCAGTGCTCTCCTGTAATTCTTTAAGTGACTTATGAAAGTCCTTCTTGATGTCCTCTATCATCATCATGAAAAATGTTTTAAAATCTGGGTCTAGATTTTCGGTTGTGTTGGGGTGCCCAGGACTAGATGGGGTGGGAGTGCTATGTTCTGATGATGGTGAGTGGTCTTGTTTTCTGTTAGTAGGATTTTTATGTTTGCCTTTCGCCATCTGGTAATCTCTGAAGCCAGCTGTTATAGTTGTCTCTGGTTAGAGCTTGTTCCTCAGGTGACTCTGTTAGCCTCTATAAGCAGACCTGGGAGGCTAGCTCTCTCCTTAGTTTCAGTGGGCAGACTATTCTCTGCAGGCAAGCTCTCTTCTTGCAGGGAAGGTACCCCGATATCTGGTGTTCGAACCTGCCTCCTGGCAGAAGTTGTGTTCTACTCACCAGAGGTCCTTGGATCCCGTGGGGAATCCTTTGTGGGCCCTTGCGGGTGTTGGGCGACTCTGCCGGCAAGGCACCCTGGTGCTCAAGTGGAGCAGAAGGGACTTGTGCCCCAGGTCAGGCCTGGGTCCACTGCTTCCTTAGTTACTGCAGTCTCAGGTTCTGCGTGATTGGATTAGGGCAGACGCTGTGTTCCACTCACCAGAGTTCTTAGGATCCCGTGGGGAATCCTGTGTGGGCCCTTGTGGGTGTCGGGTGACTCAGCTGGCAAGGCATCCCGGTCTCATCTATGTTAATAATGAGATTTCTGACCTCACAATCTTCCTTTCTTTGTTGGCTAAAGGAAACAATTATAAATGATCTTTATAAGACAATTGCACCAGTGCCCCCCCCTTTAAGTCTTGAGATGATTTTACATTCTGAAATCATTGTGATTTTGTTTACAATTATCATGTCACTGCTGTTGAACATACTCTGAGTTACTGTGAAAATGCTTCCTTAGCATATGGCAGCCAAGACGAAGACTGTGATTACCTGACTAGAAAATATAGTTTTACCTTAAGCAGAGACATTAATAAATGTAACTTAATTTCCATTATTGACAACATACATGAAAATAAGCCAAAAGAAGATTTCATTGTTAGGTGAGTTGCAACTATCAGAGACAAACAGTCAACATTTGTTCAGAATCTTTATTTTTGATGTTCAGATAAATATGTTAGTTCGTTGGCAATTAGCACAAATGCAGAATATGTCAGAGTAATCATCTAAATTGTTGATACCTGGAAAGCATATAAATTGCTCAAAACAGTTAGAAATTAGAAGTTCATCCTTCAGCAGCTGACTGGAGTTTGCTTCCTGTGCAATGTGAAAATCATTAAAGAAATTGCAGTACAAAACGAGTAGTTTGTTGGTATGCATTTATTAGGATAGCACTAGACATAAGAGAATATGCAATGTATGTCATTTTCTCATTAGATATTTCATCCAAGTAAAATTTATCTCCATAAAAAACAAGATTATTATGATTTGCCAAAATGAGATTGTGGTGGTTTGAAAGATAATGGAAACTATATGTAAGTGAATTGTTCCCCAGTTGCTAGAACTTTTTGAGAAGGATTAGGGGGTGTAGCCTTGTAGGTTGTGGTGTTTCAGTGTACGAGGGCTTTGGGTTTTCAAAAGCCTATATCATTTCTAGTTATTTCCTTTTGCTTTGTGATGGTGTCTCAGAATGCAAGATCTCAGCTACTGTTCTAGTGACATGACTGACTCCCTACCTTATGCTTTGTAAGCTGAAATGAAAAATTATATTCTTTACAATATAATGTTGTATGTAGCTCATCAAATGCCTATAATTCTCTCATAGGTATTTATTTTCTGGTGACCTTGAAACTGGAAACTTAGATGAGGATGATGGTTGATGTTCAGAAATAAGGAATGAACTCTCTAGAACTGTTCTTTCAAGTTCCTATCTCAGTTGTAGGAAGGACAGGATCTTTTATGGATAGATCAAACCTAAGATGACAGGACTTAAGTGTTTCATTATTGGGAAGACAAAAGCAAAATCTGGAATGTTAGATTCTGGAAATCTTACTTTAGCTGTCTCCCTTTACCTACCCACTGACAAAATAAAATGTAGTAAGTGCTAAGCTAAAGTTAACAACAAAATACAGTAGGAACGGTGTGTGATGGTCTTTCCTTTGCTTTATGTACCATACATGTCTTCACCAGGAGTTTTTCTGGAGTGACAATAAGTTGATGCATGAACAACAATCATTATTCTATACTTATTGACTCAAAAATCCATGTAGTTCATATAGAATGCAATCCACAATATACAATCATTTCTAGACTCTCTATGAGGTTGTTATTGACCACCAGCACTCCTATATTTGTCTCTTACATATTTTTTCTGCCTTTCCTGTAATCATCCTCACTCTCCCAGTCATGACTATTGTGTTGACTGGCTGCCTGGCTCTGGCAAGCCTCGGTCTCCCATGCTATATGGCAATTTCATTTAGATCACCTTCATATATGTATATAATTTAGAAAATTTCCACTGCTCTAGGTTAATATGACACTTCACAGGACCATTTTGGATTTCACTCTCTGTATTTTCTTCAGTGTCCTTATCTTCCCTGTCCCTATTTGATCTTTCTATTCTATTTTCTATTTCCCACTTTGACCACCCATAACTATTTTCTTCACTTTCTACAGGGACTTGCCTCTTTTCCCTTGTCATTTAATCTATACCTAATCTTTAAGGTTTTACAGATTGATGTTTGCTTGTCTTTGACATAACAGATAATATTTATATATAATACCATAATATATTGTGATACACAATGATAGATTCCATATTTGTTGCTTTTTGATAAAATTAATCATTTATTTGATAAAATGTCTTGCTTTTGCTCCCATGTTAATCATCATTTCAGAGTATACTTTGATGTGTGTTCATGGTCATTCTTTTTGAATGAATCAATTTCATAAAATATAAAAATGTACATGTGAATTTACATATCTAGTTCAGAGTTCTTTTTAAAAGAAGTTAAAATTCTGTGTTTCTAGGAGAATAAACTGAAATATCTCCTTGCTTATGCAGAGACCCTAAAAATCTAGATTTATTACTTTTGAACTCTTATTCAAAATGCCTCACATAATTTCAATCAAATCAAGAAGTTTGTATCTGAAATGCATTATATTTGTTAGTCTTTATTGCTAATATTCATAAGGTTTTACAGTTTTCAGAGAGAAATTTTCCATACGATAAATTTTCTGAAATAACTTTATAATGCTTTTGGTTTTTAACTCTGTGGCACGTTTCTGCCTAATTTAACAAGTACATGTTTTTGCTGATGGATGACTCAGGTCTTCACTAAGATAAAGCAGTAGCCCAACTACAGTGTTTGCATTAACTACAGGGTTCCTGACTTTTAAAACTTCTAATTCTACTCATGCAAGTTTATTCTGTTGTTTCAAATATTACTCTATTTGTTCAGATGGATGAATAGCTGTAAAATCATCCTCCTATTATTTCATGGCCAGTCAGATTTTAGGGATACCCTTTTCTTACTCTTCTTTTACATTTGTGTAGCTTCTCTAGTTTTGTTTTGATTTATATGGCTAAAAGTAAATGTTATTGACCTTGTTAATAAAACTACTTGATTTCTTTGTAATTAATTTTATTTATAGTTTATATATATATATACATATATATATCTTAGTTATAGGTTGATGTGATTTATTTTCATTTTAGTAGTTTTATAACAAAGATTATATTAATAAATTTATACTGTTTTTGTTTTTCACAAACCAATGTTACAGATTTTACTTAGAGTTTTACTACACTAGACGGTAGTTATCCTGTATGCTAATGTTAGTTACATGTATGTTCTGATTTCTATAATTCTTTCTCCTCTCTTCAATATATAATTTGTAATTATGCATCTGAATATAAGGATGTTTTATAAACATTCTTAAATATTAATATAATCACATAAAAATAGCAGAGCAGGTATAATTTAATATTAATGAAGTTCATACTTATGAATGCTACTTATAGTGTCCTCATTCGCAAATATTTTTGATTTCTTAGACTAGAATTTCCTTAACATACCATGAGATGATAGCTATAGCATTTTGACAGCTTTAAAAGAAACTTAAAGAAACTTAATAGATTATGTGTTCTTATTTCTTTTCTGAATATTTGTGATTGTGTATTCACAAATACTGTTCTACCTGCATATCTGTGGAGGTTAATTTTGTCATTCAGAAGTTAAAGTCACCTAGAAAGATAGCACTTTAACAGAGGAATTATCTCTATCACATTGTCCTGTGGGACATTGTCTTCACGAATAATTGATGTGGGATGGCACAGCCATTTGTGGGCAGTGCTACCCTTGGGTAGATAGTTTGGAGAAGTATAATAAAGGATGCTGAGCAAGGCCTGTACAGTATATCAATGACCATCCATAGTCTTTGCATTAGTTCTTTAATCCAGATTCATGCCTTGAAATCCTATACTGACTTCACTCATTGATAGTCTATGACCTCAAAATTCTAACATAAACTCTTTCAACCTCTAAATTGCTATAGCATGTGAGGTTTATCCCATCCACAGAGAACTAAATTAGATTCTTGGCATTACCTTGTATGTTTGTTAATTCATTTTTTATTAGGTTCTCCAGACTAGTATTATTTACTAAAATATTCAGTTTTAATGAAAATGATCCATACATTTATTTTGTAATTCCTATCCAAGGTAATTTTACAAGTTAATAGACTCATTAATTATTCTTCATGCTTGCATCCATGCATATATTGTATAATATTTTTGTGAATCTACATTCTGATTTAAATTTACTAGCTGCAAAGCATTTATGAGAATTGAGCAAATGTGCAACACTAAAAATAACTCCACTTTAGAAACAAAAAAAAAATTTTTTATTCTAATTATTTGTAATCAGTAGTTTCAAGCAACTTCTTAGTTCAAGCTCTAGAGATCAGCAGTATCCTGTGTTATTTCATCACATATCCAAATATTTTAAACATCAAACAGATCTTTAATTTTATAGGCCGCATTATAGAATAGTTATAATCATTGAAATTCTCCTCATTAATCACATAGTAAGTTAATTAAGTAAGATATTATTGCATTTATTTGAATTTCCATTAAATAATTCTGTATATAATAAAACTATTTCACATACATTAATTAACAATACCTGAAATAATACTAATAAATTATAGGGTGTAGATAGATCTCAGTTGGCAGAGTGATTACCTGGCATGCACAAAGTTCTGATTTTAATTATTTGTATGCATAAAATTAGGTATGATGGCAGATGTCTGTACTTTAGAAGTATAGGCAGGAAAATCAGAAGTTAAAGATCATCTTTCACTTCATTATGTGTTTTAGGTAATGTCACACTATCAACATTACAGATAACATGCAAAATTCTTAAACTATAAACATTATTAGAAAAAATTAAGTTGTTTTTCATTAACTAAAATAGTTTTCTATATTTGATAAATTGTTTTCTTGAAACTAAAAGTTACCTAGATGCAAAATAATGTCATATTGAATATGATGGTGTATAGTAGGCCTCTGAAATTTTAATTTGAATTCTTTCTTTTTGTATTAGATATTTTCTTTATTTACATTTCAAATGTTATTCCCTTTCCTAGTTTTCCCCCTGAAAGTCCACTATCCACTCCTACATCCACCTGCTCACCAACCCACCCACTCCCACTTCCTGGAACTGCCATTCCCCTATACTGGGATATAGAGCCTTCACAGGACCAAGGGCCTCTCCTCCCATTGATGACCGACTAGGCTATCCTCTGCTACATATGCAATTAAAGTCATGAATTCCACCCTGTTTTCTTTGATTGATGGTTTAGTCCCAGGGAGCTCTTGGGGTACTGGTTAGTTCATATTGTTGTTACTCCTATGGGGCTACAAACCCCTTTCTCTCCTTGGGTACTTTCTCTAGCTCCTTCATTCGAGACCCTGTGCTCTGTTTAATGGATGGCTGTGAACATCCACTTCCATTTGTCAGGCACTGGCAGAGTCTCTCAGGAGACAGCTATATCAGGCTCCTGTCAGCCAGCTCTTGTTGTCATCCACAACAGTATCTGGGATTAGTGGTTGTTTATGTGATGGATCTCCAGGTGGGGCAGTCTCTGGATGGTAATTCCTTCAGGTTCTTCTCTAAACTTTGCTCTGTAACTCCTTCCATGGATATTTTGTTCCCCCTTCTAAGAAGGATCAAAGTATCCACATTTTGGTCTTACTTCTTGAGTTTCATGTGTTTTGCAAATTGTATCTTGGGTATTCTGAACCTATGAAACCATACCACAGCTACTTTGAAAGAATTTTTTTTTTATTTAAATGTTATACAAAAACAAAACAAAACAAAAACAAACAAACAAAAAAAACCCCTAGCACAAGACTGCATCAGAGTTTTAGAGACACACTTTCAAAGTAGCTACAAGAGCAATCATATTCTGAATTCCTTGTTTTAATACACTGCCAGCCTTTGTTGGAAGAGTTTCTTGCCCATGGTAACGGTTGCCATGAAGAGCATCATCATAGATATAAATGTCACCACAAGCAAATATCATTCAGTCAGCGTACATATCCATAAGAGCTTACTGTTGTGCAAGAAGAAATTGCATGACGATTATTAAATACATTTAGGAAATTTTAAACACAATGGATCTAGGTAGTTTTGGTTCCTAAGATGTATAGACTCACAAGTTTTACTTATTTCATAGACCTTATTTAGTCGGATACTTTACTCTAATTATTAATCTTACATCTAAATTAGACCTAGTGAAACTCAGTTTTCTGGTACCATTCCCTGTAATATTTCTTTTTCATGTCTTGTGTATGTGTGTGTGTGTGTGTGTGTGTGTGTGTGTGTGTGTGTGTTTACTGAGATACCCTTTTCACAATTAATCAGAAAAATTCATATAACATTTGGGAAAGTTACATCAAAAAATCAAAACTATTAAATTATGCATATATTAAGGCTTTTTGTTAGTAGATTCAACGTAGAGTTCATTACTGATCTTGAAGTGTTTCTGCATATTTATTCTCAGTTATCATACAATTTCATGTAGATTGTTGACCAGCAGATCAGATATGAATATTGATCCCTGGTTCTCATATTTATTGCTCCATGTCAGTTTTGATTTATATATAATATATAGCATGAAAATATATTATCTGTCTTTAATATCAGTCTCAATATTAATTATGAAGTATTATATAATCAATAATTTTACTCTATATGCAAATATTCATCATTAGAAGTTTTGATTGACTCTATAATATTAATCTATGCAATAAGGATAAAAAACATATTTTAAAATTCGGAATTTGATTGAATAGAATGTTCATAGTGGTGCATTAAATCTATCTATATGAGGATTTTCAGGACTGAGTTTCCAGACTATCAGATATCTGCCATCGGTGTATGAGAGTCAGTCACTAGCAGAAACAAGAACAGTTGCTAACAATACAGCTGATGTGACTAGAATAAAAAGATTGACTTCACACCATACTCTCTAAGAAACATTTTCCTTAAAATTGATTTATTATATTATCTATAGTTTTCTAAATGGGAAGTAGGGAAATATGAATTTTCAACTGTCACATTTTTATAAATATATATTAAAATTACCATGTGAATCAGAGCAGAATGCAGGGGAAAAGAAGCAGGTAACTGTGGGCTGATATCGGCTGGTGATACTACAGATCATCCTTACAGCGGGGCCTCGTGTGACCTGGTAGGTAACCAGAAAAAAAGGCCTTTCTAGAACTACCTGGGACCAATGTGGCAGAAGAAGATGGTCAGTAACCATCATTAGCGTACTTCTTATGATGACACTTATTTTGGATTTGGCTGTAAAAGTTGAAATCAGAACAGAAAAGGAGAAAAAAGTCTCTTCTGTAGAAAACCAAAATCTATTACAGAGGCGCTCATATTTAAATCTAATACCATATTAGAAATACTAATTGCTTCCATTAATGTGTTCTCAGAATATGTGCTATCAGAAACCCGGGCTGTGGTGACTCATTTACAAACACTAAGAGTGCTTTGCAATGCCTGGACTGTGTGTATTTCTTCTCTTATAATTCCTCTCTTAGTCTTATTTCTAATATTTTCAATAGTAAGAACAAACTGGAGAAACTGGTTAGAAGTCTCCCTATCTCAGATAGCTCACCACTGCTGGAAACATTTTGACGTAACAGGAAAATAGAATGAGGATAGAATACACAATAATAATACTGACCTCATGCATCTTTCTGCATAAAATTTACTTGAAAAATTAAACAAAATTGGGTCTATCAGTGTAATGTGATCACAGTAGATGAATTTTTAATTTAAACTAATCTTTAAAGAAAACGGGAAATCATGACTTACAAAAGGAATATTGATTTTGCAGATTCTAAAATTTTGCTCCTCCACCTAAAATTTTATTTTAAATCAGATAGGGTTGTATTAATTTAGAACAACACAATACAAATTCACTGTTGCAAAATTAATGAAAATTTTAAATTAACTACATCAATTTAATATATTTTGCTTAAATACTCATTGAAATAATAAACGGAAAACATCCACTTTTTTAATTTAAAAGAAGTGATATTTTTACCAAGAACAAATATGGCACAATTAACATGTGCATATTAGTGAACAAAAAAGTTTAGGGAGAAAGTTCAACTGATTTTATTAACATTCATTAAAGAGACTTCACATGCAGGAGAAGAGCCTAAGACATAAAATATTATATAAAAAGACAAAGAGAGGAATTGGTCTGGAAATAATGAAGTGAAGAACACACATGAGAAAAAACATGATAGAGATAAAAAAATTGCATATATAAAACAATTAGGACAAAGGAAGTAGTTAAGTTAAAAGGGTATGTTTACTATGCAAGCAATAAAACCTGAGTTTCTTTCCTAGAATAATCTGTATATATACACATACATATATCTATATTATGTACATATACCTATATGTTGGCATGTGTTTTTGATGCCAAGACTAGGGCAATGAATACAGGCATATACACACATATCAAAAGCTTAAATATTGAAAAATATATCTGCTATATATTGAATGTTCCACTTTTCTAACATACATTAAAATGGACCATGTAGAGATTGCCATATCCAGGGATCCACCCCATAATCAGCATCCAAACGCTGACACCTTTGCATACACTAGCAAGATTTTATCCAAAGGACCCAGATGTAGCTGTCTCTTGTGAGACTATGCCGGGGCCTAGCAAACACAGAAGTGGATGCTCACAGTCAGCTAATGGATGGATCACAGGGCTCCCAATGGAGGAGCTAGAGAAAGTACCCAAGGAGCTAAAGGGATCTGCAACCCTATAGGTGGAACAACATTATGAACTAACCAGTACCCCGGAGCTCTTGACTCTAGCTGCATATGTATCAAAAGATGGCCTAGTCGGCCATCACTGGAAAGAGAGGCCCATTGGACACGCAAACTTTATATGCCCCAGTACAGGGGAACGCCAGGGCCAAAAAGGGGGAGTGGGTGGGTAGGGGAGTGGGGGTGGGTGGGTATGGGGGACTTTTGGTATAGCATTGGAAATGTAAATGAGCTAAATACCTAATAAAAAATGGAAAAAAAAAAAAAGAAAGCACCCAAGGAGCTGAAGGGTTCTGCAACCCTATAGGTGGAACAACAATATGAACTAACCAGTACCCCAAGAGCTCGTGTCTCTAGTTGCATATGTAGCAGAAGATGGCCTAGTCGGCCATCATTGGGAAGAGAGGCCCCTTGGTATTGCAAAGATCATATGCCCAGTACAGGGGAATGCCAGGGCCAAGAAGCGGGAGTGGGTGGCTAGGGGAGCAGGGTGGGGGGTGGGGGGAAGGTATAGGGTACTTTCGGGATAGCATTTGAAATTTAAATGAATAAAATATCTAATAAAAATGTAAAAAAAAACATAAACTGATAGAATTAAGTGTTATAAACTTTATAGACTTTCAAGCAAGATTGTCCAAATGAGGTTAATCCTCTTGAAAACTTTATTCCTGAGAATTTCCTCACCTTTCTTCTTATACATGAGCATTCAGTAATAAGAATACCAAACTCTGACACTTCCCAGAAGTTAACTGTGCAGCTAAACTTATTCAGGACACCAGGCCCCAGAACAGTCACAAAAATGTTTCTACTGATTAAAAGTATCAGATTTATTGTCTTTTTATGAAATTACAAATTAACTGAGTTAATATTTAAATTCACATTAATAGCCTATTCATAACATCTACGGCTCAAGCATAACAGCTTAAAATGTTGATTTTCCCCTCTGTAAATCTTTTTACACTTTCTAAAATATTAATTATATTTTGGTTCCTTAGTAATTCACTTGACTTCATTTTACATCTTAAAAGCTGTTAGAAAATCACTTTTCATCAAGATAAACCCTGGAAGCTACTAATTGCATAATTACAGTGCTCAAGTAAGCACTGTTGCTCTGTGCAGAGTAGGGTTGTTAAGTTTTGGCATTAGCCTTTGCAAAAATTGAAGTAGATATGTTCACTATAAATAAACAAAAACAATAACAAAACAAACAAAAATGGACAAACTGATAAAACTCATCAATTCATGTAATCAAAGTCTCTTAAACAAAGACATACTGGTTGCCCATAGATTCATGAAATAATGTGCAATGGCACAGCCATTGAGATTATCTATCAAAAAAGGGATGCTGTTACTTCCTAAGAAGAATATCTTCTATAAAAAGTAATATAAATGCTAGACAAGATGAGAAATTTGTATTTATTTTTGGAGGAGACAAACATTAGTATATCATTCTTGATAAAATTTAAAATTTATCGATAATTAATTTTGGAACAGCAAGAATACACTGGAATCCATTTCTAGGAAAATTACTGAAATAAATGAACCATCTGTGTGTATGGAATTTCTCTAGGCACATGTGGTTCTTTCAGACTATTCTATACTCTCTATTCTGTGGTTTCTGAATAATTTAGAGTTTCCATGTTGCCAAGACAAACAACCCAAAAGTTCATATGCTAGGCACAGAACAGAAATGAAATATGATATAGGCATGTCTAAGAAATTTATATGTAGCTTATTGTACGTATAAATCTATATAGACAATGAAATGTTTGTCCAGATATAAAAATACTAGAATCCTGTTATTTTCCTCAGTGTTGATGAAACTAAAGGACACTCTATGAGTTTGCTCACAAATAACTGATAAAAGTATTGGTCTTATAGAACTTTTACCACTTAATAGTAGAACTTTGGTTGGTAGATGGAGTGAAAAATATTGAACAATCACTACAATAATATATGCAAAGTGTAATTTCTGTTGTTTAGGGTGAGAGAAGGGGAAATATTACTAATTCATAGTCTTCATAGAATAGCTGGTAAAGAAGATTTAGAGTATGAGAAACATGAAAAATTAGAAGTTTAAGATTGTGGATATCTTTGATCATTATAAATGTATATGTATATTGAAGTATCAAAGTATACTCTATCAATATAAACAAATATTATTGGTAAATCAAAATATAAATTTAAAATTGACATGTACTTTTGACAGTTTCTAGAGGAAAATATGTTTGAAATGCCTTTCTCATATTGAAAGTCACTCATACCTAAAAAAAAAATCATTTACTTATTTGTTTATTTCTGTATATCTCTATTTTCTAAGATAAAAAATTTAAAACAAATTTTTAATGAGAACATAATAAATTTATTATCTTCAAATATTTGTTATTGCTTGATAATATATCTTATAAACTATATTTGGTTTAATTGCATCAGTTTGTTAGCTGATGTAAAATATTGATCACATTTCATAAATCTTGCTACATATTAAAGGCATAAAATCATTAAACATTCATCTTTAAATACAAAAATGCTTACAGAGCTTTGTAAGCATTAACACTGTAGTATGAACACAGAATAGATTGGTAAAGGTTGTAGAGAGTGTGTTTTAAGACATTTTGAGTCTTGTTTGAGTAAAAATCATAAAAATACTTAGAGGCATTACAAATTCTCTCTCTCTCTGAATACATTATCAACAAGGACCCTTGTGATATTCTATTTCAGCACACAATTCAGACTTGTGAAAGCAAGAAGGTTTTTGTTTAATGTTTTAGAGAAAATGACTAGAATGCTGTTCGTAATTAGAATTAAGTTCTGTTTTTAATTTCACTATAGAAACTACATAAAATAAATGTGTGATTTAGGAGTATAGGGATAGGTTTTCTGAAATTATTGTTTCCTTTTTAGGGAAATAAATTAATTAATCTTTACTAATGCACATGTTTGGTTTTGACTGCTCTGACTTCTATTCTCTTTTTCATTACTTACTCCTTTACTCTGCCACATATGCTGCACACCTTTCAAGATTAGGGTTTTTTTTTTCCTTATTGTTGTCAATGTTCTTGATTCTGTTGATCCATGTGATCTGAGTGAGCATGAGTATTCACAAAGCAAGTGTATGGGCAATAACAACAAGAACATTTCTCTTGTTAAAGGTTGATATAGAGTGATTAGGTTTTCATCCTCTTGACTATGATTTTTGCCATAATTTCAACACTGCACTTTTCATTTAGAAATTTTACTTTTTCTATTTTTTTTTTAGTCACAGAGCATAGCTTTTAGATAAGCTCTCATTTATCAAAAATAAAATTATCCTGCAGCATTCAACATATCCACAAGAAACTGCTCTAACGTAATTAGACAGTCCTTGTGGTAACTTGTACATGCTCATATTCAACCATCTTTAAGTTTAATTTAATTTGGATGAATATAAAAAATCATAATGTAAAAAGTCTTTTTAAAATAGAGTTGTAGTCACAGATAAAAGCTTGTGCAAATTACCTTTGGACTGGTATATTTTCACTGTTTTATTATATGGTATACTGAATGATATATTACAAAAATAAAAGATAATGTTTAGGAACTCATTAGTAATTTCCCCAATTAGTGGAATTTTATCCAGTTGTTACTGAAATATTTTCTTAGTAACCTGTAGCTTAAAGTTATCACATTTAGTTCATCAGAAAGGAACAGTGTATATGTGGGATTTACTCTCATGGGTGAAACGGTGGCATTGCTAAAGTTCTGTTCCTTTCTAGAGGTTCTGAGACTGAATAGACTTCCAATCTCTTTTATATTGTTGACCAAATCAGCGATGTTTAGGGTAGGACTCAGACCCTATTTACTGAATTATTGTGTCCTAAAAGTCTTTCTCAGAACCTAAAGACATTTCTTATCTTTCCCCCCAATACCAATGTAAAATCACCTGGATGGAGTTAGAAACTGAATTTCTCTAAAATTTCCATCTCTACCTTTTTATGACTCCAGCCAAGAACATTATCTGATATTAAATTGCAAGTGGTCAGACTGGCTGGTATAAAAGATGGATATTATAGGAAAAAAATAAGTTCCAGTTTAACACTGTAAATTTAATTATATTTTCATAGGTTTTAGGGATTACAATGTAGACATTTTCATGTTTCATTCCTCATACCACACTTAGCATTATCTCTATTTAGAATTGTATTCTGCTTTCTGGTGACATAGCACTGACCTCCCTGAAATCATTTCTGTAATTTCAAAAGAAGTATAATTTGGCTCAATATTATGATGAAAAATTTTCTTTGCTTTTTGATATTTGTAACCAAGGAGAGTGACATTATTGCATCGTTTGGGGGGGGGAAGTATGTTTATTTTCCTGATATTGATCTCCTAGAAACAACAGTATGCTTCCCTACAATGTCAACATAAGAAGAACACACCTGATATATCTATGTATGAAAAGAAAAAACTAGAAATATAAATTTATCATTTACTATAAACTTTGACTTAGAATAAACTATGTTTTTAAGGTGATTATAGCTTCTTTTCACTGCATATAGATGTAATCCAGTACTGAGATAACTTTGATAACTAGTCATGAAACCTGATTTAACTTCATATTTCCCATTATGATAAAACTAAGAAACAAGTCCTATCTTCCCAGGAAGGAAAGAACTAAAGAGTAATTCCAATGTGCAAATTAATTTCAGAAATTTTGTAGAACTGAACAATGTCAAACAACTGAAGAGATAATGGCTGGATTATTCCATTAAGTAATAACCCTTTCTTTCTGATACTTGGCTTTAGGAGGAAGAGTCTATCATTTCATCATAAAGAATACTGAGTATATATATATATATATATATATATATATATATATATATATATAATTTTAGTAATTAAATATGCATAAACAGAAACTTTTATATCATTAACAATTGATATTCATGTTTTAAATGACAACAAAATGTATCTATCATCTAACCTCTTACTATTATAATATGGTTTGTTATTAGTTATTCATAGTTTACATGTGTTAATAATGTTATACACAAACACATTCACTTTAAAGCAACCACATTTATAATATTGTAATTTGGTATAAAATAGGATCTCGATCTTAATAGGTTGATAAATCATTGTCTTCATTTATCAATTCAAAGCTAACTTCAATAATCTCTTAACGATGGCTTCAAACTTCTTGATTTATTGTTTTGTTTTGTTTTGTTTTTCGAGACAGGGTTTCTCTGTGTAACCCCAGTTGTCCTGGAACTCACTCTATAGACCAGGCTGGCCTCGAACTCAGAAATCTGTCTGCCTCTGCCTCCCAAGTGCTGGGATTAAAGGCATGCACCACCACTGCCTGGCTAGGCTTCAAACTTCTTTGAAATAAATTACTCTAATCAAACTCAATGGACCACAAAATAAAACAAATGAATACATATGTAAGTCAAATATTTATAGAGAAGTGAGTGATTAGTTCTATATGTGTGAGAAGGAATTAAGTTATAGTTGAGAATATGATCATTACATGCATTACATAAAATCATCAAAGAATATATTAAATCAGTAAAATGAATGCAAAATATAGTTGTGATCTCTGTTTAAAAAGCTGACAAGTTGCTGCTCACGATAACCACTGGAGTAATTTAATTTTGAAGCAAAGTGATATATATTGCAGGTGTGTTTTATGTGTGGATGAATCTACTGTAGAGTTTCTCACCTAATACTGTTTCTTTAAAAGCATAGATATAGTTTTAGATATATAATGCTCATCTATAATCAACTACAAAATGATTAAAAGAATCATCTAAGCCATTATATTTTTGCAAAAGGGATTTTCATGACAACATTGCAAATCATTAAACAAAAATTTAACAAATATACTAATTCATAAAATATATGATCAATTGTCAGTGGTTTTTGACAGCAACTCTTTTCAAAAACAGGAAAATAATATAAAAATTAATTATACAAAGGACAGAGTTCTGAAGATTCACATGTAAAAATCAAAAAACTATTTATATCTTCAGTGAATTTTTTATAATATTTTTATTTGGGATTTCACAGCATAAAAACCAAGCATATACTCTTCAGTCTTACCAGGTATGAATCTTGCTCTTGTTACCTCCCAAAAAGAGGAAGAGGAGAAGGAGGAGGAGGAGGAAGAGGAGGAGGAGAAGGAAAAAGTAGTAGAAGCTTAAAAGGAGAAGATGATGAAAAAGAAGAGGAAGAGGAGGAGGAAGAGAAGGAAAAAAAAAGAAGGTCCAAAAAAAGAAGTCCAGTTGTGTTGCCAATATACTTACTGTAGCATGGTCCAACTCCCATGCTTCTAATCCTTAAAGAAAACTGAATCCTTTCCTTCCCACACCTCCACCAGAAGCCATCAATTGTGGAAAACTAAACTTCAGCATCTTTATAAAAATTTTAAAGAATTTTCTTTGGTAGTTCTCTATATATACTTGTGGGCTTGGATTAGGGGTTGCCACAGAAGCCTTCTATCTCCCTCTTTCTCAACTGTGAGACTTCAGTCATCAGTATTGTGGCAAAAGTAGCTTCTTTACCCTGTACAGTCAGTAGGAATACAGATCATAGTCTTAAACTTGGTTTTTGGAGAGAGCACACACCATGAATATCCACATGGTCACTCGCTTCAACAGATCCCATTTATTACAGCATGATCTTCAGTGGCAGTACAAACTATGGGCATTAACACAACCTATGGTTGCAGTAGGGCCATGGACCTACACATATCCTTCAGAAGCAACACAGACCTAGAAATCACCATGCCTTCAGGTGGAATAGTGGGCCACTCTCATCAGTATGAACCCTGGCCACAAACATTAACTTGGATTCCGATTTATGAACAGACCAGACAGCATGCCTTTAATCCCAGCACTTGGGAGGCAGAGGCAGGCAGCTTTCTGAGTTTGAGGCCAGCTTGGTATACAGAGTGAGTTCCACGACAGCCAGGGCTACACAGAGAAACTCTGTCTTGAAACAAACAAACAAAACACAAAAAATAAACTAAAATTAATATATTAGATTAACAATCTAGTAATTCTGCTTTGAATATAAGAGATAGGAATTCATATGAGTATTTGTATAAACATAATTACATAAGCACAATTACATAATTACATAATTATTTAAACTAGTTCTTAGTTGGAAATGGATTTCTAATACTTATACAGAAAAATTAAATTATTAAATAGGCTACATAAAAGTGATTATCAAGTACATTGGGGCTACTTAAAATAATATCAGACTACTGACGGGTGTTCTACATGCAGTAGTATAGCCTATTTAATTCAGTGTTCAATGTGTCTCATAGCAGAAAATTAACTTTTGCCATGCAAAATTGCAGGGTAAAGGCTTCCTTTGGGCTGAAGAGTGAGTCTAGGAAATCCAGTGTTTTGCTGACAGCACTTTCTTGATTTTTCCATTATAAAAACTTCTTATTTTCAAGGAATTTTAAGGTCAATAATGACTTTTACCAATTTTCAGCATTGTGAGAATTTAGGCAGTGAAATAGACTGAGAAATCTCTCATCTTTCTCTGTATCTTTTGTCCTCTTGTTTTAAACACACAAACACACATACATATAGTAAAATTATACATATAATACACACACATATAGATAGATAGATATATATATATATTGTTCATTAGTCTACTGAAAAATATAGAAAGCTAGGAAATTAGAATAATGAAAGAACTCTATCCAGTGCAGAAATGTTTTAAGAAAGGGACAAGGTGGACTATAGGACAGAAGGCAGGCTCTCCTGATTTGTTTTTCCATATTTTCTCAGTTCCAAGGAGATTGTCTGGAAGTACTAATTGTTCACAATCAACTTATTGTTTTTCACCAAAATGTATTTAACTGCACTTTATCTATCCAGGTGACTTATTGTAGACAAACTGCTTTCTGCAATATTTTTCAACAATAAATTATAAATTGGTGGCATCACAGAGGCAAAACACAGCCCTTGAAATCAGTAATTAAATGGCCTCAACTTCCATTCTTTATTAGATAAGACAGATTCCACATATGATTCCAAAGAGCTTTAAGCAAAATAGAGCCTAGATCTCATAAAAATCCTTACATTAGATCCTTCAAGGTTATCTTGTCTTAATTCTGTGAGAAGGCAGTATGATATCTCTCTTTAAACTACCTGAGCTTGAAACTTAAATGAAGAAATTGCCCATATTGTTGCAATTCCACATCAGATGCTCATACTTCCATAAAACCACTGATTTGCTTATTCTATCTCCTATAAAATATCTGACGTGCTCAGCATAAGAAAATATAAGCTTCATCTTGGTTATCAACTTGACTGGGTTGAGTTTAGTCTAGGAATGACAAAATACACCTTTGATTTTGTCATTTCCTTTGCTTCTTTATTTTGATGTTGTTCATTTCTTTCTTCAGTGGCTCCTTCAAGTAGGCCAGTAATAATAGGTAGAAGAGGCATAGCCTGAATGTGAGTATTACTAAGTACTGGGAAGGAAATAGGGGAAAGTCCAGATAAAAGCCAGTGTGATCACATAAAATACACTTCTCCCATTTCTTCCTTAGTGAGTGTATCTATTCTGTGGGTGTTGAACTCTAGCTCCTGTGTTGTTTTTAATATGGGCTTAGCAGCAGTGAGTCTAGGATGTTTCAGCATCTAATGGAGGGAGCTGAGGCATCCTGCATGAACTGTAGAACTTCTCGTTTTTGGGTTTTTTTGTTTTTGTTTTTGTTTTTAACTTTCTAGCATGCAGGTATACATTCTGGACTTCCCAACCTCCAATCAAACAAGAACTTTTTATAATATAATATTATGATAATGTACAGATACTTACATATACATACTTCAATGTCAGTAGTAACCTATGATAACATTCTTTATTGGCCTTGGGATTTCTAGACCTGGCTTTACAATTCCATTATTTCTTAAGTTGCTAAACATTTATTCCACCCCATGACTTCAATGCTTACAGAGCATCATGATGAGAAGAGAAACTAGAAACATTCTGTGGTAACTGAGAAGGGGAGGGAGTGGCTTCTCTAAGTGCCCTGCTCTTGTTTTCTCTTTTTATCCCATCTGCAGCTCTAACCTAGCACATAAAGAAAAATGCATTAGAGTAACACCTCTCAGCAAATTCTCTCAAAATCCTTAGGAACATGTCCTAAGCTAGGTTTACTACACCTCCAAGTATTTTTCCAACAATCAAATTGCCATTCAAGATCAACCTCCAGAAAATGTTCACCAGGGACCAGAAAGCAGTTTGGCATATCATCAGCTAACAACTATGTTTAGTCAAGATTTTTTAAAATTATTTTTAAAATTATTCAATTATTCACCAAAATAATATCAATGATCAAGTTCCCATCCCCCCCTTCTCCATCTACCTGTCTTTCTCACTTGATAAATTAAAGGATCAGAAAGAATAAGAAAAATACACCAAACACCTACACACAAAAACTTATACATAGAGAGAGACAGACAGAGACAGACAGAGAGAGAAATAGACAGAGACAGAGAGACAGACAGACAGGGAGAGAAATAGAGGAGTATGCTTTGAACTAAATTCGTACTATGTGGTAGTAGCTAATCATGTATTGAAGTTATTAATTTTAAGATAGACAACTTTTTTTTAGTGTACATTTGACAATACACCAAAAACGTATGTTAAATGTGATTCTTGGAAAATTTATAAATATATACTACTAATCGAGTTAGAACTTTTAGTTTTTCATGAAATTTGAATTAATTAAGCAATTACCTAAATGTAGAATCTTATCATACTGCCTAGGATGGTTTGGCCATTCTGTGTCTCAGAACACAAAGTATTCACTAATATTAATAGAAACACACTTAGGAGTTCAAGTGTGGCAGGTATATATACAAAGGCATATGCAGGTAAATGTTATTTATATTTAAATGTATGTTAAATGTGATCCTGGGAAATTTTGTAAACATAAACCATATTAGATCTTTAGAAATACTCAATGATAGCACTATATCTGCATAATTTGAAAATGACAGCTTGCAGTGTTTCAACATATTAACCACTGTTAGCTTACAAACATATGAAGTGATGTTTAGATATATTTGCTGATATGTCAGTGTGCATTGGTATATATTAATTGCTTTATGAATGTATCCATAATCTGCTGCCATGTGAAAGGTTATATGTTCCTGCTACACATGAAATCCTGGGTGTGTTTCCCTTAATATTAGTGAATACTTGTTGATCTGAGACATAGAATTTTCAAATAATCCTAGGCAGTATGATAAGAGTCTCTACATCTAGCTAATTGCATAAGTAATTAAAATTTTGTGAAAAACTAACTAATGTTGGAAGAAAGAAATTAGATATTAACTGATGCTCCAAGTTCTTGTTTCAGCTATCCAATCTGTTCTATCAGAGTATGTCCAATACACAGAGCATATAGTAAAGAGCATGTAAGTGCACAGAGTGGCAACATTCATTAAAGAGAAAGCAGAGAACATTGAGAAGACTGAGAGACACAGGAGAATTAAGAATTATCTATGGCAGGTACTGGGAATCGAATTACTTTTTTCCTCATTAGTCTTTCTTGCTAATGTTTTCTTTTGTTTTCCATAATGTAATTATGTTAAATGATGGTTTAAAATATATTGTAGATATTCATATTTTAATATAAAATATCTTTAAATTTTAACCAAAATAAATTTTGAAGAATGTAAATTTATATTTATATATTTTATAAATCATTGCATGTATAATATGAATATCTAACTATACATAGTAATAGTTTATTAAATATTCTTTAAGTATTTATAGAGTAAGATAACATATGAAGTTATATATTAAATTAAATATACATAAAATTTAGGAATTATGTTATTTAATGTAGTGAAAAGACAAATTCAGAGCAGAAGTAAATGTTAGAGAAAAAATATGCTAGAAGATTTCACAATTCATTGAACAATAGCACAAAGGTATTAAATAATTTTAAAAGTATCTCATCTATACTATTACTACAAGTTGTCTGTTTAGAAAAAGAACTATGTAAAATTATACTGAACAATTTAAGATGTATAATGACAGGAATCAAACCTGCCTACCTTTTTAATGTTAAACTATGAATATTTATTACTTCTAGATTAGTATCTGATATCATTAATTAAATATCCTTCTCTAGGGCTAGAGACAGGCACCCACTCAGCTTGCAGGCTGATGTAACTGCAGTGAGCCATGTTTTATTACAGATACCGTGAATTCATTGGTGAATTCACAGTTGGTACCCTGGTGGATGAATAAAATTAAAAGATAATATCAATAGATTCATCTGATCTTTGAAACTGTTTATAAGCATCAGTACCATGCATCTGTGTATGTCTCTGTATATGTACCTGCTACACATGAAATCCTGAGTGTGTTTCTTTTAATATTAGTGAATACTTTGTGATCTGAGACACAAAATTTTCTTTTTTTTATTATATATTTTCCTCAGTTACATTTCCAATACTATCCCAAAAGTCCCCCATACCCTCCCCCCAACTTCCCAAACCACCCATTCCCATTTTTTGGCCCTGGCATTCCCCTGTACTGGGGCATATAAAGTTTGCATGTCCAAAGGGCCTCTCTTTCCAGTGATGACCAAATAGGCCAAACTTTGGTACATATGCAGCTAGAGTCAAGAGCTCCAAGGTATTGGTTAGTTCATAATGTTGCACCTACGGGGTTGCAGATCTCTTTAGCTCCTTGGATACTTTCTCTAGCTCCTCCATTAGGGGCCCTGTGATCCATCCAATAGCTGACTGTAGCATCCACTTATGTGTTTTCTAGGCCCCGGCCTAGTCTCACAAGACATAGCTATATCAGGAACCTCTCAGCAAACTCTTGCTAGTGTATGCAATGGTGTCATCATGCGGAGGCTAATTTCTAGGGATGGATCCCTGGAAATGGTAGTCTCTAGATGGTCCATTCTTTTGTCTCAGCTCCAAACTTTGTCTCTGTAACTCCTTCCATGGGTGATTGTTTCCAATTCTAAGAAGGGGCAAAGTGTCCACAATTTGGTCTTTGTTATTCTTCAGTTTCATGTGTTTTGCAAATTGTATCTTATATCTCGCTATACTAAGTTTCTGGGCTAATATCCACTTATCAGTGAGTACATATCATTTGAGTTCTTTTGTGATTGTGTTACCTCACTCAGGATGATGCCCTCCAGGTCCAACCATCTGCCTAGGAATTTCATAAATTCATTCTTTTTAATAGCTGAGTAGTACTCCATTGTTTAAATTAACCACATTTTTTGTATCCATTTCTCTGTTGAGGGGCATCTGGGTTCTTTCCAGCTTCTGGTTATTATAAATAAGGCTGCTAGGAACATAGTGGAGCATGTGTCCTTCTTACCGGTTGGGACATCTTCTGGATATATGCCCAGGAGAGGTATTGCGGGATTCTCCTGTAGTACTATGTCAAATTTTCTGAGGAACAACCAGACTAATTTCCAGAGTGGTTGTACAAGCTTGCAATCCTACCAACAATGGAGGAGTGTTCCTCTTTCTCCACATCCTCACCAGCATCTGCTGTCACCTGAATTTTTGATCTTAGCCATTCTGACTGGTGTGAGATGGAATCTCAGGATTGTTTTGATTTGCATTTCTCTGATGATTAAGGATGTTGAACATTTTTTCAGGTGCTTCTCAGCCATTTGGTATTCCCCAGGTGAGAATTCATTGTTTAGCTCTGAGCCCCATTTTTTAATGGGGTAATTTGATTTTCTGGAGTCCACCCTCTTGAGTTCTTTATATATATTGTATATTAGTCCCCTATCTGATTTAAGATAGGTAAAGATCCTTTCCCAATCTGTTGGTGGCCTTTTTGTCTTATTGATGGTGTCTTTTGCCTTGCAGAAGCTTTGCAGTTTCATGAGGTCCCATTTGTCAATCATCGATGCTACAGCAAAAGCCATTGCTGTTCTGTTCAGGAATTTTTCCCCTGTGCCCATATCTTCAAGGCTTTTTCCCAATTTCTCCTCTATAAGTTTCAGTGTCTCTGGTTTTATGTGAAGTTCCTTGATCCACTTAGATTTGACCTTAGTACAAGGAGATAGGAATGGATTGATTTGCATTCTTCTACAAGATAACAACCAGTTGTGCCAGCACCATTTGTTGAAAATGCTGTCTTTCATCCACTGGATGGTTTTAGTTCCCTTGTCGAAGATCAAGTGACCATAGGTGTGTGGGTTCATTTGTGAGTCTTCAATTCTATTCCATTGGTCTACTTGTCTGCCACTATACCAGTACCATGCAGTTTTTATTACAATAGCTCTGTAGTAAAGCTTTAGGTCAGGCATAGTGATTCCACCAGAGGTTCTTTTATCCTTGAGAAGACTTTTTGCTATCCTAGGTTTTTTGTTATTCCAGATGAATTTGCAAATTGCTCCTTCTAATTCGTGGAAGAATTGAATTGGAATTTTGATGGGGATTGCATTGAATCTGTAGATTGCTTTTGGCAAGATAGCCATTTTTACAATGTTGATCCTGCCAATCCATGAGCATGGGAGATCTTTCCATCTTCTGAGATCTTCTTTAATTTCTTTCTTCAGAGACTTGAAATTTTTATCATACAGATCTTTCACTTCCTTAGTTAGAGTCATGGCAAGATATTTTATATTATTTGTGACTTTTGAGAAGGGTGTTGTTTCCCTAATTTCTTTCTCAGCCTGTTAATTCTTTGTGTAGAGAAAGGCCATTGACTTGTTTGACTTAATTTTATATCCAGCTACTTTACCGAAGCTGTTTATCAGGTTTAGGAGTTCTCTGGTGGAATTTTTAGGGTCACTTATATATACTATCATATCATCTGCAGAAAGTAATATTTTGACTTCATCTTTTCCAATTTGTATCCCCTTGATCTCCTTTTATTGTCGAATTGCTCTGGCTAAGACTTCAAGTACTAAGTTGAACAGGTAGGGAGAAAGTGGGCAGCCTTGTCTAGTCTCTGAATTTAGTGGGATTGCTTCAAGCTTCTCACAGTTTACTTTGATGTTGGCTACTAGTTTACTGTAGATTGCTTTTATCATGTTTAAGTATGGGCCTTGAATTCTTGATCTTTCCAAGACTTTTATCATGAATGGGTGTTGGATCTTGTAGAATGCTTTTTTTCGCATCTAACGAGATGATCACGTGGTTTTTGTCATTGAGTTGTTTATATAATGGATTATGTTGATGGATTTCCACATATTAAACCATCCCTGCATCCCTGGAATAAAACCTACTTGGTCAGGATGGATGATTGCTTTAATGTGTTCTTAGATTGGGTTAGTGAGAATTTTATTGAGTATTTTTTCCATCGATAGTCATAAGGGAAATTGGTCTGAAGTTCTCTATCTTTGTTGGATCTTTCTGTGGTTTAGGTATCAGAGTAATTGTGGCTTCATAGAATGAATTGGGTAGAGTTCCCTCTACTTCTATTTTGTGGAATAGTTTGTGCAGAACTGGAATTAGATCTTCTTTGAAGGTCTGGTAGAACTCTGCACTAAACCCATCTGGTCCTGGGCTTTTATTGGCTAGGAGACTATTAATTACTGCTTCTATTTCTTTAGGGGATATAGGACTGTTTAGATCATTGACTTGATCCTGATTTAACTTTGGTACCTGGTATCTGTCTAGAAATTTGTTCATTTCATCCAGGTTTTCCAGTTGTGTTGAGTATAGCCTTTTGGAGAAGGATCTGATGGTGTTTTGGATTTCTTCAGGATCTGTAGTTATGCCTCCCTTTTCATTTCTGATTTTGTTTATTAGGATGTTTTCCCTGTGCCCTCTAGTGAGTCTAGCTAAGGGTTTATCTATCTTGTTGAATTTCTCAAAGAACCAACTCCTCATTTGGTTAATTCTTTAAATATTTCTTCTTGTTTCCACGTGGTTGATTTTACACCTGAGTTTGATTATTTCCTGCTGTCTACAACTCTTGGGTGAATTCGCTTCCTTTTTTTTTCAGAGCTTTTAGATGTGTTGTCAAGCTGCTAGTGTGTGCTCTCTCCAGTTTCTTTTTGGAGGCACCCAGAGGTATGAGTTTCCCTCTTAGAAATGCTTTCATTGTTTCCCATAGGTTTAGGTATGTTGTGGCTTCATTTTCATTAAACTCTAAAAAGTCTTTAATTTCTTTCTTTATTCCTTCCTTGACCAAGGTATCATTGTGAAGAGTGTTGTTCAGTTGCCACGTGAATGTTGGCTTTCCATTATTTATGTTGTTATTGAAGATCAGCCTTAGTCCATGGTGGTCTGATAGGATGCATGGGATAATTTCAATATTTTTGTATCTGTTGAGTCCTGTTTTGTGACCAATTATATGGTCAGTTTTGGAGAAGGTCCCGTGAGGTGCTGAGAAGAAGTTATATCCTTTTGTTTTAGGACAAAATGTTCTGTAGATATCTGTTAAGTCCATTTGTTTCATCACTTCTGTTAGTTTCACTGTGTCCCTGTTTAGTTTCTGTTTCCACAATCTGTCCATTGATGAAAGTGTTGTGTTGATGTCTCCCACTATTATTGTGTGAGGTGCAATGTGTGCTTTGAGTTTTACTAAAGTGTCTTTAATGAATGTGGCTGCCCTTGCATTTGGAGCATAGATATTCAGAATTGAGAGTTTCTCTTGGAGGATTTTACCTGTGATGAGTATGAAGTGTCCTTGTCTTTTTTTGATAAATTTGGGTTGGAAGTCGATTTTATCTGATATTAGAATGGCTACTCCAGTTTGTTCCTTCAGACCATTTGCTTGGAAAATTGTTTTCCAGCCTTTCACTCTTAGGTAGTGTCTATCTTTTCCCCTGAGATGGGTTTCCTGCAAGCAGTAGAATGTTGGGTCCTGTTTATGTAGCCAGTCTGTTAGTCTATGTCTTTTTATTGGGGAATTGAGTCCATTGATATTAAGAGATATTAAGGAAAAGTAATTGTTGCTTCCTTTTATTTTTTGTTGTTAGAGTTGGCATTCTGTTCTTGTGGCTGTCTTCTTTTTGGTTTGTTGAGGGATTACTTTCATGCTTTTCCTAGGGCGTGATTTCCATCCTTGTATTGTTTTTTTTTTTTCTGTTATTATCCTTTGAAGGGCTTGATTTGTGGAAATATAGTGTGTGAATTTGGTTTTGTCGTGGAATATTTTGGTTTCTCCATCTATGGTAATTGAGAGTTTGGCCTGGTATAGTAACCTGGGCTGGCATTTGTGTTCTCTTAGTGTTTGTATAGCATCTGTCCATTCTCTTCTGGCTTTCATAGTCTCTAGTGAAAAGTCTGGTGTAATTCTGATAGGCCTGCTTTGATATGTTACTTGACCTTTCTTCCTTACTGCTTTTAATATTCTATCTTTATTTAGTGCATTTGTTGTTCTGATTATTATGTGTTGGGAGGAATTTCTTTTCTGGTCCAGTCTATTTGGAGTTCTGTAGGCTTCTTGTATGATCATGGGCATGTCTTTCTTTAGGTTTGGGAAGTTTTCTTCTATAACTTTGTTGAAGATATTTGCTGGCCCTTTAAGTTGAAAATCTTCATTCTCATCTACTCCTATTTTCTGTAGGTTTGGTCTTCTCATTGTGTCCTGGATTTCCTGGATATTTTGAGTTAGGATCTTTTTGTGTTTTGTATTTTCTTTGATTGTTTTGCTGATGTTCTCTATGGAATCTTCTGCACCTGAGATTCTCTCTTCCATCTCTTGTGTTCTGTTGCTGATGCTCGCATCTATGGTTCCAGATTTCTTTCCTAGGGTTTCTATCTCTAGTGTTGCCTCATTTTGGGTTTTCTTTATTGTGTCCACTTCCGTTTTTATGTCTAGTATGGTTTTGTTCATTTCCATCACTGTTTTCATATGTTTTTCTGTTTTTCTTTAAGGACTTCTACCTGTTTGGTTGTGTTTTCCTGTTTTTCTTTAAGGACTTATAACTCTTTAGCAGTGTTCTCCTGTATTTCTTTGTGTGAGTTATAAAATTCCTTCTTGATGTCCTCTACCATCATCATGAGATTTGCTCTTAAATCCGGGTCTAGCTTTTCGGTTGTATTTGTGTGTCCAGGACTAGGTGGGGTGGGAGTGCTGCGTTCTGATGAAGTTGAGTGGTCTTGATTTCTGTTAGTAGGATTCTTACGTTTGCATTTTGCCATCTGGTAATCTCTGGAGCTAGTTGTTATAGTTAGAGCTTGTTCCTCAGGTGATTATGTTAGCAGCAGACCTGGGAGACTAGATCTATCCTTAGTTTCAGTGGTCAGAACTCACTGCAGGCAAGCTCTCCTCTTGGAGGGAAGGTACCCAGATATCTGGTGTTTGAACCTGCCTCCTGGCAGAAGTTGTGTTCCACTCACCAGAGGTCTTAAGATCCCCTGAGGGTCCTGTGAGGACCTTTGGCGTGTCCAGAAACTCAGTGCACAAGGAACCCCGGTGCTGGAGTGGACTGAAAGGGACTTGTGCACCTGATCAGGCCGTGTTATCTGCTTCCTTAATTTATGCAGTCTCAGGTCCTGGGAGATTGGATTGGAGCAGATGCTGTGTTCCACTCACCAGAGTTCTTAGGATCCTGTGGGGGACCCTGTGTGGGTCGTTGCGGGTGTCCGGTGACTCAGCGGGCCAAGAACCCCGCCAGAATTTTCAAATAATCCTATGAAGTAGGATAAGAGTTTCTACATCCATCTAGCTAATTGAATAATTAATTAAAATTTTGTGAAAAACTCACTAATGATGTGAGAAAGAAACTAGATATTAACTGATGCCTCTAAGTTCTTGTTTCTGCTATATATATCCAATATGCTCTATCAGAGCGTATCCAAGACACAGATTGCGACAGTCATTTCAATTGAGTTTGTTGCTGCCAAACTAAGTCAAGTCTACATCGATTACCTTTACATTACTAAATCTATCCATTTACGTTAAAATTATTTACTCCTGTTCTCAAACAGTTCTACATTGATATTTGTCATCTTAATCCTGCTTGTCTATTTAGTAACTTTCATAGTTTTATTTCTTTGAGTTACTGTAAGGTGTAAATGTAGATGTAGTGTTCCCTTAATCGTTAAAAATTTGTATGTTGCTATAGCAACAGGAGCAAAGGTGGCTGGTTAACTTAATCATCAAGATTGGCATCAAAATATAAGTGTTTAATCTGAGCATGGCAACAACTATGAATACTTACAGTTGTTAATGAAAATTAATTAGTTTGGTATTTCTAAATTATGATTATAAAATCTAAATATTATTTTCTCTTCTTGGCAAATAACACAGGCTGGGCCTGAGTTGCAGCATGAATCCTGTTCCTTTAAGATAAAAATGTTAATGGATGTATTAAATTACCTAATCCTGTGTTGAAGGAATGATTGGTTTTAATCATTATTTCCTTATATTAAAAAAAAATCCACTTAAAGGAAACAAAATTCTTTTTTTTTTTTGTAACTTTTTTTAATTGGGTATTTTCCTCATTTACATTTCCAATGCTATCCCAAAAGTCTCCCATACCCACCCCCACAATCCCCTATCCACCCACTCCCCCTTTTTGGCCCTGGCGTTCCCCTGTACTGGGGCATATAAAGCTTGCAAAATTCTTAAAACAATGTTTTCTATGTTGTTGTTGTCGTTTGTTTTGTTGTTTTTTGTTTTGTTTTGTTTTGTTTTTTTTAATATGGCCATCTGTTTTACTCAAGTTTGACACTTTATTTTTTTATTTATTATATATTTTATTTATTTATATTTCAAATGGTATTCCCTGTCCCGTTTTTCTCCTCTGGAACTCCCCTATTCCATTCCCCTTCTCCCTGCTTCTTTGAGGGTGTTCCCTGATCCACCCTGCTTCTCCACCCTGGCATACCTTACATTGGGACATCGAGTCTTCACAGGACCAAGGGCCTTTCCTCCCACTGATGTATGACAAGGCCATTCTCTGCTACACATGTGGCTGGAACCATGGGTCCCTCCATGTGTTCTCTTTGGTTGGTGGTTTAGTCCCTGGGAGCTCTGGGGGTGGGGTGGGGGTGGGCATCTGGTTGGTTGATATTGTTGTTCTTCCTATGGGGTTGTAAACCCTTTCACCTCCTTCAGTTCTTTCTCTAACTCCTCAACTGGGGACCTCGTGCTCAGTCCAATGGATTGCTGCCAGACGCATTTGGTTTTGAAACGTACCAAGTTTGCAAATTGTTTGTCCCTCATAACAGAACAAGACTTTATGATTTAATTAGCTATTCATGCATTTGTGGATTAGTAATACAATGTTTAAGACATTTAGTACAAAAATATTAAAAATTGTGGATAAATTTAATTATAATTTAATTTTTTAAATCTGATGCCTGATTATCATAGCCTCACATAAAACAATTTATAATCAAGCTCATTTTATTGGCATATTTATTAAAAATTTAGTGCCATTTTCATTCCATTAACACTTATTAGCACAATGTGATCTGGGAGAAATTTCAAAAACAAGGTACAATGTCTGATTTTAGAATATCTGACAAGTACAAAGAAACCTGTGTGCTGATTTGAAATTGTTTGTACCATCTTATATAACAACTTCATCTGCACAAAATGATAAAATAGTAAATCCCTCACAGCTGTGGATTTAATTATATTTTGGTGAACTAACTGCCCACCAGAAATTAAATGGTAGTCTGCATATCACCCTTTTGTTAAATTTAATTTAGTCATTTCTTCAGATATTATTTTAGTTTCTCTAAAATATGATATATCCTCACATGGAAAATGAGTAAGATATTCAATTTAAAAATATTAAAATACATTTTGATACTATTAAGGAAGAGACTGAAAAAAACTTAAATTAGATGTTCTTTAATTTATCTCAATATTAAAATATTTTGGGTTTTGTGGTTTTTTGTTTTGTTTTGTTTTGTTTTTCCATTTTTTATTAGGTATTTAGCTCATTTACATTTCCAATGCTATACCAAAAGTCCCCCATAGCCACACACCCCCACTCCCCTACACACCCACTCCCCTTTTTTGGCCCTGGCGTTCCCCTGTACTGGGGCATATAAAGTTTGCGTGTCCAATGGGCCTCTCTTTCCAGTGATGGCCGCCTAGGCCATCTTTTGATACATATGCAGCTAGAGTCAAGAGCTCCAGGCTCCGGGGTACTGGTTAGTTCATAATGTTGTTCCACCTATAGGGTTGCAGATCCCTTTAGCTTCTTGAGTACTTTCTCTAGCTCCTTCATTGGGGACCATGTGATCCATCCAATAGCCAACTGTGAGCATCCACTTCTATGTTTGCTAGGCCCAGGCATACTCTGACAAGAGACAGCTATATCAGGGTCCTTTCAGCATAATCTTGCTAGTGTATGCAATGGTGTCAGCATTTGGAAGCTGATTATGGGATGGATCCCCGGATATGGCAGTCTCTACATGGTCCATCTTTTTATCTAAGCTCCAAACTTTGTCTCTGTACCTCCTTCCAAGGGTGTTTTGTTCCCACTTCTAAGGAGGGGCATAGTGTCCACACTTCAGTCTTCATTTTTCTTGAGTTTCATGTGTTTAGGAAATTGTATCTTATAACTTGGGTATCCTAGGTTTTGGGCTAATATCCACTTATCAGTGAGTACATATAGTGTGAGTTCCTTTGTGAATGTGTTACCTCACTCAGGATGATGCCCTCCAGGTCCATCCATTTGGCTAGGAATTTCATAAATTCATTCTTTTTAATAGCTGAGTTGTACTCCATTGTGTAGATGTACCACATTTTCTGTATCCATTCCTCTGTTGAGGGGCATCTGGGTTCTTTCCAGCTTCTGGCTATTATAAATAAGGCTGCTATGAACATAGTGGAGCATGTGTCCTTCTTACCAGTTGGGGCATCTTCTGGATATATGCCCAGGAGAGGTATTGCTGGATCCTCCGGTAGTACTATATCCAGTTTTCTGAGGAACCGCCAGACTGATTTCCAGAGTGGTTGTACAAGCCTGCAATCCCACCAACAATGGAGGAGTGTTCCTCTTTCTCCACATCCAAGCCAGCATCTGCTGTCACCTGAATTTTTGATCTTAGCCATTCTGACTGGTGTGAGGTGGAATCTCAGGGTTGTTTTGATTTGCATTTCCCTGATGATTAAGGATGTTGAACATTTTTTCAGGTGCTTCTCTGCCATTCGTTATTCCTCAGGTGAGAATTCTTTGTTCAGTTCTGAACCCCATTTTTAATGGGGTTATTTGATTTTCTGAAGTCCACCTTCTTGAGTTCTTTATATATGTTGGATATTAGTCCCCTATCTGATTTAGGATAGGTAAAGATCCTTTCCAAACCTGTTGGTGGACTTTTTGTCTTATTGACGGTGTCTTTTGCCTTGCAGAAACTTTGGAGTTTCATTAGGTCCCATTTGTCAATTCTTGATCTTACAGCACAAGCCATTGCTGTTCTGTTCAGGAATTTTTCCCCTGTGCCCATATCTTCAAGGCTTTTCCCCACTTTCTTCTCTATAAGTTTCAGTGTCTCTGGTTTTATGTGAAGTTCCTTGATCCACTTAGATTTGACCTTAGTACAAGTAGATAAGTATGGATCAATTCGCATTCTTCTACAAGATAACAATCAGTTGTGCCAGCACCAAATGTTGAAAATGCTCTTTCTTCCCCTGGATGGTTTTAGCTCCCTTGTCGAAGATCAAGTGACCATAGGTGTGTGGGTTCATTTCTGGGTCTTCAATTCTATTCCATTGGTCTACTTGTCTGTCTCTATACCAGTACCATGCAGTTTTTATCACAATTGCTCTGTAGTAAAGCTTTAGATCAGGCATGGTGATTCCACCAGAGGTTCTTTTATCCTTGAGAAGACTTTTTGCTATCCTAGGTTTTTTGTTATTCCAGATGAATTTGCAAAGTGCTCCTTCTAATTCGTTGAAGAATTGTGTTGGAATTTTGATGGGGATTGCATTGAATCTGTAGATTGCTTTTGGCAAGATAGCCATTTTTACAATGTTGATCCTGCCAATCCATGAGCATGGGAGATCTTTCCATCTTCCGAGATCTTCTTTAATTTCTTTCTTAAGAGACTTGAAGTTTTTATCATACAGATCTTTCACTTCCTTAGTTAGAGTCACGCCGAGATATTTTATATTATTTGTGACTTTTGAGAAGGGTGTTGTTTCCCTAATTTCTTTCTCAGCCTGTTAATTCTTTGTGTAGAGAAAGGCCATTGACTTGTTTGAGTTAATTTTATATCCAGCTACTTCACTGAAGCTGTTTATCAGGTTTAGGAGTTCTCTGGTGGAATTTTTAGGGTCACTTATATATACTATCATATCATCTGCCAAAAGTGATATTTTGACTTCCTCTTTTCCAATCTGTATCCCCTTGATCTCCTTTTGTTGTCGAATTGCTCTTGCTAATACTTCAAGTACTATGTTGAAAAGGTAGGGAGAAAGTGGGCAGCCTTGTCTAGTCCCTGATTTTAGTGGGATTTCTTCCAGCTTCTCTCCATTTACTTTGATGTTGGCTACTGGTTTGCTGTAGATTGCTTTTATTATGTTTAGGTATGGGCCTTGAATTCCTGATCTTTCCAAAACTTTTATCATGAATGGGTGTTGGATCTTGTCAAATGCTTTTTCTGCATCTAACGAGATGATCATGTGGTTTTTGTCTTTGAGTTTGTTTATATAATGGATTACATTGATGGATTTTTGTTTATTAAACCATCCCTGCATCCCTGGAATAAAACCTACTTGGTCAGGATGGATGATTGCTTTAATGTGTTCTTGGATTCGGTTAGTGAGAATTTTATTAAGGATTTTTGCATCGATATTCATAAGAGAAATTGGTCCGAAGTTCTCTATCTTTGTTGGGTCTTTCTGTGGTTTAGGTATCAGAGTAATGGTGGCTTCATAAAATGAGTTGGGTAGACTACCTTCTACTTCTATCTTGTGAAATAGTTTGTGCAGAACTGGAATTAGATCTTCTTTGAAGGTCTGATAGAACTCTGCACTAAACCCATCTGGTCCTGGGCTTTTTTTGGCTGGGAGACTATTAATAACTGCTTCTATTTCTTTAGGGGATAGGGGACTGTTTAGAAGGTCAACTTGATCCTGATTCAACTTTGGTACCTGGTATCTTTCCAGAAATTTGTCCATTTCGTCCAGGTTTTCCAGTTTTGTTTAGTATAGCCTTTTGTAGAAGGATCTGATGGTGTTTTGGATTTCTTCAGGATCTGTTGTTATGTCTCCCTTTTCATTTCTGATTTTTTTGATTAGGATTTTGTCCCTTTGCCCTTTAGTGAGTCTAGCTAAGGGTTTATCTATCTTGTTGATTTTCTCAAAGAACCAACTCCTCATTTGGTTAATTCTTTGAATAGTTCTTCTTGTTTCCACTTGGTTAATTTCACCCCTGAGTTTGATTATTTCTTGCCGTCTACTCCTCTTGGGTGAATTTGCTTCCTTTTTTTCTAGAGCTTTTAGATGTGTTGTCAAGCTGCTAGTATGTGCTCTCTCCAGTTTCTTCTTGGAGGCACTCAGAGCTATGAGTTTCCCTCTTACAAATGCTTTCATTGTGTCCCAAAGGTTTGGGTACGTTGTGGCTTCATTTTCATTAAACTCTAAAAAGTCTTTAATTTCTTTCTTTATTCCTTCCTTGACCAAGGTATCATTGAGAAGAGTGTTGTTCAGTTTCCACGTGAATGTTGACTTTCCATTATTTATGTTGTTATTGAAGATCAATCTTAGGCCATGTTGGTCTGATAGGATATATGGGACAATTTCAATATTTTTGAATCTGTTGAGGCATGTTTTGTGACCAATTATTTGGTCAGTTTTGGGGAAGGTCCCTTGAGGTGCTGAGAAGAAGGTATATCCTTTTGTTTTAGGATAAAATGTTCTGTAGATATCTGTCAGGTCCATTTGTTTCATAACTTCTGTCAGTTTTACTGTGTCCCTGTTTAGTTTCTGTTTCCATGATCTGTCCATTGATGAAAGTGATGTGTTGAAGTCTCCCACTATTATTGTGTGAGGTGCAATGTGTGCTTTGAGCTTTACTAAAGTGTCTTTAATGAATGTGGCTGCCCTTTCATTTGGAGCATAGATATTCAGAATTGAGAGTTCCTCTTGGAGGATTTTACCTTTGATGAGTATGAAGTGTCCCTCCTTGTCTTTTTTGATAACTTTGGGTTGGAAGTCGATTTTATCCGATATTAGAATGGCTACTCCAGCCTGTTTCTTCAGACCATTTGCTTGGAAAATTGTTTTCCAGCCTTTCACTCTGAGGTAGTGTCTGTCTTTTTCCCTGAGATGGGTTTCCTGTAAGCAGCAGAATGTTGGGTCCTGTTTGTGTAGCCAGTCTGTTAGTCTATGTCTTTTTATTGGGGAATTTAGTCCATTGATATTAAGACATAGTAAGGAAAGGTAATTGTTGCTTCCTGTTATTTTTGTTGTTAAAGTTGGCATTCTGTTCTTGTGGCTGTCTTCTTTTAGGTTTGTTGAGGGATTATCTTCTTGTTTTTTCTAGGGCATGGTTCCCGTCCTTGTATTGGTTTTTTTCTGTTATTATCCTTTGAAGGGCTGGATTCGTGGAGAGATAATGGGTGAATTTAGTTTTGTCGTGGAATACTTTGGTTTCTCCATCTATGGTAATTGAGAGTTTGGCTGGGTATAGTAGCCTGGGCTGGCATTTGTGTTCTCTTAGTGTCTGTATAACATCTGTCCAGGCTCTTCTGGCTTTCATAGTCTCTGGTGAAAAATCTGGTGTAATTCTGATAGGCTTGCCTTTATATGTTACTTGATCTTTTTCCCTTACTGCTTTTAGTATTCTATCTTTATTTAGTGCATTTGATGTTCTGATTATTATGTGTCAGGAGGAATTTCTTTTCTGGTCCAGTCTATTTGGAGTTCTGTAGGCTTCTTGTATGTTCATGGGTATCTCTTTCTTTAGATTTGGGAAGTTTTCTTCAATAATTTTGTTGAAGATGTTTGCTGGCCCTTTAAGTTGAAAATCTTCATTCTCATCCACTCCTATTATCCGTAGGTTTGGTCGTCTCGTTGTGTCCTGGATTTCCTGGATGTTTTTAGTTAGGATCTTTTTGCATTTTCCATTTTATTTGATTGTTGTGCTGATGTTCTCTATGGTGTCTTCTGCACCTGAGATTCTCTCTTCCATCTCTTGTATTCTATTTCTGATGCTGGCATCTATGGTTCCAGATTTCTTTCCTAGGGTTTCTATCTCCAGTGTTGCCTCACTTTGGGTTTTCTTTATTGTGTCTACTTCACTTTTTAGGTCTAGTATGGTTTTGTTCATTTCCATCACCTGTTTGGATGTGTTTTCCTGTTTTTCTATAAGGACTTCTGCCTGTTTGGTTGTGTTTTCCTGTTTTTCTTTAAGGACTTGTAACTCTTCAGCAGTGTTTTCCTGTTTTTCTTTAAAGACTTGTAACTCTTTAGCAGTATTCTCCTGTATCTCTTTAAGTGAGTTATTGAATTCCTTCTTTATGTCCTCTACCATCATCATGAGATATGCTTTTAAATCCAGGTCTACCTTTTCACGTGTGTTAGGGTGTCCTGGACTGGGCGAAGTGGGCGTTCTGGGTTCTGATGATGGTGAGTGGTCCTGGTTTCTGTTAGTAGGATTCTTACGTTTACCTTTTGCCATCTGGCAATCTCTGGAGTTAGTTGTTATAGTTGTCTTTGTTAAGAGATTGTTCCTCTGTTGATTTTGTTACCCTCAATCAGCAGGAGTGGGAGACAAGCTCTCTCCTCTGAGTTTCAGTGGTCAGAGCAGTCTCTGCAGGCAAGCTCTCCTCTTTCGGGGAAGGTGTACAGTTATCTGGTGTTTGGACCTCCTCCTGGCTGAAGGTGAAGGCCCAAAACAGGATCTTTCCCAGAAGCTGTGTTGCTTTGGCCAGGAAGGTGGCCGGTTGTCTGGAGTCGAAGATGTTGTCGCCTCAGAAGCTCTGCGACTCTCGCCTGTCCCAGAAACGGCTGGCCTCTGTATTCCACACGGTCTCCCGTGCAGCCTGCCCTCTGCAGAGTCCTGGAGCCAAGAAGGCTCCTGCCGGCGCCTGTGACACAAACCTCTCAGGCCGGGCAGACCCCCGTGCTCTCACCAGGAAGGTGGCCGCCTGTCTGGAGCTGAAGATGGCGCCGCCTCAGAAGCTCTGTGGCTCTCGTCAGGAAGGTGGCCAGTTGTCTGGAGATGAAGATCTTGTTTTTTTTGTTTGTTTTTTTTTTGTTGTTGTTGTTTTGATTTGTTTTGTTTTGTTTTTTTGAGACAGGGATTCTTTGTCTGTCCTGGAACTCACTTTGTAGACAGTAGACCAGGCTGGCCTCACACTCAGAAATCAGAAATCCACCTGCCTCTGCCTCTGCTTCCCAAGTGCTGGGATTAAAAGTATGCCCCACCATGCCTGGCGTATTTTGTGTAATGGAGCATTATCACATTATAATAGCAATACAATGTCAGCTTTAAAAAAATGCTTCAGGGAGCTTTCAGAGAGAAAACTAAGAAAGGGGATAGCATTTGAAATGTAAATGAAGAAAAAATCTAATAAAAATTAACATTTTAAAAAATAATAATAAAAATGAAGTGTTGTTTCTAAAAAAATGCTTTAAAAAAATTGAGTGTCTAAAGGCCTCAGTCCACAGGATGTGTTTTGTTTTGGGAGAACCTTTCACTATTCATTATGGATAAAATTAAAAAGAAAATCTATTTCACCTCTCCTTTATTGAATTCACTGGTGTAGTGCAGATTTAGTGCAAGAATACAAAAGATAGCAGATGACGATGTGGGTTTGGAAAAATATGAATTCTTTCACACTCTTGATGGACCAGTTTAGAATGGAGATTTCCATATTGATTACCAAAGTGATTCATCAAGGATACTGATTTTTACATACCAGTAACTCATATGTTGTCTTTAGTATTCTTGATGATGGCCACAAAATTTGGGTGAGTTATTACCTTAATTATATGTTGAAATTAGCTAACTAGTACAATAAATACTTTCTCATTGTTATAGAGAAAACATTGTAATCTCAAAATTAATCTTAAACGTTTCTTTACTTCAAAGAAAACATTCAACAACATACCAATAATTTAAAGAGCCACAATATTTCTACATACTGTAGGATTCCTTTCCTTTCAAAATAAATATTCTCTAAGTTATTTCTGTTCTAAGGTTTGTAAGGACAAATACACATAGATTTTAAATCTTGCAGAAGGGGAAACTACTTTCTCACATTTTCTAAAATAATAGTTTCATTTACAACATTCAATAAACTATTTGGCATAGTTACTAAATTGTCTTGAGGTTCCTAACAGTATTACTAAGAATGGAAACATATAAGCATGTTTTCAATCCTTATTGTTTTCTAATGTGAATCATTCTTAAATCTGCACTAAATCTGTGGATTCAACTAAAATAGACCTGAAAACACATTTTATAATTTCACCCATATTGATCATTGGAACAATTTATGCTTTTATTATTTTCTAAATTATAGAAGATGCTTAAATATTACATGTATATCATGCGTATAATGCACACACCAAAAAATAAATATAAGTGTACCAAAGGACATGCTTAAGTTTTATGAAACATTATACCAACATATCTATAAGACTTGATGTGTCTTGGATTCTGATGTTCACAAGGTTCATAAAATTGACCTCCCCATCCTCCCATCCCCCATGGATATCCAGGGAAGGCTATCTGTACTCAGTACCAGCATTTAGGTGGTACTAACACATGAGGAGTTTGAAGTGTGAAAGTAATAACTTGAAGTTAATGATAGTCCTTTGCTTTCAATTTTGTTTGTGTTGGATTCTTTATTCTTGGGTTTTGATTGTGGACATTTTTGTTTCATCTCTATTAATTTCATCCTGGATGAACTTACAAAATATTTAGAACGAGTAGGATTACTTTGCTTATTATGACCTTAACTACTTAGAAATATTTTGGGTCTGGCTTTGCTACCTTATTATCTAAAAAGTGATGTAATGAGAACCAAAAAACAAACAAAAAAACAAAAACAAAAAACTTTTGTGTGCACTATCCAGATATGTGGTTCTATATGCTGAAAAGAATGAAAACTTCCATACAAAGTAGATTTCAAGAAAAAGGAAACCATATAGGTTTTTTTAATTACACACTTTGGATGCTTTGGTGGTTGTGGTCTGACCCTCAGAGTACATTTTTATTGTTCCAAAGCATAGCAGGCTTCTTTTACTGAAAGTCTTCTCTAAAAATTAACTTTGGCTGGGCATAGTGGAGCATGCTTTTAATCCCAGCATTTGGGTGGCAGAGGCAGGTGGATTTCTGAGTTTGAGGCCAGCCTCGTATACAGATGAGTTCCAGGACAGCTAGGGCTACACAGAGAAACCCTGTCTCGAAAAAAAAAAAAAAAAAAAAAAAAACAACAAAAAGAAAAACACTTTGCTTTTCCAAACATGTTTTGACAGCAGCATTAAGCTTCCTAGTAACCTTTTACTCTCCAAACTGCACAAACTTTATTTCTTTCTGTTATACATTTTGCTCTAAAAAAAAAAAATTCCAGACTTAAATAGGATTGGTAAATAACTAATATGCTGTAATGGTTTGAATGGGTATGGCCATCATAAAGTCACATGTTTGAATACTTGGTACATAGGGAATGGCACTATTAGAAGGGATGGCATTGTTTCAAATGTGTCACTTTGACCGGGGGTTTTAGGTTTCATATGCTCAAACTACACCCAATGGACAATGTAGTTTCCTTCTGCTACCACCTAGGCAAGATGCAAGTCTCTCAGTTCCTTTTCCAGGACTACATTTGCCTGCTCTAAGCCATACTCCCCTCCATGACAATAATGAGCCTCTGAAACTGTAAACCAACCCCAATTAAATGTTTTGTGTAATAGTCATTGTTGTGGTCATGGTATTTCTCTTGCAATTTCCTCTACCAAAGAAATTAGTCCATTCATTCCATTATTTAAAAATTCAGCCTCATAAAAATTCCAAGACATTCAGAATATAGCAATATTTTGTAATATATGTGTATATTATCATCAGAAAAATATATCACTCCCAAAAAATCATTATAAGTTAAAGATTTTGAAACAATTGTTAAATTAAGGATTTTAACTTAATAATTCAATGTGTAAAAATATGTAAGAGAACACTGAAAGATATCAGTATTTTATCTACTTTGAAATGCATTATACCATTTTATGAATCTAGTTAGAACCTAAATATTTTCTTGTGAGAGGACAGTGTCTATAAACCTGAATAGCATTCAAGCCAGTAAAATCCATGCTTGAAAAAAAATGAGAAAATAAAAACGATAATAATATGAAATCAATATTAGCATACAAATAAGTGTCCCACACTACTTAGCTTAAAAGAAAAAAAGGCAAGAAAACAAAAATATACTTTGAATAACTAAATAAACTTACTGCAATCTAGCAACAAATGGAAAGGCTTCTCACAATAGAATTTTATTTGATTTTTCTCTATGAGGATATTCTGTAGGACTTGCCTCATTTTCTTGCTCTCTTCATGTCATGCTCTGCCTCCATACATACAATCATTAATGACAAGGCTATTCTATATCCATTCCCAATCTTCTCAAAAAATATAATGACATGGAATACAATTCTTCAGTATCCTGTTTTCTTTCTTAAGGCCTTCAAATCCCTTGAAGGGCACTGAGAACAGAGCTCAGTGTTCTCTCTTTCTTGCATCCAATTTTGGACCTTCAACTTCATGGATTTCACATATTTCAAGTGTATTCTAATCAACAGGAATTAATCTACGCATTCTGCTGAAAAGTTCTAATGTGCTGCCGTGCAATTGTATGAGTAATCTCACTTAATTGCATGTTTCAAAAAAACAAAATAAAGAAGTTTGACTGTTTCACCAAAAAGTATATATATATATGAATAAAAATATTATTCAGTAAAAAGGGCAGGAAGAAGAGAGTGAAATCCACAATGAACCAGAAGACTCATTTCAACTACATGCAGATCAGTGAAAAGAACAAAAACACTAAGTATTCAGTCAGAATTAAACATAGAATTATGTGATTATAAAGTCATTGTGTTTTAAAATCCTTTAGATTGAACCCCTAGAACAATTTCAGAACACAGCAGAAATCAATTTCTGAGAGTTAGCACAACTGGCAAAGCAACATTTAAAAAGGCTAGAATTGAAGCAAAACAACATAATGAATAAAACAGGGGACAAAGAAAAAAATTAGCCATTGTGCCAAAATTTCCAACTGTTACTTTATAAAGCTCGCCTTGTTGAGATTCCTCATATGGTGCAGAGATCTGTGAATGTCTTCATGGTTATTGAGTCACATCTAAAAGAATACTATGTTTTCTAAGTTCACTGAGAGTGTCAAACACTGGCACACGGGACCACTTTCTGACAGGACCACAGTACACCAAGAGTTCAGGCACTAAGAACACTAATAAGCTAGTCCTCCTATTCTTCTCTGAAGGCAGAAGCCTTGTTCCACATGCAAATCCTTCTCCTATGACCAGAATGGAAAGTTGTCTATGTGACTCAGTAGATAAATGAGTGCTGATACAGCCATTTAATTTAAGAATTTAGTTAGTTTAATTAAGAGGACAGAAAGGTCATTTCCCTAGGGAGCAAAATTCTGCTGTCAAGGCCATCCGGGCCAGCAAAACATTGGACAGTTTGTCTCAGGTTCACTTTTCTAAAAGGCTGTAGGTATAGCTGTTCTAGAATTAATATCCCTCCCCACTAGAAATCACTCTACATACTTAAGAGATTAATAAAGAAAAAGATCACTTTAAAGATAGCAGACATTCAGCTCCGGCTAGTTCTCAAAGAAAACCCAGCCTAGAAGAGTATTTATATTCTACATGTGTTGTCAATATTAAGTCTCTTTTAGGTTCAGGTATCATGGCATAACTTGAAGCTGGAAACAACTTAGACGTCCCACGACAGAAGAATGGTTAGAGACAATGTGGTTCATTTACACAATGGAATACTACTCGGCTATTAAGAAGGAGGACATCAACAAGAGCTTGTTGACAGGATCCTGACATAGCTGTCCCCAGAGAGGCTCTGCCAGTGCCTGACAAATACAGAAGTGGATGCTTACAGCCATCCATTGGACAGAGCACAGGGTCCTCAAAGAAGGAGCTAGAGAAAGTATCCAAGGAGCTGCAGGAGTTTGCAGCCCCATAGAATGAACAGCACTATGAACTAATTAACCAGTAACCCCAGAGTTCCCGGGGACTAAACCACCAACCAAAGAAAACACATGGTGGGACTCATGGCTCTAGCTGCATATGTAGCAGAGGATGGTTTGGTCGGTCATCAATGGGAAGAAAGGCCCTTGGTCCTGTGAAGGTTATATGCCCCAGTACAGGGGAATGTCAGAACCAGGAGACTAGAGTGGGTGGGTTGGGGAGTAGGGTGGGAGGAGTATATAGGGGAGTTTTGGGATAGCATTTGAAATGTAAATGAAGAAAATAATTTTAAAAATATTAAAAAAAAAAGAATAAAGTTTACACTGCAACTTCATAGTTTTCAGATTCTACAGTGCTCACACTCTTAAGTTTTCACTCATTAATATCATACTGAGTTGATGAGATCAGTGCCTGGCAACCAACTAGTGGTGTGGATATCATTTCACTTGCACAAGCATGAGAAACGTCGTGTTAATTCTCTGAAACTTGTTCTCAGGGTTGTCTGGCTTCTGTGCTGGAGATCTTGTTGGACCCCTGTTACCAGAACCCTATTTTATGTTATTTTAAAGCATAAATTCCCCATAAGAATGGCTCCAGCTCCTGTTTTAGTTAACATGACAGGCACAGCAGGCAGGCTGACATTCCTCTCCACTGCTGTCCTAGCCACAAGAGGAATCACTGTGTTATCAAAACTTGAATCTAGTTTTGAAGAATCTGAGGAATGATGGCTGGACCTCCAAGTGAAATTCATATTATTTTTGGGCAGGGAAACCTGGATTATCTTTGGGGTGGGGACATTGAGGGCCTGCAAATTTTGCTTCTCCCTCCTCAGACTGAAAGGTATGCTTCTGAGGTGTATCTGTTTTCATTTTTGGTCATCTACTTTTTTATTATATTATCCAATTCCATATAATGATCTTATTGAATTCCTGAAATCTTCCTCCCTTTGGAAGTGAATCTAGATTTCTTACTCTGATTTTTATCCCTTATTGTATCATAAAGAGTGAGATCTAGTCAATCATATTACCCAGAAGCCTTCACTATACTATGGTTCATAAGTTTCATTGGTTCATAATTTGCATAATCAATTATGGCTTAATTCTTATGAACAATATAATGAATTTCTAGATACAATCTTTAAACTTGAAGTCATAGTGATTTCCCTGCTCTTTGTTCTTTAAATATCTGTTCTGCTCATTCATTTGCCTTAAGTGTTTTAGAAAAGATAGCTAGCTACATATCACTGGATCTGTTTATGTTCTCCCTAGTCTCCCAGTTTTAACTTTGTTGGTTGCTTTTCCTTGTTGGCCTTTTCTTTTACTTAAATTTTCTCTTCCCTCTTCTCTTCTCTTCTCTTCTCTTCTCTTCTCTTCTCTTCTCTTCTCTTCTCTTCTCTTCTCTTCTCTTCTCTTCTCTTCTCTTCTCTTCTCTTCTCTTCTCTTCTCTTCTCTTCTCTTCTCTTCTCTTCTCTTCTCTTCCCTTCCCTTCCCTTCCCTTCCCTTCCCTTCCCTTCCCTTTTCTCTTCTCTCCCCTTTTCTCTTCTCTTCTCTTCCCTTTTCTCTTCTCTTCCCTCTCCTCTCCTCTCCTCTCCTCTCCTCTCCTCTCCTCTCCTCTCCTCTCCTCTCCTCTCCTCTCCTCTCCTCTCCCCTCCTCTCCCCTCCTCTCCCCTCCTCTCCCCTCCTCTCCCCTCCTCTCCCCTCCTCTCCCCTCCTCTCCCCTCCTCTCCCCTCCTCTCCCCTCCTCTCCCCTCCTCTCCCCTCCTCTCCCGTCCCTCCCTTCTTCCTTCCTTCCTTTCTCTTCCTTTCTTTCTTTCTTTCTTTCTTTCTTTCTTTCTTTCTTTCTTTCTTTCTTTCTTTCTTTCTTCCTTCCTTCCTTCCTTCCTTCCTTCCTTCCTTCCTTCCCTTCTTTCATTCTTTCTTCCTTTCTTCCTTTTTTTTATGAAATATGGGCTATTACTTGAAAAATTGTTCTTTGTATTCCTTGAATGGTTTGACTCTGAAATTTTTATTTATTAAAGTGTTATATTCATTGTAATTCTCCCAATTTCTTGGGTATCTCATTTCAATTCTGTTCTTCCCCTAGTTGTATGTTAGTAAATAATATATATTTAAAATTTCTTCAAGTTCACTAATACTTTTTTCAGCTCTATGCAACCTGCTAGTGTGCCTTTCAAAGGCCTTCTTTTTTCTGCTGCAGAAGTAATTTACAAATTCTGTCTTAAACTGCCCTCTCTCATACAGTACCCATAAACTCATTCACATTTCTCTATTCCCCAATTATAATCATAACTTATTCAGTGTTTAATTTCTAGTTTGATAATTCTAAAATCAATGTCTTATTCTTTTTTCTCTTCATCTCTCTCTCTCTCTCTCTCTCTCTCTCTCTCTCTCTCTTTCTCTCTCTCTCTCTCTGTGTGTGTGTGTGTGTTTGTATTCAACTCTCAAATTTTGTTGATATTTCACGATTTCTTTATATCTTCTTGGGGGAGGGGCTTTTGCTTTGTCGTGCTTGGCTGCAATTATAGTATTCTGTCTTTAAACTGTGGTTGCTATTTCTACTGCAATTTGGAGCAATGAGTTGTCCTGTCTTTGATTCTCCATGTTCTTAGACATTTTCTGGTTGAAGTTGAGATTGCTGACTCTCAATTCCTCATAAGCTCAAATAAAATTAAGAGTATGCCTCAGTGTTGAAATATAGTAGAGACACTTGAATGTAGTTTTTGTTTGCTTTGTTTTGTTTTCACTTTTGTTTTGTGTTTTTAAAATAATGTTACTGAAAGTGAGAACAATGCATTTGCCTGTCAGTATTTTCTTCTTCATTTCCATATAAGCAAGGCTATTCTGTGTCTTCTTATCCTCTTTCTTTCATATCTTTAATTCTAATTTTATATGACTTTTATGAACATCAGCATAAAAATACTTACCAACTGTTTAATAAATAGTATATATTTTAATGCATTTTAAAAATATATTTTTGAAAAATTCAGCTTTTATATAATGTATCTTGAACATATAGGTGTGATTTCCCTTTCTAATTATATGAATGTATATTATATGTAAAATATTAATATTACTACTTTATGCTTGTGATTAAATTAATTAGCATGCAATCCTAAGAAGGCAATAAGTGCAAAGCTGATAAATTTTGATTTAATGTTAACTGTACATGTTGCAAACTTAGTTCCCAGTGCAACAATTTAGTGTTATGTAAAGTGATACCATCACAACGTGCCCCTCAGGATTTGATCACTATTACTGTGGAAAGGATTGCAATGAAGATGCCTTTTTTTTTTCCTATTTCGTCATTTGAAAATCTTTCTTTTTCTCTCCCAAAAAATGTTCCAGTTATTGTTTTAGAAGTAAATATTTTAATACTTTAAAGACTAAAATTTACCTGTGTTTTGTACATCTCAGTCCCCAGAACTGTTAGAAGTATATTTCTTTCTTTCTTTCTTTCTTTCTTTCTTTCTTTCTTTCTTTCTTTCTTTCTTTCTTTCTTTCTTTCTTTCTTTCTTTCTTTCTTTCTTTCTTTCTTTTTTTTTTAAATAAATTATCCAGTGAAAAAGTAACTCTGATTTTGTTAGGGAGCAACTTGGAAACTAACACTAGGTACCAGCCTGTTAGTTTACCTGAGTTCAAACTTAGGTCAGGTTCTCTAAAATGGAGTATCAATTTAAAAGATTTAGCCTATTTTCTTTCTTTCTTTCTTTCTTTTTTTTTTTGAATTAGGTATTTTCTTCATTTATATTTCCAATGCTATTCCAAAAGTCCCCCATGCCCCCCCGACTCTCCTCACTCCCCCCAACTCCCACTTCTTGGCCCTGGTGTTCCCCTGTACTTAGGCATATAAAGTTTGCAAGACCAATGGGCCTCTCTTTCCACTGATGGCCGACTAGGCCATCTTCTGATACATATGCAGGTAGAGACATGAGCTCCAGGGGGTACTGGTTAGTTCATATTGTTGTTCCACCTATAGAGTTGCAGATCCCTTTAGCTCCTTGAGGCCTTTATCTAGCTCCTCCATTGGGGGCCCTGTTTTCCATCCAATAGCTGACTGTGAGCACTCGCTTCTGTGTTTGCTAGTACTCCATTGTGTAAATGTAACACAGTTTCTGTATTCATTCCTCCACAGAAGAACACACATGGTATGTACTCACTGATTAGTGGATGTTAGCCTAAAGCTTGGAATACCCAAGATAAAATTCACAGACCACATGAAAATCAAGAAGAAGGAAGATCAAAGTGTGGATGTTTCAGTCTTTCTTAGAAGGGGCAACAAAATACAGAAGGAAATACAGAGACAAGGTATGGAGCAGAGACTGAAGGAAAGGGCATCCAGAGACTGACATACCTGGGGATCCATCCCAAATAGAGTCATCAACCCAGCCACTATTACAGATGCCAAGAAGTGCTTACTAACAGGAGCCTGATATATATATATCTCCTGAGAGGCTCTGCTAGAGCCTGACAAATCAAGAGGTGGATACATAGTTGCTCATCAATGGGAGAAGCCCTTGGTCCTGTGAAGGAGGATGCTCAAAGCCAACCATTTGACTGAGCACAGGCTCCCCAATGGAGGAGTTAGAGAAAGGACTGAAGGTGTTGTAGGAGTATGTAACCCCATAGGAAGAACAATAATAACAACCAACCAGAACCTCCAGAGCTCGCAGGTTCTAAACCACCAACCAAAGAGTGCACATGGAGGGACCCATGGTTCCAGATGCATATGTAGCAGAGATGGCCTTTTAGGGCATCAATGGGAGGAGTGGGTGGGAACGGGTTCAGAGCCCCAGTATAGGGGAATGCAAGGGCAGGGAGGCTGGAGAGGGTGGGTAGGCAGGGAACAACCACATAGAAGCAGAGGGCAGGGATGGAGATAGTCGGTTTCTGGAGGAGGAACTGGGAAAGAGTATTTGAAATGTAAATAAAGAAAACATCTAATAAAAGAAAAGAAAATAATGTTTTGACCTCTCACCACCATGCCTGTATTTAAGCTTTTCTGCATCTGGAACTTGCTCTGTAGACCTGATTTGCCTTAAACTCAGAGACCTGCTTGCCTCTGTCTCTTGAGATTAAAAGTGGATCTGTACCACAGCTATAATAGCCATGTTGCTGGATTAAAATTTCTCTACAATCCTGCATGTACTAATCTGTTATAACCAAATGAACTAGAGAAAATCTTTTTCTTCACTTAAGAATAGTACTGTAAGAAATGTTGTGATTATTTTTGGCATGATTAATAAAATTGGGGCACATTATTGTAAAGGAAACACCCTAGACACAGAAAGGCAAACACTTTTTTTAAAAAATCTCTATTCTTGGCAGTCAAAAAAGACAGCTTCATAGAAATAAAGAATAAATCATAGTCAGTAGAGTTCATAAAGTGCATGAAAAGGGGAATAAAAGGAAATCAGAGAACAAGTACCAAGTCATATAACAAGCACATTTTTAGGTAGAAAGACAATGTTCAAATATTTATGTCAATACCAGAGGGATGAGAGTTTAGTACAATTTATTGAATAATTTATAAGAATTATAGAAAAAGATCTTAGATTGTCCTAATAAAACTAAATAATGATTAAAGGAATTGGAATTGTTATTTCATATTTGAAATACAATACAATTACACATTTAAGATATATCTCATTGTATACCATAAAAATGTATGGGTAAAATTGTCTTTTTATAATGAAGCATGACCTTAAAATACATCTCAGCACTGTGGTTAAGGAATTAACTCAAACCCAAGCTTCTCTTCTAAATGTTATAGAAACTTTGTATAGGTTTGAAAAATCTTTCAGTACAGATTTTTGGTACTGCATGATGAAAAAAAAATCAAAGAAGAGATACCAAGTAAGCAAGGAGGCTTGTAAGGGATGAAATAGGCAATTAATTATGAGATTATTAAAGAAGGACCCATTACATGGAATAAAGACAAATTTGGAAGATCTGATGAAGTAGTGCTGTATTGTAAATACAAGGGCTGCAAGATGAGTAACGACTTTCTGTGACCACTACATGAAGTCAAATCCCTGAGCTTCTTGTTAGGAATCTGTGGTTTGTTTTTATCATGATTACAATGAAGACTTTGGTTGACATTCTCATCCCCCTCCTCACTCATTCTCCCAAACAATTTCCCCTTTCCATCCACTATTTTGTTTTCCCTTCTCAAGAAGATATACATCCTCCCTTGGAACCTCTCTGTTCCTCAGTTTCTTTAGGTTTGTGGGTTGTAGCATGGGTATCTTGTACTTCAGGGCATAAGTGAGTACACACTATGCATGACTTTTGGGTCTGCGTTACACAAGCAGGTGTGGGAAAATGGGTGGGAGCTGGAGAGGACTGGTATTGAGAATAGAAATTGGTGATAGCAATATCTGGGACTAGCTGGAGGCCTTTGGTGAGAATACAGGAAGTCTATGAAGTAACCCTAGCTAATATTCCTACCAGGGAGATATAGATACTGGAGTTACTACCTTCTGTAACCAGACAGGACTTCTAGTGGAGGGAGGGGGGCATCAACTCTCCACAAAACCTTCAACCCAAAATTTGTCCTGCCTACAGATATCCAGGGGTAAAGATGGAACAGAGACTGAGGTAAGAGCCATCCAATGACTGCCCCAACTTGAGACTCACATCCCACGTGAGAAAGCAAACCCCTGACAATATTTTTTTTAATTAATTAATTGATTTGATTACATTTCAAATGATATCCTCCTTCCTGGTTTTCCCTCTACAATCTATCTCCCTATCCCATTCCCCTCTCCCTGTCCCCTCTTCCTCTGTGAGGCTGTTGCTTCACTCATATATGCACTCCTGCCTCACCCCTCTATCATCCTCCTACGCTGGTGCATCAAGTCTCCCTTCCCTACACTGTATGTCACATAAGGCCATCCTCGGCTACATATGTATCTGGAACCATGGATCTCTTTATGAATAATCTTTGGTTGGTAGATCAGTCTCTGGTAGTTATGGGTGGTCCAGCTAGTTGATAATGTTGTTTTATGGGGTTACAATATCCTTCAGCTCCTTCAGTCCTTCCCTTAGGTCTTCCATTGGGGTTCCTGGGCTCAGCCCGGTGGTTGGCTGTGAGTATCTACATCTATCTTACCCAGGTGCTGGCAGAGCCTCTCAGGGAACAGCCATATAAGGCTTCTGTCAGCAAGTGTTTCTTGGCATCAGCAATAGTGTGGGGATTTGGTGTCTGCTAATGGAATGGATCCCTAGGTGTAGTGATTTCTGGAAGGCCTTTCCTTTAGTCTCTGATCTATTTCTTTGTCCCCATCTTTCCTTTGGACAGGAACATTTCTGGTTTAAAATTTTTAATATGTGTGGGTGGCCCCATCCCTCAACTGCGGACTCTGCCTATCTACTGGATGAGGTTTCTACAGGCTGTATCTCCTCTGTGTTGGGTATTTCAGCATAAGGCATTACCAATGGCTCCTGGGAGCCTCTAGCTTCTCTAGAGACTGGGACTTTCTAGTGTCTACCCCAGTTTCCCATCCTCCACTGCTATTTGTTTCTATTCAGTTTCTTGACCCTCTATACTTCTCTGCTGTCCCTTCCAATACTTGTTCATGTTACCCCGCCCCTTTTCCCTCTCCCTCCTCTCTTCCTCCCAAGTCCCTCCCTCTACTTCCTGTGATTGTTTTGTTCACTTTCTATGTTGGACTGTCATATCTACAATATTGATCTTCCTTCTTAAGCTGCATATGGTTTGTGTGTTGTATTGTGGGTATTCTGAACGTTTGGGTTAAAACCCACATATCAATGAGTACATACCATGTGTGTTCTTTTGTGTCTGGGATACCTCACTCAGGTTGGTATTTTCTAGTTCCATCCATTTGCCTGAGATCTTCATGAAGTCATTGTTTTAATAGCGGATTAGCACTCCATTGTGTAAATATACTACAATTTCTGTATCAGTTCTTTTGTTGAAGGACATCTGAGTTCTCTCCAGCTTCTGGCTATTATGAATAAGGCTGCTATCAACATAAACCCCTGCTATAAATACAAATCCCCGACAGTATTAAAGATACTCTACTATGCTTGCAGATAGGAACCTAGTATAACTGTCTACTGAGAGGCTTCATAGATCAGGGGATGAAAACAGATGCAGAGAACCACAGTCAACATCTGGTGGAGATCAGAAAATACTGTTGAAGACAATTAAGGGGGAGGGGGAACATATAGAGTGATGGAAAGAATCTGCATGTCTTTGCTAAACAAAACAAAAGATTTTTTTAATTGGTATATCTTTCTTTTTTTTTTCTAAATGTGTTTTTATTACATATTTTCTTTGCTTACATTTGAAATGTTCTTCCCTTTCCTGGTTTCCCCTCTGTAAACCCCCATCACCTTCCTATCCCCTGCTCACCAACCCACCCATTCCTGCTTCCTGGCCCAGGCATTCCCCTGCACTGGAACATAGAGGACCAAGGGCCTCTCCTCTCAATGATGACCAACAAGGCCATCCTCTGCTACATACGTGGCTGGAGCCATGGGTCCCATTTGTACTCTTTGGTTGGTGGTTTTTGTCCCTGGGAGCTCTGGGGTTACTGGTTGGTTCATATTGTTGTTCCTCCTAAGGGGCTACAAAACACTTCAGCTACTTGGGTCCTTTCTCTAGCTCCAACACTGGGGACCCTGTGCTCAGTCCAATGGATGACTGAGAACATCCACTCTGTATTTCTCAGGCTCTGGCAGAGCCTCTCAGAAGACAACTATATCAAGCTCCTGTCAGCAAGCATTTGCTGGCATCCACAATAGAGTCCGGAATTGGTAACTGTAAATGGAATGGATTCCTAGGTGGGGAGGTATCTGGATGGCCTTTCCTACAGTCTCTGCTCCAAACTTTGTCTCTGCATATCCTTCCTTGTGTATTTTGTTTGCCCTTTTAAGAAGGACCAAAGTATCCACACTTTGGTCTCCTTTCCTCGTGAGCTTCATGTGGTCCATGGATTGTATCTTAGGTATTGAGCCTGTTGGATATTATCAACTTCTCAGTGAGTATATACCATGTGTGTTCTTTTATAATTGTGTTAACACACACATGATGATAATTTCTAGTTCTGTCCATTTGCTTAAAAAATTCATGAATTCACTACTCAGGAGCTCACAGGCCACAGAAGCAGCAGAATAGCTGGGACAGGGTACTAGGGGCCTACATCTGCAACCATAGATGTGTGGGTTCATTTCTGGGTCTTCAAATCTATTCCAATGATATACCTGCCTGTCAGTGCACCAATACCATGCAGCTGTTATCACAGTTGCTCTGTAGTACAGCTTGTGGTCAGGGATGGTGATTCCACCAGAGGTTCTTTTATTGTTGAGAATACTTTTTGATATCCTATATTGTTTGTTATTGCAGATGAATTTGGAAATTGTTCTTTCTAACTCTATGAAAAATTGATTTGGAATTTTGATGGGGATTGCATTGAATCTGTAGATTGCTTTCAGCAAGATGGTCATTTTTACTCGATTAATCCTGCCAATCCATGAGCATGGGAGATCTTTCCATCTTCTGAGGTTTTCAATTTCTTTCTTCAGAGACTTGAAGTTCTTGTCCAACAGATCTTTCACTTGCTTAGCGTCACAGCAAGGTATTTTATATCATTTGTGACTATTTTGAATGGTGTCGTTTCCCTAATTTCTTTCTCAACCTGTTTATCCTTTGAGTAGAGGAAAGCCACTGATTTGTTTGAGTTAATTTATATCCAGTTACTCAGATGAAGTTGTTTATCAGGTTTAGGAGTTCTCTGGTGGAATTTTTGGGGTCATTAAAGTATACTATTATATCATCTGCAAATAGTGATATTTTAACTTTTTCATTTCCAGTTTGTATCCCATTTGATCTCCATCTGTTGTCTAATTGCTTTGTCTAGGACTTCAAGTACTATATTGAGTAAGTAGAGAGTGGGCAGCCTTGTCTCATCCCTGATTTTATTGGAATTGCTTCAAGTTTCTATATATTTATTTTGATTTTGGTCACTGGTTTGCTATATATTGATTTTAGTATGTTTATGTATGGACCTTGAATTCTTGATCTTTTAAGACTTTTATCTTGAAGGGATATTGGATTATGTCAAATGCTTTTTCAGCATCTAACAATATGATCATATTTTTTTTCCTTTGAGTTTGTTTACCATTGAGTAGAGTGTTGTTCAGCTTCCATGTGTATGTGGGTATTTTTGTTTCTTTCTTTGTTTATGTTATTAAATACCAGCCTTAGTCCATGCTGATCTGATAGGATACTTGGGATTATTTCAATCTTCTTTTATCTGTTGAGCTCTGTTTTGTGTCTGATTATATGGTCATTTATGGAGAAGGTTCCATGAGGTGTTGAGAAGAAGGCATATCCTTTTATATATATATATAATGTTCTATAAACATCTGTTAAATCCATTTGGTTCATAACTTGTTAGTTTCACTGTTTCTGTTTAGTTTCTGTTTTCATGATTGGTCCATTGTTGAGAGTGGGTTGGTTAAATCTCACACTATTATTGTGTGAGGTACAATGTATGATTTGAGCTTTAGTAAATGTTCTTTTATGAATGTGCATGTCCTTGCCTGATGAGCATAGATGTTCAGAATTGAGAGTTCTCTTTGGTATATTTTTCTTTCAATGAGTATAAAGGAAAGATAATTCCTTATCTTTATTGATAACTTAGGTAGAAAGTCAATTTTATTCAGTAGTAGAATGGCTACTCAAGCTTTTTTCTTGGAACCATTTGCTTGGAGAATTGTTTGCCACCCTCTTTCTCTGAGGTAGAGTCTGTCTTTGTCACTGAGGTGGGTGTCCTGTATGCAGCAAAATGTTGGGTCTTATTTATGTAGCCAGTCTGTTAGTCTATGTCTTTTTATTGGGGAATTGAGTCAATTGATAATAAGAGATTTTAAGGAAAAATGATTGCTGCTTCCTGTTATTTCTGTTGTTAGAGGTAGAATTGTGTTTTTGTGACTAACTTCTTTTTGGTTTGTTAAAACAAGATTATTTTCTTGTCTTTTTCTAAGTTTTAGTTTCCCTCCTTGTTTTGGGAGAAAGTCAACATACCTCATAGTATGGTCTAGGCATATTTTATATAATACTATTAAACTTTATTCTTAGGTAAATAACCATCATTTCAAGTGTGTTGTTTTGGGAAGAGTGATTTTTTTTCCCTTCTTTAATCTTTATCTTTGTGTATCTAATCCTATTTTCTCACTATCTAAAATTTTCTGGGTGTCCAAATTATGTCAGTAGTTTTAAAATTTCTAAGATTCCCCTTCAGTTTGGAGAGCTCCTAGATTAAAACTACTGACAGTCTGTCACAAAATAATCATTCACTAAACAACAGCAGAGTGTTATTTAAAGAAGACAACAGTTTTTAGTTTAGTGTTCAGTCAAATATATGTCAAGAGTGTTCTTATTTTCTTCTAATAAAATAAAAAAAGTATGAACTGGTCTAAGGTCATCAACTACACTTTTGTTCATATTTGTACTTGAAAAATTATTAAATAAAAATGTGTATTGTCTTCTTTCTGTTCAGTAATGTTTCATGCCACATGAAGTCAACTCCCACTCATTTTTAAAAAATTCTTAATTAGTAAAACTCATCTAATTCAAAGACTTTGGAAAACTCCCTAATTTATATTCTACTAATTCTATGTCTCTTTTCTTTATCCTCAATTTTGTATATGTGTGTGTGTGTGTGTGTGTATGTGTGTGTGTGTGTGTGTGTGTGTGTGTGTGTGTGTGTGTGTGTGTGTGTGTATTCACATGTATGCATCTGTATTTTGACTGTTTTATTTCACAGAAATGTTGGATTGGCCACATCTGCTTTTCTTGAGTTTAGGGTCTTTGACACAAACTTAAGGTGTATAAACAACTAATACATGAGAAATGTAGAAATTAGGACGACTAAATTATTAAAAGAAGTTTAAGTATGTTATCAGTAGTAAAAAGAAAATAAAATCCTTCTAGATGTTAATATTGTATGTAGAGGATTGGATGCTCAAATGTAGTGACATCAGAAGATATAATGCCATGGAGCAATGATTCTAAAGACGTGATTTATAGATTAAAGTGTTTACTGTTAGGGATAAATATAGATAAAATTTTTTAAAAAATAGTTTATTTATTTACTTCCCAAATGCTGCCAGCATCCCTGCCCCACCTCACAGAGCTCCTCCCCATTCCCTGGACTGTTCACTTCTAAGAGAATGCCCTCCATTTCCCTACCCTCATGCAACAAGTCTCTGCAGGATCTACTGTGTCATTTCCCATTGAGGCCAGACAGGTAGGCCTTGTGCTATATATGTGCCTGTGGCCTCAGACCAGCCCTGTATGCTCTGTGGTTGATAGCTCAGTCTTTGATAGCTCCCAAATTTCAAGATTAATTGACAGTGTTGGTCTTCCTTTGGGGTTGCCATCCCCTTCAATTTCTTCAGTCCTTCCCCTAAATCTTCAATATGGGTATACCTATGGGTGCCATTTTCTATGGGTGTTCATTTGCTTTTTATTTTTGTATATTTTAAAGTCATTTATTTACAGATAATATATTCTATCAATTCTGGTTATTTTCCATAAGTTTACACAAAATATATTTTCCTGAGTGGGGCAACCAGGTACCTTTATTTGATTTCCCTATTTCTAGTTATTTCCTTTTTTCACCTTCAGGGGACTAGTTCCAGTCTTAGAACATGGTCAAACACATGTTATCACCTTTGGGAAGAAACCTTCTCTAATGTGCTGATTTACAATACAGTCAACAGCATGTTGAGGGACAATGTAGACTCTTCTAATTTTGTCATGGTGACATTTGTAAAGAGGTCATAAATGTGCTATTGAACAGTATTCATTGTCTTGATATCAGATATCACCATTCCTTTAGATTCTATTTTATGTGATCTGAAGAACAACTTTATGTTTTCTAAATGTCATAAACGACCTACAAACTGCCTCTCCTTCCTCTACTTTTTTTTTTTTCCATTTTCAGGGATACTGAAATAATGTGTCTTCAGCTACCAGCAACTATTTTTTTCTTTAAAATGGAGAAGTGGTAACTGTAAAGTAGATATCAGAAAGATCATTCTGGCCTTTTAAATGAACTGAAACATAGTCTTTAGTGGTAGAGAAAAAGTATTTACATAGTCACTAAAAGTATACAAGGAAGTTTGCTAAAGGTTGAATCTATGGAAATTTCAATAATAACTATTTTAGCATGGTTCATATTTTAACATCACTATATGATAATTGAATTTTGACTTTCAACACTCCTCTAGTTTTATGAGTTTGACCACTTAGAAATACTCTTTTTTTTTTTTTTTTTTAGAAAAAGATCACATGAATAGACTACCTAATCCTACACAGGGAATTATACATTGCAATTCAAGTTCATATTGATGTGAAAACTTTGAATGAGATTCTAGCTGACACACAAAAAATAGCAATCAAATTATCTTTCATGTGAAGAATATCAATGGAAAATGAAGACTACACCACATGATCTGGTTCCATGTGGCATATAAAAAGAGTATTTTAAATGAAATTAAATTAAGTATGTTCAGTATAATGTCAATTGATATAGAAAATGACAACTCAAGTTGCTCATGATAGTTAGAGATGAGCAAATGATTCAAAGTAATTTGGCTTATGATGATATTGATCACTCAATTATTTTTTATTCCACTTCATATTTTACCGTGTCCTTGGGAATGTAGTAAAATAATAATAAAAAAGTAATTTAAAGCACACTCAATCAAGTTTTTTATTAGGTGTTCTGAAATTCTTTTGACCTTATTATAAAGAAATATATTTATAATAGCCTTCTAAAAGTTAGGAGAGAAACTACTATCAATTAAAAAAAATGTTGTATGCCAAACTAGACTCATTTTTTTACTTTTATTTTTTTGCTGAATCTTGTAACAAGTGATATATAAAAATAAAGGCATACTTTTATTTAAGTAGCATTTATTCACTAAATCTAAATTATATGCATCAACTTTTGCCCAAATAATAACACACTCATTTAGCTTAATAATGCTGCTTCTTTTAAAATGTTTTTCAATATAGTGAAAAGTATAATAAAACAAAAATCACAGCATGCTAAACCAAATTTTAAAATGCTGAGATTTTATTAATTTATCAGTAAAAATGATAGTCATTAATTTATCTTACTCTTTGGTAAACTTACACTGAATTATTTATACTAGTAGTGTTTCAAAAGACAAAAGAAAGTTGTAGAGAACCAGCTATCTAATACCCTCAGGTAAGCTGTGTATAAGTAAAGGTAAAAGGAAGCAAAACAAGACAGAAGGCCAAAGTGTGGATGCTTCAATTACACTTAGAATGGGGAACAAAATAATCTCTGCAGGCAGAGGGAGGGAGGGAACTTCACAGGAGAGAAGAGAGAAAGAGGAAAGATGTTTGCCTTATATGTATGTACATCTTCATTCACAGTTTCAAGTAAATTTAGACTATATATGCACAACACAAACAAACAGATTTTATACATAATTACTAAGATACTTGCAGCATTACATATTTGAAAACCTAAACTATAGTATTTCAAAGGAAAATATTAGAATCTGATATCCAATCTACAGGTTTGGACAATTTTTTTATTTAAATATTTTTTTATTACGTATTTTCCTGAATTACATTTCCAATGCTATCCCAAAACTCCCCCATACCCTCCCCACCCTCCCCTACCCACCCATTCCCACTTTTTGGCCCTGGCGTTCCCCTGTACTGGGGCATATAAAGTTTGCATGTCCAAAGGGCCTCTCTTTCCAGTGATGGCCGACTAGGACATCTTTTGATACATATGCAGCTAGAGTCAAGAGCTCCGGGGTATTGGTTAGTTCATAATGTTGTTGCACCTACAGGGTTGCAGATCTCTTTAGTTCCTTGGATACTTTCTCTAGCTCCTACATTGGGCGCCCTGTGATCCATCCAATAGCTGACTGTGAGCATCCACTTCTGTGTTTGCTAGGCCCTGGCCTAGTCTCACAAGATATAGCTATATCAGGGTCCTTTCAGCAATACCACTCCTGGGCATATATCCAGATGATGTCCCAACCGGTACGAAGGGCACATGCTCCACTATGTTCATAGCAGCCTTATTTATAATAGCCAGAAGCTGGAAAGAACCCAGATGCCCCTCAACAGAGGAATGGGTACAGGAAATGTGGTACATTTACACAATGGAGTACTAATCAGCTATTAAAAAGAATGAATTTATGAAATTCCTAGGCAAATGAATGGACCTGGAGTGCATCATCCTGAGTGAGGTAACACAATCACAAAGGAGCTCATACAATATGTACTCACTGATAAGTGGACATTAGCCCAGAAACAGTATACCCGAGATACAAGATACAATTTGCAAAATGCATGAAACTGAAGAAGAACGAAGACCAAAGTGTGGACACTTTGCCCCTTCTTAGAATCGGGACCAATCACCCATAGAAGCAGTTACAGAGACAAAGTTTGGAGCAGAGACAAAAGGATGGACCATATAGAGACTGCCATATCCAGGGATCCATCCCATAATCAGCCTCCGATCCCTGACACCATTGCATACACTAGCAAGAGTTTGCTGAAAGTTTTGGACAATTTAATAGGATATTATTCTCAACCGTTCTACATACCATATTGTTTTCATTTAAATGTTATATTCTGTTTTCATATTTCTATATAAGTTACTGTTTAGAATGATACTTATAAAATATTTTGTTGCAATGTAACTAAAAAGTTTAAAACAGTTTGACTAGCTTTTAATGAAACTTTTTGCTTTCATTATACATAAATTCTGGTTTACTTAAAAAAGATAGTTTCAAACAAAGAAATTAAAAAAAAATCTCAGAATTCAGATGCATGAAATCACTTAGTTTCTGAAGACTAAGTTATGAGTATGGTATAGAAAGGATTAAAGATTATTGTAGTAAATGACATGTATTGGAAGATTTCAAATATTCATTTTTCTGAAATTCCAAATTTTCTGGTAAGTAAATTCAGTTATTATATGCACACACTAAAATATTAGGTAGAAAACATCCCAGAATGACTAGAACCACTTTTTCCATAGGACATTGTGTGAGAGCTTCCTATGATTTCAAACCTTCCATCTGGAAAGCTTCAAAGACACAGGATGTTTAAGGGTAGATGCAACAACAGGGGTATTAAAGATAGCAGAATTACAGAAAGGCCAAAGAGCAGGCTGCCTTAGAGGGAGGTGAAATACTCCATTCTTCAGGAAGTTCATTAATGTCAGGGAGTAGATAACTCAGAACATCTTTAAGAAGACCTGGAATCTGATCAGATTCACTCTGTCCCTCCATCTACATGCATATTTAGGCAGTAAGATCTACCAGACTAGCAGCCAGAAAGCGGCTCAGAATAACTGAGCCATCTGGAAAAGGAAATATCCCAAGTCATCTGTAATGCTCTTATTAAAAGTGGGAGAAAGGGATTGAAAAACTTTTAGTGGCTTTTGAGATACAATGTGAAAAGTGTCCAAATCATATACAATATTATGTTCAGACTTGGGTTAATCTTATCTGTAACAATCTTTCCCTTCCATCCAGTAATCTAGAAACTAGAAACAATTCCTAATGATAATCTTCTGTACTAATAGATAGGTGCCTAGACCAATTTTTATCAGAAAGGCTTCTTCAAGCAGCTGATGAGAGCATACAAAGAGAACAACAGTCAAATATTAGGTGGGCTTAGAGAAGCCTGCAGAAAATGAGGAGGGATTATTAGAAGAGCCAGAGGGTTTGAGGAAAACAAGAGATTATAGCACAAAGAATCATCTGCAAGTCTCATGGAGTCCCACAGATACTGAATGGGCAACCATAGAGGTTACATGGGTTTGCACTAAGCCTTCTACATAATTTTGTGGTGGTTTAGCTTGGAATTTTTGTTGGATTCCTGATAGTAGATGCAGGGGTTATCTCTGACTCTGTTGCTTGGTCACGGGACCCTTGTTGTCCTACCCGATTGCTCTGTCTAGACTTGATATGAAGGTTTGCATCTAGTCTTAATTTATCTTATTATGCCCTGTTCACTTGGGAAGGTGGAGAGAGACTATTAGGACAATAGGGAGAAGAAGATACAGTTGAAGTATAGCATATGAAAGAAAAAAATTTAAAACATATTAAGTCAGTCTTGAAAGGGGGAAAATCTATTCACGATTGGTATGTCTATGGAAGCTATAAAAGAGGTTACTATTACCACTTTCATATTTCAGTATAAAATTTCTTATTGTATTCTAAAACATTATAGCCACAGAAAGGGTAGTTCTTACCTCTCATCAAAGACACATTTTAAAGAGAGGTACTCAAACACCTTCAGCAAAAGTTCTAGATACAAAATTAACTCAAAGGAATCAACAGCTTTTCTTTCTTGCCTTTCTTTATACAAATGAGAAATCAGTCCAAAAAGAAATTAGGGAAGCAACACTTTACAATAGCCACAAATAATATAAAATATCTTGATATAACTCTAACCAAGCAAGTGAAAGATGTGTATGACAAGAATTTCAGTGCAATCATCAAAGTTCTAAAACAAATTTCCATAGTCCTTGAAGGAGCAATTATCAATTTCATAAGAAAAAAATATAGCCAAAACAATTCTGAACAATGAAACAACTTTAGGAGGAATAACTATCTCTGACCTCAAGCTATGGAATATTAGTACTATCGAGCATTAGTGATAAACATTTTGCGGCACTGGTGCAGTAAGAGACACGTTGACCAATGGGATTGAATGAAAGACCCAGAAATAAACCCACAAACCTACGAACACCTGATTTTTTATAAAGAAGCCAAAACCATAAGTGAAAAAAAGAAATATCTTCAACAAATGGTTCTGGTCTAACTGGATGTCTATACATAAAAGAATGCAAATACATCCATAGTCCTACACAAAATTCAAGTCCAGGTGAATTAAGGACCTAAACATGATACTGGACACATGAAATCTCATAGAAGAGAAAGTGGGCAATGTCTTTGAACACATTTATTTAAGATACTTTTTACTACATAAAACACCAGTGATTCGGGGTCTAGGATCAACAATTGATAAATGGGAGCCCATGAAACTGCAACGTTTCTGTATGTCAGAGGATACTGTCATAAAATAAAATACCATCCTACAGATTGAGAAACGATCTTCAGCAACCCTACATCTGACAGAGAGCTAATATCCACAATTTACAAATAATGCAAGAAATTAGATACCATCAACCCACATAATCCAATTCTTAACAGAGGAATCTTGAAGAGCAGAAAAGCACTTAAAGGTTCAAAATCCTTAGTCATCAGGGAAATGAAAATCAAAACAACAAAGAGGTTCCATCTTACACCTATCAGAATGTCTAAGATCAAACACTCAAGTGATAACATGATTGAGAAGATGTCGAACAAAGAGAATAGCTCATTGCTGGTGGGACTTTGATTGTTTATAACCACTTTGGCAATTAATTTGGTAGTTTCTCAGAAAACTGGGGATAATTCTACCTGAAGATCAATTAGACCACTCTGGACATATACCCAAAAGATGCTTCACCATTCTACAAAGTTTTTTTGTGGAATCTTCAGTCCACTGCACTCTACTCAAAATGACAATCACAGAAGGGAACATATGAAAGCTTTGGGGGAGGGGAAATGATCATTAGAGTATGAAAGGGAAGCTGGGACTCATCCCTCTTCCAGCTTTCAGGAAGAATCATCCCTCTAGAGGCCTTTCTTTGAACTTCTAGCCTCCCCATTAAGCCACAGACATGGCAGTCTGCTTTAGCAGAACTAGCCAACTAATCCAAAAGTGTATCTCTACATAGAAAAAGAAGGAAGTATCACATAACATGAACTGGTTGATACAGATTTTCTAAAAGAAAATTTTAAATATTCAAAATTGTGTACATATTTCACTTTAAGATATCTGCAGCAAGAGATCATGAATAAAATGAAAACTGGAGTTGTTTCTCTTAGAAAAAGACCTTTTGGGGTGGTACCTATGGGGATCCTTACCTTCTCTGAGGAAAATGGGAGGAGGAAGGAGCAAGGGGGTTTGAGGATAAAACTGGGAAGAGACAGGTGGTCTGTGATCAGGGTGTAAAGTAAATAAATAAATTAATGAAGAAAAGAAAGAAAATAAGTAAAAAGAAAAAGACCTTGTCTTTGGGAGGAACACTGAAGGGTTGCGCAAATTTGACACAAATTAACCAGACAGGGCAATCCCTGACTCATAACTCTTAGAGATATTTGGGGGGCCCAATTTAGGTTGTTACAGTTAAGGCATCGCATGAAGCCAAATCATCTTGTGTAAATCTCTGGATCTCTTAAGATCAGACAGCTACAAACTCTAGGCAAGATGGAATTTTCAAGCTAACCTTCTTAGAATAGCTCATTTCATTAAAATTCCTCCAGCTATTTGTGCTTGTGACACAATTCTCAGTGCTTATAGCTAAATAAAATGTTATTATTAATAATGCATGATAAATTGTGAATTAAGCATGCTAAAATATCAAGCTTTTAATCCATTTCCCAAAATGCCTAAACTACTAACACTTTTAATTTGCTAGTTAATATTTTTAAGTAAAAATTAGCATATATCTTACTCTTTGTCATTGAGCATTGTCATTACACATAATGCCAGTTTTAAATGAATATAGAAAGCATTTGACTCAGTATACCATTAGTGAAGTTACATAATATATTTCACAGTACATACATTATTATTTTTTGTTACCACAAGCACTGCAAAACCAAACTCAACCTCATTTTCCTTTTTGCTATGTCCCCATCTTGCCAACAGTTTCAGTACAGTTCACTGATTAGTATAAGAGCAGTATCAGACAGTTTTGCTGTCCACTGACTTCCAATGTCCCTGGCTTCAGTGTGTCTTGTATAATAAACTTAACAGAAGTGTGAAATGTTTCATGGTGGCCTTTATTACTAGAATATGTTTCTTTCAGTGTGTAGGTACTAGGTCAGAAAGGGCAATGTCTCAAACTTGGGGTATCAAGACTCCTCTTCCCCATTTGTTTGAATACAGACATACTCTCTTAGCTTGGATTCACATGTGTCTTACTTCACTGGGTCTTCTTTGAATTCAGTGTTATGGAAGTGATGGATCATGATCCACAAAACCCTAGTAGATGCTCACAGTCGTCTATTGGATTGAACACAGGGTCCCCAATGAAATAGCTAGAGAAAATACCCAAGGATCTGAAGGGGTTTGCAGCCCTTTAGGAGGAACAACAATATGAACTAACCAGTACCTCCAGAGCTCATGTCTTTAGATGCATATGTAGCAGAAGATGGCCTAGTAGGTCATCAATGGGAGGAGAGGCCTTTGATCTTGCGAAGATTCTATGCCCCAGTATAGGGGAATGCCAGGGCCAGAAAGTGGGAGTGGGTGGGTTGGGGGCAGGGGTAGCGGGGGAAGGTATAGGGGATTTTTGGAAAGGAAACTAGGAAAGGGGATAGCATTTGAAATGTAAATGAAGAAAAGATATAATAAAAAAGACTGATAAAACAAACAAACAAACAAACAAAAAACCCTAGTAGAGGTGGGCAGTCCTCGTTGTTTCTTTGGACTTCACTTTCATAATGAATGCTCAATGGAATTACTATTTAGAATTACAAATGGTGATAGCAAACAATTTTAAAAATCATATGTCTTTCTTAGTGTGTGGTCTTTTTACATGTATGTGAAATATACTTTGAAGAGAGTTAACAGAAGTCTATCTGCTGAGTTTGTTTAATTGTCAATTCAGTCCAAATTTTAAGGCTTCAGACACAAGACAAACGATGGTTCTGGGGTGAAAAAGCAGTTAAAGAATTAAAGAATTAGTCTGCGTCCCAGAGAGCAGTTTGGGAACCTGTAACTTTGATACCTAACATTAGTAGAAGTAAGGCATCTCAACTCCTGAAAAGACAGTGTAAGAATTTTTATTGTGTAAAAGTAAATTTTACTTACCATATGTAATCGTTATCTTGGAGGCTTATTGCTGAGTAAGCTCACCCTATTTCCTTCTTTCTGAACTCTGGCTGTCTGGTTCAACTCAGCTGCTTTGGCTCAAATTCTTCACCAAATTGACTGATTCATTGTAGCTTCTCTTAGCTTCTCAATGAATTGATCTGCTTAACTTCAAACTAACTATAGCAATTTGTTCTAATCTTCTGTCTCCTTCTTATTTTTTGGGTTCAGCTGCGTCTGCTGACCTGCACTGAACTACATGAGCCTCAGAGTGTAGTCAATTCTATTGCACTGTAGTCACTGCACTTATTACCCATGGAACCCACTCCCAACTCACTGAACAGAAATGACTGGCTCTACCTGTACTGCTTTAAATATCTTCTCTTTTCTTCTGCTGTTCTCATGAGAGTTGGGCATATCCTATCTCTGACTCCTCATGTCAAATCTTTCTCCAATTTGTCACTTTGTCTGCCTCTCATTTAGACTTTAACACAAGGCTGCTTTCTTCTCAGAATTAATTTTACCTTAAAGGGGTGTACCAAGGGCATCCCTGCTTCCCAGCCATTTCACACAGACCTATGTCTTTGATGTGATCTCTTACAGACCTATGTCTTTGATGTGATCTCTTACAGCCAGGTTTCTGGATGAAAATTCCTCTACGTTACTGCTTCTGACTTCTTACTCCGTCTTCACTTCTACATCATTGAAAGTCCATGCTCAGGGAAATCTTCCTTATTTACACTCCTTGTAGTTCTTCTCTTGAGTATCATTTAACCTGTTTCAATTGCATGAATTAATTATGCCCTAGTGTATAGTTCTTCATTTGAGACATCTGGACATTTGGGCCTCCTTTCTTTTCTTATTTGTTCTTAGAAAGTGCTGTACCATGTAGTTCAGGCTGGCACAAATCTTCCTGTGTAGACAAGGCTTAGCAGAAACTATGCTAATCCTGCCACTTCTGCTTTCTTAGTAATGGGATTACAGTTGTGTGCCACCACACCTATGTTTCTGGATTTCCTTCATGCAATATAATTGCTTCCTCCCAGAGGCCCTTGGTCTTGTGAAGGTTCTATGCCCCAGTATAGGGGAATGCCAAGGCCAGGAAGCAGAAGTGGGTGGATTAGTGTGAACAGGGGGAGTGGGGGAAGGGATAGGGGGTTTTCAGAGAGGAAACCAGGAAAGGGGATAACATTTGAAATGTAAATAAAGAAAATATCTAATAAAAATTATGACAAAAAAGAAAAACAAAAGAAAAGTGCCTCCTCCCTTTATCGATAAACTGCCCACCAATTCTTGTTTCATTTACCTTCACAATTTTTATCACTTTCTTGAACTCCAAAGCATTTATGTATTTGTTTGCTTTTCTCTTTCACAGATTTTTACTGTTCAATTGTGATTTTTAGCATCAGAGTTGGATGTGCTGCAGCTAATAATGTGATGAAATAAGGTGGTTTAAATATTATTATAAATTGCTCTATAAAATATATTTAGATGACTATCTGTTAATGGATTGAAAACAGTAACAAGTTCATAAATCGTATGAAAAGCATCCTATCCCCTTCATTCAAGATATTTACTGGATGTTAAAAAGGACTTGCTCATAGAATAAAAAGACAAAAAAATCATTTGATGTATTCCTAACTACTGAGGCTTTGGCTTCAAAATACACTCCTTCCTCATGTAAAATAATATTATTAATCATTTTATTTGTTCAAATTTCAAATGTTATCCCTCTTCCTGGTCTCCTGTCCATGAACACCCTCCCACCCTATCCCCCTCTCCTTTGTCTCTAAGAGGGTGCTGCTCATCATTTTTTAAATGATAATACCTTTGACATTAGCAGTTTGCGATCATTATGGCAAGAGAGTAATATTTTCTCTCTGGAAAATACAATCCTAATTGTAATTATAGTATAGCCTACACTTGTAAAGTTAAGCAAAAAGGCAATGGACTCATATAAATAATCTTAAATCAATTAATCTATTTGTTGTTTTCTATAATCTGTGTTATATGCTATTTTTCTTTTAATTTTTCATTTTAATACAAGTAAAATACTTCTGCTTTTAATTTCCCTATTATTTTTATAATTGAACATAATCTATTGATCTCATAAACATGTTAATTTATCTAAATGTTAAAATAGCTACTGACATTTCATGACAATCTTTTACTCACTATTATAATCTACAGTTTTATGAAAGAAAGTAAAGCATATGGTTAACAGAATGCTCTGTTCATGTCAAATTGCTATTAGCTATTAGCACTTTCCTAAACACTAGTGAATTTATACAGAAAAGACTGTGACAGATTTAATACCCAAGAAGGAAAACATATGGGACATTAATATTGAAAGGGTTTAGAAATAGACAAAGAAGCTGAGTTTTATATAGAAGCTTATGGCTTGGAAATTGTGAGCTCAAACTAACTTCAATAAGAATTGAAAAAAGTTCTTCGGGGTTTCATGCAGTGTGAGAACTTTGTTTTGTAGCTGTCTGGACAACATATCTTTTTCACTATGTTTTTTAATTAGATGAATCTCCAATGTTCTTACATCAGGCATTACTTATGCTCTAAACAGAGCCACAAAGAAGACCATTCAGATCATAAACTTTGAAGTATAAAGTTCTCATCCAAATGACTCAGTTCCTTGCAATTTTGGGTGAAACACTGAGGTTATTTAAGTTACAATTTCCTTTCTGTAATGAGGAAATTATCACAATCGATGTGAAAATGTAATGAGTTAATATATGCAAGGGCACTAACATGTTCCTTGCAGCATAATAAAGTCTCCCATTTCTTATTCTTTATACTTAACCTGAACACTTAAAACTTCTTATTGCTTATTATTTTTTGCACCAAGCCTTCCTTCAAAGCCCAGGTTCATAAGACCTGGCCATAAATCAGCCTATAGGACAAGCAATGAGAAACCTTCCTGGGAAACAAAATGTTGAGGGAGGAAGAATATTGAGAAAAAGAAGATTCAGCTCACCAAAATATATGGAAATTAGGAGAGTGTAAACTAAGAATACACACTGTTTGGAAGTACATTTTAACATTACTTTCTATTATGTATTCTCTATAGTTTGTTTTTAAAATGCAGCCACAATAAACACAGTGAGAAACATCATTAACCTGTGACTTACTGTGCATAAGGACTTGTTTCTCTAATGATACTATGAAAACAACATAAACCAGATGAGAAACAGTAAGGCTACTCAAAGTGCTACTTCTTGACAGCTGGGGAATTCACATTCACAGTTTGCACAAAATGATACCATTAACCAAACAATAAGAAAAATATGATTTTAGTCAGCATTGAATTATATGACAGTTTGTGTGGAAGGAAATGTGGAAATGACAAATAGCTGGATTTTGACCATCAGGTTAAAAAGAAAAGTGACAGTTGTAAGATAAACAGAGAGTTGTGCCCTGGAAATGATATTTAGAGTTAGGCATAATATAAGAATAAAACGTTATTCCATTACCTGGAAGAAAGCAAGCATTAAAAGGGAAAATGTGAGACATGAAGAAAGAGATAGGAACCAATTTTAAAAGCCAATATGAAGTAGCTTTAGAACTATAGTATATTAGTTATTTTTATGATTTCTATGACAAAATATCTGGAAAAAGCAAGTTAATGAAAGAAGAGATGATCTTGACTGACAGCATAAGTTTACAGCCCATCACAGTGGGAATTCATGTCAGTGAAAGTGGCTCCAGTAGGAGGCAGCAATTGAAATGACTGTTGATATAGTGCCCGTAGACAGGAAGCAGGAAGAAGCGGCTATCTTTTCCTTCTTTTATAGCTAAACAGTCAACATTATTGCCATAGTAAAACCACTTATTTTCAATAGCTTGAATAGTTAACAAATCTCTGGATTTCTTGCAAGAATGATTATTTTTATGATTGGTGAATACAGCAATATCAATATGTGGGGATGCACACAAATATTATTTGTTTTATCAGCATGCAATTTTCATTAATTATATCAACATATAATAACATTAACGTGCGGGTGCACACACATGTGGAGAAGAGAGAACTACACAGGGTTTCTTCCATTCCTTCTCCGCCTAGTTTTTAAGGCAGGCTTTAACTGGACATGGATTCTGTGATTGGCTAGAATGGCTGTCCATAGACCTCCTGGGATACTCTGATCATTCCCATTGCTTGGAATCACAGATTGGTGCCGCCATTACTGGCTTTTATGTGGGTACTGAGAAATTAAATTCAGTTCTTCCCATACGACCATTTCTTACCAACAGAACCATCTATCCAAATCAACACAAATGTTTCTAAAGTAATTTGATAGGTACATTAAATCCATATAACAATATAATAGCAAATGTTTCACTGTTGAATTGTGTGTTCTCCCAAGCCACCTATCTATTCTTTGGACCATAGTACTAAATGTGAATTCCCTCCTGGGGAGCAGGCATTGATTCCAAGGTGCAAACTGTTCATTGAACCTCAAATAGTCTTTTCACTGTTGCCTCTGGAGTTCTTATAACATGGCATACAGATAAGTGTAGCATGCTGGGTTCACAACAAAGCAAGATTGTGGGTATCAGTTCTATCCTTGAATCTCACATAGAAGCTTCCACCATCTCTGAGGCCTGTCAGAGTGAAGGGCGTTTCATACCAGTCTCAGGTGGATTTCTCCATGTCCTGTAATAAGAGGAATAGCCTCCAGTAAGAGGAATTCACATTTTAGCTCTGTGTTGAAGATACCAAGAGCAGCAATATCCTATTTGTATGGTAAAGGAAGTCTCAGCTTGTCCCCATTTCCATCCTCAATGGCCAATGACTCATAGGTAGGATCTAGTTTTAGATTTGGAAATTTCAGCAATAACCCGATGGCTCCTAGTAAGGCTTTTACCCACTCATGTAGGGGCTTTTTATCAAACTCCTTAAGTGCTGAGAGGATCCTTTAGCTGTCCGTCATTGAAGCATACTGTGGAAAGAGATGAGATTGTAAACAACCGGTTCATACTGACAATTCATTGTCAGCATGTTTAAAACACGGTATAATTTGAGAAAAATTTCCCAGGACAAGATCATTCACATTTCAGATTTCCAGGTAGCAATCATTCCAACTTCATGTACACAATAAGGTGTGACTATGAAGAAATTCCTTTACAAAGTACATGTGGCTATGAGGATGGCTCCCGTGGCTGTATGGTTAGTGGGGTTCCTGCATCTGCTCTGCCACAGGGCTCGGCAGCTTGGGGAGGCAGGATGTGGGAGTTTTGACTATGCTTACTCCATGTGTCAGGCTATGGAGAAGACACGGGGCACTGGTACGGGAAGGAGAATCACAGTCTGAAGCCGGGACAGCCAGAGTTGGCTTGGGGATAACCGGACCTGCAAGGAGCCCAGATGCCTGGTTCTCAGGCTCTTGGACATCCAGGCACTGCTGGGAGCAGCAGAAGAGTGCTGAGAACAGAGGGGATGGATCTGCCCTGAGGCTAGGGATAAAAGGGGGAGAGCTTTCCAGTTGGTCACTTAGGGAGAGTTCTTGGCTTGTCAGTGGCTGGCTTGAGCTTGGTCTTGGCTGGGGGCACAGAGAGGCCTTCTATGGGAAATTTAGACAGCTGCTCTATAGCCAAAGTCCTTCTCTATGGCTCCTCATGGTCGATCCCAATGAGAAGAGGCAGTCCATGGTTTTAAGGCATTTGCTGCCATGGCAGAAAGCGTTTGAGTAAAACCATACTCCACTTCTCAGGGCAGGTCTGAAGTTAAAAATACCTTTAGCAGGGAGCAGCGTCTGGGAAGGAGAGTTTATTGGCTAAGTCCTCCGGGTCTTTAGGAACCTCATTAAAATGGAGATCTGTCATGTCCTCTACCTGTGGAGTGGTGTGGGCCATTGGCCTTACGTGACTGATGGCCATACATGTATGGAGGGCTGCAGCCCTGTGCCAGCAGTCTGGTTCCCCAGGAATCACGTGAGACACCAACAGTCACTTTAGTATCACCGGATTTCTAGCCTTAGCTCAACCAGGAACCACGCCATCTTTCACGGTCCTACATACGGCTAAAAGGCTTAGAATCTAATGTGTTCACTGACTGAGACAGCAGAGCAGTGAACAGGTCATAAAACACATGAGACATCTCCTTTAAGGAAGGTCAAGGAGGGGAAAAGTAGGAAATCCTGTGTGAAGGTTTGCATATTAAATGTTGTCATTTATAAGACTTGCCTTGGTCACAGTATTTGTTCACAGCAGTAAAGCTTTAATTAAGACAGTCTACCTTCACAGATAGCAAAATGTCACCAAGTTGTTAACAAAATCCACTCCTAGTGTTCTGATGAAAAAAACATATTTTTCTCCTCTAATGGTTAGAGGTCCATGTGTGTTTAACATTCTTGTTTTCCCTGGTGACTTATGGGTATAAAGACCTTGGTTCCCCCAAGAAGGTATGAGTTTTACTCTCTTTTTAGATGATCTTACAACTTCTCACATCTCAAAAGTTACCATTATAAAACAGGTTTTTCTTCGTTTTTTTTTTTTTTTCAGTTTGAGCAGGTACTGATAGTTCAGGAATATTGCCATAGTATACAAACCCCTGTATGCCTTTTACAATGTGTCATCTTGTTTTCTCATTCTGCAGTGATACTCTTTCATAGAGGCTACACATCCATCAACAGAAGACAGTTTCATAGAAATGAAATATGTTGCTCAACCATTTTTATACCCCAAGGAGAGTAATAACATTTAACCCATATAATGGTCTCAAAATGTTGTGTGTTCTTTTATTTGCTTACAGATTGTTGTTTTCTTATTTGTGCTTATTTTCTTTGGTTTTGTTTATTTGTTTGTTTGGTTGGTTTTAGTTTTGGTTTAGTTTGGTTTGGTTGGTCAGAGTGGGTATTGTTCCTTGTGTTTTGTTCGTTTTGGGGTTTTGTTGTATTGCATTTTTGTTTGTTTTTTTTTGTGGAAGAACTTAAAATTGGGTTGATAAGATATTAAGAGGATCTGGAAGGACTTGGGAGAGGAAAAGAATATAATCAAAATGTACTTACATTTAAAAACCACTTTAGACAATGTAAAGGAAAGAAAAAAGAAAGGGAATGAAGGAAGATTACTATGTGTGTCACTTCGAATCCAAATGAATGTTGACACCTCCTTAAAGCTGGTCATGTCCCCAACTCTGTTTAACACTTCATTATTCAAGAAATCTGTAGTTCTCGAGAAAAGTAGTCTACTATGTATCATGCAAAGAAAAGTCTTTATTTTCTTCTAAACTAGAAACCTCATTTTTTCATTTTCATTAAAAACTTTTTAAAAACCTGTTATTGCTTGAGAATTTCCTACATGTATATAACTTAGTTGGGTCTAATTAAATCCCTATTTCCTCCCTCACCTGTTCCTCTTCCATCATGAAGTTTGACTCCTAACTTTATGTGCTTTCTTTTTCAATGCACTGATTTTTTGAAGTGCTGCTTGTGTGTGCATGGGTGCAACACCATCTATGGGAACATAGATAGCCTCTCAGAAGCTGCAGCCCTGCAGAAAACTGTCTTCCTCTACCAACAGCCATCCACTGTCAATGTTTCCTCAGCTATGAGTGGGAGATCATGAGCCATTTCTTAATCTATGCTGGGATTTTTGTTCGATTGACCTCATAGAGATCCTATACATGAAGTCACAGCCATTGTTGGTATGTAAGTGAAATGGCAATATCATGTTTCACTTCACAAGTCTCCTACCCGTTGCTCTCATTTTTTTCTTTCTGTACCACAATCTTTCCTCAGACATGGAGGAAAGAAATAATCTTTATACTCTATTTAGATGTGAACATGTTGCAAAAATCGTATTCTCTACACATTAACTAGATGTAAGTTTCTATATCTATCATGATCTACTGCCAAAAAAAAGAAAGCTGATGAGAGAAGTGAGATATACTGCTCTATGATAATTAAGATAGGAACATTGGAGGACGTTTAAGACTTTGTCCATTTAGTAAAATACTAATATCACGTTTTCCTTTTATGCCATTGACGTAGGTAGCCACAAGACTTTGGACTTTATCTCATTAAATATTAGCTGGAATGAATGTCAAATATTGCAGGATGCCCTAAAAAGAATCTGAAAATGGTTAGTTAACCACATTACAGTTATGACACTATTTGGCAGTGGGCATAGTCAGGTCAGACCTTATTGTAGTTTATAAGGCTCAGAGTTTGGGAAAAGACCATTGGTTTATTTTCTTCCCAGGTAGCATACACAGAACCTCAAAAACAAACTAATAGGGATCAAGATAGTATGTCAGTATCACTGTTCTTTGTCCTATAATTCAAAGGTGTTATCTTCAAGAGTAGTATCTTACCATTAACTTTTGGAGGATAATTAAGAACAAGGGTAAGAGCTTGCAGTGATAAAATATATAATACCTCATTTTTGCACAAACCAAATACAGGTTAGCTCTGCCTAATATGTACAATCAAAAATGCTAATCATACACATATATATGGTATATATCTGATCATATATATTTATGTATGTATATCTATCTATCTATCTATCTATCTATCTATCTATCTATCTATCTATCTATCTATCTCCTTCAGTATTAAGTTTTTACTTGACTTTTCCAAATAATTTTGGTATTAATTATGATTGGCCATTCTCCACGTTGTCTCTTTCCTTCCCATTTATGTGTTAATTGTGGCTGTAGCTATTAATCATGTTTAAATAAAAACATAAAAATGAAAAAGAGAAAAATTCGGACTCCATTAAGTTCTATGTAGCTTCCAAAGTGATTCAGTATAGTTGGCTTCTTCAATAGTGCATTTTAAATCATGTTTTGGGGAAATATAACACTATCTTTAGGACAAACACTATTACACATGTTTTAGTTCATTTATGTTAATTTCAAGATGTGGATTTTTCAACAACCTTAAGCAAACTCCAAGAAATCACAGCAAAGTAGTTAACATAAAGCACACTTGCCAAAATGCTCTGGGCTTCTGGTTGCTAAATTAAATTTTCCTTCATCAGTGAGCAGTGTAGAAGTTGCCAAAGTTGACTAACAAAATATTTAAACACGTGAATATAGAAAAGGAGTAAGACACCACGGGCTATTGCTAAACAGGAGAACTTATTAAAATCTGCACAAACCTCTGTTTCTTCCAAAACAGAATCTCTATCCTTGAAGCCATGTTCTTATAGTCAGGTGTCTTATGATAATAAATGTAAACAAGAGATCCTTGTGGTGTCAAGAACTTTATGGCAAGCAATTAAAATCTGCATTCAAATTTTTACTCCACAAGGGTATTAGTATCTACTTTCCTGATGAGTAAATGTGAAAACTTTGTGATCATACTACAGGACATCCTGATTACAGCTTCAGCCATCATACCCTCATGTAGGTTTCTATATGGTAGGAAAAATGTTTTGTTAGTAATTCTCAAAAGCTGCCTATTTTCTCAGAGAACTATAGTATTACTTATTAAAGGATACAAATATTGATCTGGCTTAGAAAGGATCCACATTGTAAAATAAATAAATTGGTTGAATTATTTCAAAGAGAACATTTTAGTTCTAAGTTGGAGAGAGAGAGAGGAGAGAGAGAGAGAGAGAGAGAGAGAGAGAGAGAGAGAGAGAGGAGAGAAGAGAGAGGTGTTATTCATTGAACATGAATATCATGTCTTAACTATTCCTCCAAGACTATAGCAATAGTAACTTATGTGGCTCTGGTGTGGGATAAATTGCGTTTTCCTCTAAATGTTGCCACATAACTTTTAATGCAATCCCATTTGCACTCATCTGACACCAACTTTCATAATATGTAAGCACCTTGAGAAAATTTTCTGTCTGCCAACTTCATAATTTAATTCTTATAAAGTCAGTTTATGTCATATATTCTAATGCATTTTTCCATTCATCATAACATCATAGGTTCAAGCATATTCTTTTTTTTTATTAACTCTGCCAGACATTCCAATAATCTGACTTGAGTATATATACAATACTCCAATATATTACAACATAACATGATTTGAAAGATTGTAAGATTATTTCTGCCTGCAAATGTCATTAGTTTCTGATTTAAAATAAAACTCACACACTTGAACATCTCTTTCCAATGGGGAAAGAAGATGTGAGTACAAATTTCTATCAACTTATTGATTTACACTTACCATAAAAACTGCAATCATATTTAGTTATTGTGCTCTAGGGTTTTAAAAGAATTCTAATAGTATGATTTTATGTATTCATTAATTAATTATTAACATTAGTTAACTTTTAATAAGACACTTTCTAGTATAAATCTGTCTTCCTCTGACTGAATTTTATTGAATAAAAAATAACAAAGAGGAATCCACTGCTCCATATACATGCCTGCCTCTTATAAGTAATACAAGATGTTAGTGACCGTTAAGAGGGAGGAATGTGGGGCTAGAGCTATGCCTCTGAGGTAAGCATATACTGTTCACACATAAGACCATAGTTTGGTTCCCAGCATCCATGTCAGGCATTACCCAAGTGCCTAGAACTTCAGCTTCTAGTACTTCTATAGTTAGTAGTTCTAAATTTCTGGATCGATAGGCACCAGAACCCCCATGCATATATCTACAGAGAGACACACAGATATACACAAAATTGAAAGTAAAATAATTATAATAAACAGAAAGAACGTCACATTCTCATTTTTTGGAGCTAATCAATAAAAGTAATTACTAATGCCTATTAAACACCATAAAATTAGTGAATCATGTGTCCTTGTTATATGTTGGCGCATCTTTTGGGTATATACCCAGTCACTGTATAGCTGGGCCTTCATGTAGAAATAGTCCAGATTGATTTCCAAAATGCTTATATCAGCTTGCAATCCCACAAGCAATGGAGGAGTGTTCCTCTTTCTCTACATCCTCACCAGCATGTGTTATCACCTGAGATTTTTATATTAGCCATTCTGATTGGTGTGAGGTACAATCTCAGGTTCCTTTTGGTTTGTATTTCCCTGATGACTACGGACACTGAACATTTCTTTATGTGCTTCTCGGCCATTTGAGATTCTTCAGTTAAGAATTATTTGTTTAGCTCTGTACCCCATTTTTAAATTGGATTATTTGGTTTGTGGAGTGTAACTACTTGAGTTTATTGTATATTTTCGATTTTAGCCCTCTAAAGAATATCTGGATGGTAAAAATCTTTTCTCAATTTGTACGTTTCTATTTTGTTCCATTAACAGTATCCATTGCCTTAAAGAAGCTTTTCAATTTGATGAGGTCCTATTTGTGAATTGTTGATCTTAGAGCCTGGTTTTCTGTTCAGGAAATTTTCCCCTCTGACGATGTATTTGAGCATCTTTCTCACTTTCTCTTCTATTAGACTCAACATATCTGGTTTAATGTGGAGGTCCTTGGTCATAGATACAGAAAACGTGGTACATTGGCATAGTGGAATACTACTCAGTTACTAAAAATGAGGTCACGAATTTTGTAGTCAAATTAATTAGTCAACTAGAAAATATCATCCTGAGTGAGGTAACACAGACCCAAAAGGACATACGTGGTATATACTCACTAACAAGTGGATATTAGCCCAAAAGCTCAGAATACTCATGATACAATTCACAGACCATATGAAGCTTAACAGCAAGAAAGGCCAAAGTATGTATGCTTCAATCACACTTATAAGGGGAGATAAAATAATCATGTGAGACAGACAGAATGACGGAGGAAACTGAGTGGGAGAGGAGAGGTTGAGGGAAAAAGCAGTGGGGGAGGTTAGGTATGAGAAAAGAAAGGAGAGAATTCCAGAGGGTCAGGAGAATGAAAGAAGTTTGTAGCTGTAGGAGGTGGGAAACAGGGGAAACACTAGACAGTCCCAGATGCCACAGGGGTATGAGATGCTCACAAGGCCTTATGAGGATGACAATATCTCAAATACTCAATAGCCAACAGTGGGGTGATAGAACCAGATGAGTACAAGAAGTAGATGGGTGGCCCCATCCCTTCAGTAGAGGGATGGGGCCACCCACTCATCTCAGAATCCTTATCCCAGAATTGTTCCTGACTGGATACACAGGGACGAAAAATGGAGCAGAGACTGACGGAAAGGCCAGCCAGAGACTGCCCCACCTTGGGATCCATACCATCCACGGACTCAAAACCCCTACACTATTGTTGATAGCAAGAAGTGCTTGCAGGCAGGAGCCTCGTTTAGCTATCCTGAGATCTTTGCCAGCATCTAAGTGAGAGAGATGCAGATACCTACAGCCAACCATTGGTCTAAGCTCATGGTCCCACTGGAAGAGTTAGGGGAAGGATTGAAGGACCTGACAGGGATTGCAACCCCATGGAAAGACCAACAGTATCAACTTACAGGACCCACTAAGAGCTCCTAGGGACTAAACCACTAAGGAAAGAGTATACATGAGTGGGTCCATGCTCCAGCTACATATGTAGCAGATACCTTATCTGGCATCAATTGGAGGGGCAGCACTTGGTCTTGTGGAGGCTTATTGCTACAGTGAAGGGGGATGTTAGATGGCTGAGGTGGGAGTAGGTGGGTTGGTGGTTTGGGGAGTACCCTCTTAAAGGCAATTGGAAGTGGAGATGTGGTGGGTGTATTGTGAAGGGGAGACTGGGAAACGGACATTTAAAATGTAAATAAATAATAAATAAATAAAACGATTGAAAAAATACAGAAAAATGAACATGCATTGCAATTGAAAAAATTAGAGTTAATGTTTAATTCTTTGACTTTATTAAATTATTTCAAATAGTATATGTATCATACTGTCAGTGAACATAATGTAATATTTGGAAAACTTATGTTGTAACAAACTCTTTAGAGAGAAATAAACATGCATCATTATTTCTATAAGTTAAAGTATTTTAAAAACTTACTATTCTTTAACATAATACTTAAATACTGGTATATACTTAAGATTTGTACTCATAGATTATGATCTCTGTTACAGATTTGATATAACTCATTATGCCATTGTAGAATAAGCAGTTTGTAGGAGTATCATGATTGATTCAGGATTAAGCACACACTTGTTACATTAGGACAATAAAGGATCTGTTTGAGATATTTCAATACTAGAAAACATTTGTAAATTTCTCTATCAACCTGAGAACAAATTGAGACATGTGTTTTGTTGTTTTAACAACAGTCACATATTACATATAAGAAAATTAACATTTGACCAAAAAGTATACTGAAATGAATGTTAAAATAAAATGCTGTAGGTACAGTTTCTTATTAATGAGATATCTCTAGATTACCAGAACATATCTTAAACCATAGTTTATGTAAAATTTATATATGATTATCCCCAGTGCATGATTATAATAGTTTTTTTACAAAAAAATAGGTCAACAAAATAATTAATATCAATCCTAATTGTAGCTAATTGTAACTATAGATTATTAGCAAGTTATATAGTCTTTCTCAGTGGATCATAGTAGACTTTCACATTTATCATTAGTAAAAAAGCACTTGACTACTTGTCCGTGGCATATCAAAATAGCCAGCAGTCATACCTTTTTACTTTGGGAATACAGTTAGGTGCAATATGGCATAATTGAAGAGAGGCACTATGAAACTAAGGCATTGAAATTGATTGCTGAAACACTTACTGTGTGTCCCAAGGCAGGCCAGTAAGCTGCACTGTAGCAAGAGAATGCTGGTAATGGATGATTCATGCCATTAGGAAACAGATCAAGTTGATGTCAAATTTGACTATTTCCCTAAGAATATAAATCATAAAATAAACAAACAAGGAAATAATAAAATGAACAGAGACTATCCAGAGACTTCCCCACCATGCGATCCATTCAGTCCTCAAACACCAATCCCCAATAATATTGCTTATGTCAAGAAGTGCTTGTATCAGGAGCCTGGAATGGCTGTCCTCTGAGAGAGTCTGCCAGTACCTGACTAAGACAGATGCAGATACTTACAGCCACCTTTGGACTGATCCCGGGGACCCCAATGGATGAGTTAGGGGAAGGGCTGAAGAAGCTGAAGAATGTTGTTGCAAACCCGTAGGACAACCAACAGTGTCAATTACTGAACTCCTAAGAGCTCCCAGGGATGAAACCACCAACCAAAGAGTATACATGGGCCAGTCCAGGGCTTCTGATACATATGTATGGGAGGATGGCCTTATCTGGCATCAAAGGGAAGGTAGGCACTGGGTTCTGTGGAGGCTTGATGCCTCAGTGAATTTGGATGCTAGAAGGATGAGGCAGGAGTGGGTGGGTAGAGAAAACCCTCTTAGTGGCACAGGGAAGGAGAGTAGGGTGTGGCGTTTGCAGAGAGGAGAACAGGAAGAGAAATGACATTTGAAATGTAAACAAATAAAATAAACAATAAAAAATTAGAGTAAATAGAAAGTAAGAAAACTTAATATTATTTATTTAAAATAATTCTGTTGACATGAATGTGCAAACAAAAATACATGTTGTAGCCCATATGGATAGAAGAGCAATAGGCAGCTGTAGACTGTACAGCAGAATCCCATATCTGCCTTAGGAGCATGTAGAGATTAATACCAAGGATTTACAAAGCATTTTCCATGCATGGAAAGAAAAAGCTTATGGGAGTAGTTGTAACAATAGATGAGAAAACAAACATCAATAGGAAATATCCTTAAGAGAAAATAAAGCACGAAGAAAAAGTAAGAATCAAGAGGTATATTGTAGAGGAGAAATAAAACTTTCTAAGGCATTTTTCTAAAATGAAAAGGACTAAATTCTATTACAGTTCTCAACCTATCAAAAGGAAGAAGTAGACATGAATACAACAGTTGTAATAATCCAAATTTTAACATCACTACATCATTCAGCCAGAATTGTAAAATATTCTACTTCCTTTACTTCCTGAGTAGAACAGCAATGGCTTGCGCAGTAAGATTGAGAATCGATTAATGGGATCTCAAAAAGTTGCAAAGCTTCTGCAAGGCAAAAGACACCGTCAATAAGACAAAAAGGCCACCAACAGATTGGGAAAGGATCTTTACCTATCCTAAATAAGATAGGGGACTAAAATCCAATGTATATAAAGAACTCAAGAAGGTGGGCTCCAGAAAATCAAATATCCCCATTAAAAAATGGGGCTCAGAGCTAAACAAAGAATTCTCACCTGAGGAATAACGAATGGCAGAGAAGCACCTGAAAAAATGTTCAACATCCTTAATCATCAGGGAAATGCAAATCAAAACAACCCTGAGATTCCATCTCACACCATTCAGAATGGCTAAGATCAAAAATTCAGGTGACAGCAGATGCTGGGGAGGATGTGGAGAAAGAGGAACACTCCTTCATTGCTGGTGGGATTGCAAGCTTGTACAACCACTCTGGAAATCAGTATGGCAGTTCCTCAGAAAATTGGACATAGTAATACCAGAGGATCCTGCAATACCTCTCCTGGGCATATATCCAGAAGGTGTCCCAGTCGGTAAGAAGGACACATGCTCCACTATGTTCATAGCAGCCTCATTTATAATAGCCAGAAGCTGGAAAGAACCCAGATGCCCCTCAACAGAGGAATGGATACAGAAAATGTGGTACATCTACACAATGGAGTACTACTCAGCTATTAAAAAGAATGAATTTTTGAAATTCCTAGCCAAATGGATGGACCTGGAGGGCATCATCCTGAGTGAGGTAACCCTATCACAATATGTACTCACTGAGAAGTGGATGTTAGCCCAGAAACTTAGGATACCCAAGATATATGATACAATTTGCTAAACACATGAAACTGAAGAAGAACGAAGACCAAAGTGTGGACACTTTGCCCCTTGTTAGAATTGGGAACAAAACACCCATGGAAGGAGTTACAGAGATAAAGTTTGGAGCTGTGACGAAAGGATGGACCATCTAGAGACTGCCATATCCGGGGATCTATCCCATGATCAGCTTCCAAACGCTGACACCATTGCACACACTAGCAATATTTTGCTGAAAGGACCCAGATATAGCTCTCTCTTGTGAGACTATACCGGGGCCTAGCAAACACAGAAGTGGATGATCACAGTCAGCTATTGGATGGATTACAGGCCCCCCCCAATGGAGGAGCTAGAGAAAGTACCCAAGAAGCTAAAGGGATCTGCAACCCTATAGGTGGAACAACATTATGAACCAACCAGTACCCCGGAGCTCTTGACTCTAGCTGCATATGTATCAAAAGATGGCCTAGTTGGCCGTCACTGCAAAGAGAGGCCCTTTGGACTTACAAACTGTATATGCCCCAGTACAGGGGAATGCCTGGGCCAAAAAGGGGGAGTGGGTGGGTAGGGTGTAGGGGGGAGGGTATGAGGGACTTTTGGGATAGCATTGGAAACGTAAATAAGGAAAATACCTAATAAAATATATTTTAAAAAGATCAAATATTCTTATGAGCTACCTAATAACACATTTTTCTCAAGGGCTCATAGACTTCATAATAGATTAAACAAACAAACAAAATTATGTAAACAAAAAAACAAAACCTCAAATACCGTGAAGTTAAGTGAGGACGACTGACTCACTTCCTCTTATTTTTGTACAAAATAAAAATATAAAAGGTACAAATGAGTTGAATTTAGAGACCATATCTCATATTAATGGATAAGAATCAGGGGGGGAAACAAAGGTAAAAATATAAAACAAATGTGAACTCAAGTAAAGATAAATGGAAACACAGTTTACCTAAAACTTGGATGCATTTGCACTTTTAAAGAATATTCAAAACAAACTTCCTAATAGAGAAAGTACCCAAGGAGCTAAAGGGGTCTGCAACCCTATAGGTGGAACAACAATATGAAATACCCAGTCCCCCTCAGAGCTCGTGTCTCTAGCTACCTATGTATCAGAAGATGGCCTAGTTGGCCATCAGTGGAAAGAGAGGCCCATTGGTCATGCAAACTTTATATGCATCAGTATGGGGATTGCCAGGGCCAAGAAGTATGAGTGGGTGGTTAGGGGAGTGGAGCGGGGGGAGGGTATGGGGGACTTTTGGGATAGCATTGGAAATGTAAATGAAAATACCTAATAAAAATACCTAATAAAAATTAAAAAAAAACAAAGTTATTGTAAGTAAACAACTTTATGTTGTACCACAAGTTGCTAAACAATAAAAGGAAAAATATACCTGAAATTAATAAAAGGGGGAGAATAATAATCACTTGGAAAATTAAGTGAAATAGAAAAGAGTAAGTAATAGGATAGATTGCAAATATTACTACAGAATTTGCTCAAGATTAAAAATAAAATGTAACTCGGAATCAGGCTCAGTGTAGAAGCCTTTCCTTGCATACTAAAATCCTAGGTTAACTTATCAGAACAACACCAATGACCAAAAAAGAAACACAAAAAAAAGGTTAATGAAATTTAATAAGAACAGCACAAAAGTCAGTGTTAAACAAAAATGAAAGAAATATACTACAATCAAAATTGTATACATATATACTTATGATAGGATGAACTACTATGCACCGTTTACCAAATAATAATAAATAATAATAATAATAATAATAATAATAATAATAATAAATAACCTGCTTTATTGTTTTTATATAAAACATGCTACTTACAAACCTGAATAATGGCCTGAACCGTTTTCTAGGTCTGTGATTAATAAGGTGATTGAATAACTAAAGTGTGTCTCAGAATCAAATCTCCTTACCTGGTGGGTTTAATGTTAAATACTCCTAACCTTTACATGCTAATACTTTCCCCTGTCCCAGTTAGTTTGTTGTTTGTTTGTTTGTTTGTTGATTTGATTTGATTTGATTTGATTTGATATAAAAAAGTCATCTGGGAAGAAGGAACCTCAGCCATCAAAGGACTGATGGCAAGTCTATGGAGTGTATTCTTGATTAATGATTGATGACGGAGAGCTGTTCCTACTATGGGCAGTGCCATCACTCGGAAGGTATTAAGGGCTTGTATACAAAAGCAGGCTGATCATAGAGTGTAGCCAGTAAGCAGTGTCATTTCATGGCCTTTGCTTCAGTTCTTCTAGGTTCCTACACTGACTCCCCTGTTGATGATCTGAGGCATGAATATGTAAGACAATGAAACCCTTTCCTCCCTGTGTTGCTTTTGATTATAGTGCTTAATGTAATGAGAGAGCACAAACATTTACAGTACTCAAACATTGAAGGAGGAAGGAGAGGAAGATGAGGTTCTTTAACTTTAACAGCAGCAAGCCTTTGGACATTATTTTATGAGTCCATGTAATACTCTAAAATGAAATGTTTAATTATATATTTATAACAAAATTATAGGTTGATGTTGGTTATTCACTGTACCTGTAATGCATATACTCGTCATGTTGAGCTGTTTTCCGTACATAATACAGCACTATTAGAAGATGCACTAAGTAATTGTTAAGATTTGAGATACATATTTAAATATAAAATAACTCCATGTAGGGTAAAGGATACATTTTCCCACTTTCTTCACTCCTTATGTCTGTGAAGGTTATATACCGCAGTATAGGGAAATGTCACGGCCAGGAAGCAGGAGTGTGTGGGTTGGTGAGCAGGGGGAGGGGCGAAGGGATGGGGGGTTTCAGAGGGGAAACTAGAAAATGGGAAAATATTTGAAAGGTAAATAAATAAAATATCTAATAAAAACCAAAACCAAAACCAAAACCAAACCAAACCAAACCAAAACAAAACAAACCAAAACAAAGAAATGTGGGATGGAAGCTTGTTATCAATGAATGTATTGTTATTTGACATATTTCCAATCCTACAGTTTAGAGAAACACTCTACCTGTTTCTGGCATACTCAGAAAAATAATTAAATTCAAACTGAGAGCATGAGTGTTGCTGATGGATTGCTTATTCTCCAAGATTTTGAGTTTCTTGGACATGCTCCAACCTGGATAATAACTAGCAAGAAGCTGCTCTTGGAATAAAATTAATAAAAATGTATGTTCTGTGGAACATACATATTTATTAATCATGCAATTTATATTTTGAGAGAGTGAATACCTTTTAGAGTAAACTGTTAAAGTCTTACATGCAAAACAATATTTATTTTAGTTATTTGTCCCATAATTGAATATGAGAGCAATAATTTGACGTATATTGAATGATATTTGATATTGTGTGTTGTTAGTAATCACATAATATATCTCATACAAGTAACAGTAAATAACAACCTTTTGAAATTAGTGAGTCATTAAACAGAGCTAATTTGTACATTTAATGAGTAATTTGGTTTTCTAGAAGCTTCATAACTTCATATAAGCCTAATTTGTTGTATGGAGTGTTAGTAAAAAAGTCACTGCTGTTTAGTGTAATCTAATAATACATCCTAGAGGGGGCTTCTTTCCTTAAAGTATTGTGAAATAGGCTTTCTGTGGAACCAATTATAATTATATTTTATTTTACTCATATTCTCATTCCCAGATGTCTATGAAGAATCTAACAAATGTTTGCTCTGTGACTAAAACAGTAAAGTTTTTCTGAAACACAATGCATATGGCTGACATTTTTGAAGAATCTTTTTAAAATGTATTTATTTATTTACAACACAATATCAGCCCTTCTTCTTCTACCAGAGCCTTGCCACACAAGTCCTCACCCCATCTCACCTTCCTCTTCTCTTTGAGAATGGTCCAGTCAATGCAAACAATACCCAGTGGTAGGACAGAGATTATTTTTAGTTTGGATGTAAAATCTGCCATGTACTATAAAAGTGAAACCAGAAAAATAATTTACTGCAAGAATGTAAGCAACCAATTTGGGAAGGAAATAAAAGTATTTTACAGAAAATAATGCATAGGATCAGTTTAAAATTTTCTGAGATGCTGATTACTGCCAGGCACAGGATAAATGTACTTAACCACTATTTAAAACATAATATCATGACCAGAATGTAGTTTTCTAATTCTTGATATTAACAGCTCTGACAAAGAGTGGCTAAATTGTGCCCAGATACTTGGTGATTAAGAGTATGGTCACTCTGTATGTGATGTTTGAGCAGGTACCAGATTTGAATGGGTTGAATATTGAAGTAGATAAGTATCTTAGGTTTACTATCTCTATGATGAGACACCATTACCAAAGCAACATGTAGGAAAAAGAGTTTATCTTGTTTATGTTTTTATAACACTGCTCATCATAGAATGATGTTGGCACAGGAATTCAATTCAGACAGAAATCTGGAGGTAGGAGCAGATGCAGTCCCTGGACGTGTTCTACTTACTGGCTTGCTCTTCATGACTTGTTCAGCCTGCTTTCTTTTTTTTTTTAATATTTTTATTACTATGTATTTTCCTCAATTACATTTATAATGCTATCCCAAAAGTTCCCCATACCCTCCCCCCCACTTCCCTACCCACCCATTCCCATTTTTTGGCCCTGGCATTCACCTGTACTGGGGCATATAAAGTTTGCATGTCCAATGGGCCTCTCTTTCCAGTGATGGCCGACTAAGCCATCTTTTGATACATATACAGCTAGAGTCAAGAGCTCCAGGGTACTGGTTAGTTCATTATGTTGTTGCACCTACAGGGTTGCAGATTGTAAACAATCACCCATGGAAGGAGTTACAGAGACAAAGTTTGGAGCTGAGACAAATGGATGGATCATCTAGAGACTGCCATATCCAGGGATCCATCCCATAATTACCCTCCAAACGATGACACCATTGCATACACTACCAAGCGTTGGCTGAAAGGACCCTGATATAGCTGTCTCTTGTGAGACTAGGCCGGGGCCTAGCAAACACATAAGTGGATGCTCACATTCAGCTATTGGATGGAGCACAGGGCCCCCAATGGTGGAGCTAGAGAAAGTATCCAAGGAGCTAAAGAGATCAGCCTGCTTTCTTATAGAAGCCAGAACCCTTTTCCCAGGGATTGTACCAATAATAATGGCCTGAGCCCTCCTCCCTCAATCACTACTTAAGAAAAATACCTTATAAATAAAGCAGTAATGAATATAGTTGTATGATTATCTTTGTGATAAGATAGAGTGTCCTTTGTGCATATGCCCAGGAGGGGCATAGCTGTATCATGAGGTAGATTTTCTCAAATTTCTGAGAAATTGGTATATTTTTCCAAAGTTCCTGTAAAAGTTGCACCCCTACAAGCAGTGGAGGAGTGTTTACCCTTGCTCCACATCTTTGTCATCATGAGCCATTCCTTTTGTTTTTGACCTTAGTTATTTTGACAGGTACACAGAGTAAACTCAAAAGAGTTGAGTTCCATTTCCCTGAAGGCTAAGGGTATTTATCATTTCCTTAAGGATTTTTTTTTCTATTTTTGCCATTTGAGATTCCTCTGTTGAGAATTCTCTGTTTATATCCATACCCCATTTTAAAATTGGAATATTTAATTTACTGATGTCTAGTTTAATAAATTCTTTATATATTTTGATATTAGCCCTCTGTCAGATGTGGAGATTGTGAAAAATCTTTTTCCACTGCCGTTTTTTTTCTCATTGAAGGTGCCCTTTGCTTTACAGAGGTGTTCAGTTTCATGAGGCCTCATTTATTAATTGTTGTTCCTCAGGTCTGTGCTATTATTGTTCTGTTCAGGAAGTTGTCCCTCTGCCAATTCATTTAACGCTATTCCCCTCTTTCTCTTCTAACAGGTTCAGAGCATCACATTGTATGTTGAAGTCTTTGATCCACTTGGGTTCTAGTTTTGTGCAGGGTTATAGTTATAGGTCTATTTGAATTCTTCTACATACTGATATTCAGGTAGACAAGCATCATTTGAATATTCTTTCGTTTATTCCAGTATATATTTCTGTCATCTTTTTCAATATCCAAAAGCTTGAAACAATCTAAATGTTATCCCTCAACCAAAGAATGAATAAAGAAAATGTGGTATATTTACACACTGGAGTGTTACTCAGCTGCCAAGAACAATGACATCATGAAATTTGCAGGCAAATAGATAGGAATAGAAAAAATTCTTACTGAGTAAAGTAACCCAGACACAGAAAGGAAAACCATGGTATGTACTCACTTATATGTAGATGTTATCTGAAAACTAAAAAAAAATCCATGCTGCAGAACACAGACCGAGAAAGTCCAAGTAACATGGAGGATTTAAGGGGAGATGCAAGAATCTCTCTCAGAAGAGGAAATAGAATAGATCTCACAGGTAGAATGGGGATGTTTGTGGTTGGAAACAAATGACACAAAATATTAAGGTAAAAATTAATGGGAGAAACTACTGGAACTGGGGACATTTCAGGTACAATGTGGAAACCCAGTGTAACGGAAATTCCATAAAATCTATGAGAGTAACCCTAGAAAGATCCCTAGCAATGCACTGGGCATTTTCTGAAACCAGGCAAGGCCTCAAGTTAGAGATAAAGCAATTCAGCCACAAAACCTTTGACTAAAGTTTGTCCTGACTCCACAGTGTTCTGGAACTTGAGCCTTACATAATTACTGTCAAAGAGATTAGAAGAGACTTCATCTAGCAACTGATGGGAGCACTTGCAGAGTACCAGAGCCAAAATTAGAATGGAGTTTTGCAAGTCCTGCAGGGGATTGGAGGACCAGAGGAATCACAGGGGAAAGGGATAAACCAGGAGAATACAGCCCACAGAATCAACTGACTCATGGGAACATAAAGAACATCTAGGTCCTCTGCATATATACATGTGTGTATATATATATATATATATATGCATATTTCTAATATCTTCTAATATATATATTAGGGTTGAGTAGCTTGTGTTCTTGTAGACATCCTGCCTGCAGGAGCAGGGTCTTTCCCTGACTTTTTTAACCTACTTATTCCTTTATTTCAGTATTCTTTTCCTCTTGGGTTTCATAGTGAAGCCTTGATATGACCATACACGACTGGTCTTACTGTAGCTAGTTTTGCAGTGTTTAGCTGATACTCCTAGGAGACCTAAGGGAATTCTGGAGAAGAATTATAGAGGAAGGATTATATGGGCAAGAATGGCAAGGAAACCAGAACAAAACAGAATCAATAAATTTTGGCTCATAAGGGCTCACAGAGAATTAACCAACTCTTGGAAAGCTTTCATTGGTTTGATCTACGCTCCTGTGCATATACGTTAAAGTTATGTAGCTTGGACTTCTCTTGAGACTTCTAACAGTGGAAATAGGGGCTTTTATGATTCCTTCACTTAATTTTGGGACCCTTTTCCTCTTACTGCATTGCTTCTTCCATCCTTAATAATATGGATAGGCGCCTAATCTTTTGCCACCTGATATGCCATATTCAGTTGATACAACTGGGAGGCTTGCTCTTTTCTGAATGAAAATGCAGGAATGGATTGGTGGAATGGAGTCTCAAGGAGATAATGGAGGTGAATTCTTTCTTTGCGATGTGATGTATGAAAAAAAGAATAAATTCAATAAAGAAAATGGCTTACAGGAATGTCTACAACCCAGTATATGGAGGCATTTTCTTAATTGAGGCTCTCTACTCTCAGATGACTTTATCTTCAGTCAAGCAGACATAAACTATCAAGTACAAAAATATGCAAATAAACCCTGTTATTGTATTGACATAATTTCACAAGTATGTGAATAATTGAGGAACAAATTTATTGATTGTTAATAGTACAAAATAAATTCTTTCCTAATCCTGGTAAGTTACCAAGTGCTTCATTATTTGTGAGATAAAAGTCCTTTCCACCCACATCTAAGTCAATGTATTCAGAATGGACTTGTAGTATGTCTATCTTCACATATTTTCTTTATTAATAAACTTTGGAGACAAGTATCTGACCACAATATATGCAAAATGTAAGACATGAATAGGGATGGAATAGCCAACTTTTATGTATATGAAGGAAAATTAGAGTTTGTAGAGTACTGACCCATCATATGAATATTAGTGATGTCAATATTGGGATTTCTGTGGTTAGTCCTTATGATGAGTGAATAAGTATCTGTGATTTCTAGACTCTGTCTTTTCCAAATTTTTGATTGAATCTCATTAATTTTTCCTTTATTCACGGAAAACAATATGACCTTCCAGCTGAATAGTTTGTTTCTGGCTACCACAGGACTGCTGGAGTTCAAACTATACTTTCATTTTTGTAGTGTCATTTTCATTCAGTTTCTCTCTGTGTGTGTCTCTCTCTGTCTCTCTCTCTTTCTCTCTCTGTCTCTCGGTCTCTCTCTCTGTGTGTGTGTGTGTGTGTGTGTGTGTGTGTGTTTCTAAAGCTTATCCCTTTAGACAGAGCTTCCCAAGGTCAACATTGCCAATATTTTGGTATTCCAGTATAAGGTTAGATATTTTCTTGGTCTGTGTAGTGTACATGTTTAGTATTTAATGTATTTACACTGCCCAAACTTCTTTTTCAAGGCCTGAGGCACATCTATTATAAGTTGATCATATATGTGACATAAAAAAATAATATGTTCATCCTACTGAAAACCAGAGTTTAGCGAGAGAGACTATTGCAGAACACTTGTAATTTACCATATCCATCATGTTACTATCTAGGAGATGTGGCTAGCTGCCACTACCTGCCATCATCAGAATATTTCAATACCTATTTATAGCCAAAGAAAAACCAAAATACCAGATTAAACTCTGATAGTCATTTATTGTCTATTAGCTTTATACTCATAAAAGCCATTTCAAACCATCCTAAGTTCATCAGTCACAGATGATAGCATATTGTACATTTATATCTTTGTGAAGCATCTATAGTAATAATAGTCATAGAAAAGAGTAACATACTGTTTGCCACAAATGATTTAAAGAGAAAATGAGTATTGGTTTTTTCTTTCATATGTGCAAACTTCTAGTAAGAGCATAAGTTTGTAAAGTTCTATAAAGCCTGGAGCATATGATGGATAAGTTGTATAGTACATTACAATTTATAATGTCAGTAGATATTATCAAAATGTTTTAATAAATATATAAAAAGAAACCAGGGAAGAAGTGAAGAAACTTAGGGAAAGCATGAGAAAGGGATAGAGGAAATGAAGAAGTGGGAACTTAAGCAAGAAGAGAAAAAACAGAGAGTCTGAAAAAAATTTGATCAATCTCTTGATGCCTAGAGTCTAAACGTATATGCATTGTCTTCCTTCCACATTAAATATGCCTGAAATATGTAAGACACGAACTTTTCAATGTCTCATGTAAAATTTAAATATAACTGTATTTAGTATCACCAAAGAATTTTATATTTAGAAATAATAATATATAAAGTAAATATACATAGCTCTAATTAATGAACTTGGAAAGGTGTTCATGAAAATTTATCCTATCTTCTAATGCTAATAAATATTATTAACAGAGTTACAAAAACAGCAGCTAGACTCTACTTATGATGAAATTCTGTGACAGGGTTATTAAGGAATATACATGTATACAGTTTGAAAGTGATTCATTGATTTTTGAGTGAAATTCTCAGCATTGCACTTGTTCAAACATTTTTATTCTTGAAAAAATGTGACTTATGCCTCATATCAGTTTCTGCTTTGGTCATAAACTATTGCCCATTTGGATTCAAAGATAGTTATACTAAGTCTTAAGTAAGATCAAATAAAAACCAGAGAACCTTGAAGGTGGAGGAAGAAGAATTCTCTGAAACACAAGACCACAAAAATTGGGTTCAACCTAATGGTCCGAAAAATACTTTCTAAAAGTAAAATGGTATTGATAGGCTGTCTCAGAGTGATAGTCAGCATATTCAGGGAACTCATTGTCTTAGAGTAACAACTCCATTTCAAGAGATTCTTATCTCTAGAATAATGTCCAGTTTTACTGTGAGCGTTAATGTGTATAAAATCTGAATGGAGTTGATATGCTGTAAATCAAATAAGCTAATATAAATATTGACCCTAGGTATATATTAGATAGATCATTTTGTATGAAAATAGGTAATTGCATTTTTAAGTGTGCCTATGATGTCAGACAAGAATTTTATTGTTATTGATAACTAAGTGCAATGAATTTTACCTCTTCATAGATTGGAAAACAGAACATATGCTTTTCTTTTCCTATAAGTGTATTGGACCTTGAAGGTATAATTCAACAGAAAAGGGGATGGAAATCAATGATACAATGATGTCCTAAGGTAGCGTTGCATCGAGAACTAGGGTAAAAGTGAGTCATTTCCTATCTGGGTTAAAATGTAAGCATATTTGATTTTTTTTCTTTTATCCTTCACTCCAATATTTTGAAAACATACATTTTCTATATCATACAAGCTTCTTTGGCATTTATTTTATAGTGTTCATGTTACCATTCAATATAAAGTGTTCTAAGCAATATTTGAGGGAAATATCCTATGAAACATGAAATTAATTTTGTATGTCTCTATGATTGAATCTGTTTGAATAAAATCAAGTTACTTATTCTATCCTTAATATGGAATATTTAATCAAAATTATAAAACACAGCAAAATACATGAATACATAATATGTGATATCTTAAAAAATTGTGTTACATAAATAAATAAGAACATCAATTTACATTGATAATGGTTAACTTATGGTACAAAATATGTATGGCAAAGTGTTACTCTGTCTTTTAAAAGATTCCTGTAAGAAAAAAAATGACATTTGAAAACATGGCAAATACATATTCTAATAATATATCAATTTTCAAAAGGAAAATTCAATGAAAATGATTGTATTTTTCTATTGTAAAAGCTTAGTATTAACTTCAGAATGAGTGTGTTACACTAATTTGCCTTGATTGTAATATTACTGCTAAAATGAATCTGGTGTCAAAGATCAAAATATGTAACTATCCTTGGAAAATATTCATTGCTGTTTCACTCACAGTTCCCAAAGTTGACTAGACTCAGATTCTTCAGCAATTTTTTGTAACATTTCATCTTACTCAACAGCTTTCTTGGCATATGCATATGTGTACACATGAAGTGAATGAACAGAAAAAATAACTGTCCATATCAACAGATGATACATTGCTGGATACCCACATTGCTTACATCAGTCTGTCAGTAACTACCACACATGATGTTTACTCATTTAATTTAATTAGAAAACATACATGAATTTATTGCATACAATTAAAATATGTATCTCTTATGATGTAACAAATGTCAGTAACATGTACTATCTCACACAGTGATATTTGTAATTAAAATATTTCACAATCAATACATTAATATTTTTATTACTTATGTTTAATTTTGACTAAAGTCACTTTGCATGTAGTAAACATTGGAATTTATTTCTCCTATTCTATAAAATCTATTTTAACACAATAAAACATAATAACATAAAAACAAAACAACAGCCACAAAAATATCACACTGAAATTGGACAAAGCATATCAACAGTAAGAAAAGAGTCCTAAGAAAACATAAGAATCAGTCTTTTATAATACTCAATCACACATTCATATGTCTTATAAAATTCTATACTGAAAGCTGTTTCATATATATATATATATATATATATATATATATATATATATATATATATATATATGATCTAGAGCATACCCATGTATCCTGTGCTTGCTACTCCAGTCTCTGTGAGCTACAATAAGCTTTGAGTTGATTTAGAGGGTCTTGCTCCCCTGGTGTTCTTCATTATCTCTGGCTCTTACACTCTTTATACCATGTCTTCTAAGGAATTGTCTGAACTCAGAGGGAAAGGATTTGTTGGAGAAATCCCATTTATAGTTGTGTATTTGGCTATTGATCTCTGTATTTGCTCTCAACTGCTTCAGGAGCAAGCTTCTCTGATGCTGACAGAATAATGCACCAATCTATGATTGTAGTAGTGTATCATGAGTAATTTTATTGTTAATTTTTTTTTCACCATAACACCTCAATAACATTTACTTCCCAGCCATCCTATGCTCACTTTACCTACTCTGTGACTTCCTTCAAAATAAAGATTAAAAAAAAGAATACCAATTTATGTTGCCCATATATTCACTAAATCATGGTAAAACTTCCACTACTAAGTTCCTTCCTTAAAGATATCTGAGTCCTTCTGTATCTGAAGCCCACCAGAAGACATAAACTCTTTTTTTCTTTTTATGACCTGGATTTACTCCAGGTCTCTGGGCTATCTTGTCTCTGGTTCTTGGTCATGCAAACAGTATTTGATACAGATTCCTTTCCTTGGTGAGCTTTAAGTAAAATCCCATGTTGGTTGGTTCTCTCACAAGCTTTGCACCACCGCATTGATGTATTTTTCAAGTGGGACAGAATGTGCATAAAAGGTTTTGTGGTGAGGTTGGCATTTATATTTCATTCTTGGTGTCATTTTCCATGTCATAGGCACTAGAACATGGGGTGGAAGTTCTATTCAGGGACCAGCTCAATTCTCACCCTCTCCTTGTTCATTGAATTGTACAGGTGTGGTCTTCAGCAATTGGGCCTTACATTGTTAGTTTTCAGAGACCTACCTGTTTCTTGGACACAAACTAGGTTCTTTGATGATTTCAATAGACACTTTTGGACAATAGTCTCAGTTCTGGAAGCTTCATTTGGGGACAACAGAACTAATGTTGGGACTTTAGATCCCTCCTTAAGTGGAAACTTCATTATGATCAACTTCATATATTTTAGGAAGTTTGTAGTGCACTAGATTTCAGTAGTAGCCCTCTAATATTCCATAATTCTCTTTGTCTCTCCTTGTAGATGCATTCCCTTCCTCAACACCATCTCCCTACCCACTCAGCACCTCTTCTCATTTCTCATCCCAGCCTCTGTCCATCCCAGGGAAATCCCTGTCTCTGACACTAGTTCCGTTATCTATTCCTAGCATCTCTGGGTCTATTGCTTGGCTATAATTTAATTAAAAGCTAACATCTACATATAAATCAATACATATTGTATTTGTCTTTTGGGGAAATGGGTTGGTTTGCTTATTGGTGAATAATGTTGGAGTACTTACTGCTTTGCAGAATTATTTTAGCATATTTATTAATATATTTTTGCTATTAATGTATATCAAGTTCCCTGGAGTTATATTCAGATGAATAGGCTTTGCAGCATGAATCTTTAGCAGCTGTGGCATTTTCTTATCCCAACTAATTCACAGTTTAATCTGGGTAAGCTGTAGGTACTGACACATTCATTATGTATTGTCTGATACATTTCCTTGATCCAGCAGGACAACTGTACCTGTGAACTCACAACAGTTGTGACACCATGCATTAAGACCCATGCAAGCTTAGGCCAAACAAAATCATGGCATGGAGAGGTGAGCAGGTCACAATGTCAGACATTTAGCTGAGGAGCTGTTGGCAACTGGTATCTACTGGGAAAGGAAGAGCCAATATTCTTTAAGAGATTGGTATCTGGGACTTGGACACAGTGAAAGAAGCATATCCAAGTGTTCATAGGCATAACATATAGGACTCCAGGAGCTAAGTCATCATAAATCTTTTTCACTTACAATTTAACATTTCGAAACTCATTTTAGGAGTTAGAGAGGTTGGGGATAGCAGGAAAGCAGGACTCACTGAATCACCTAAAGAGAGTTCACTCACTTGTGCACATGGAGATTAAAGTGTCATCATCTGGTCTGCAAGGGTTGTCAGCAAGTCTTCTGTGTAAGCATTATGCCTGTTAGCTTGTTTCTGTTGAATTCCTAACAATGAGAGTAAATGTTTCTCTGAGCCATTTGCCTGCTCATTGGCCTCTTTTCTTCCTATTATGTTGCCTTGTCTTCTTGTTTCTTGTTTTGTGCTGTTTGGTTGTTGTCAAGTGGAGGATTCTTTTATTTTCTGAAGAGAAAGTAGAGAGGATGGTGGATATGGAGGAGATGGGAGTTTGGGGGAGGCATAAGAAGCAAAAGAGGAGAAATTTTGATTTAATGTATTGTATGCAAAACGAATTTATTTTCACTACAAAGTAAATATAAAATTAAAGAAACTCATTTTAATTTTCTCAATTTTTTTTCTCTTCTTAAGATAGCCTCAGTTTTATGGTCATATTATTTGCCCCCCTTTACAATATTTAGGTTGATTTATTTCCAGTTTTAGTGCTTTAATTTCAATTTGTACAGTAGATTCAGTTTCTCCATGCATTTAAAAAGTATTTATTTGCTTTTTTACATTCCAATGCTGCCCCTTCTAGACTCCTCTCACAGAGTCCCTTCTTCATCTTTCTCCCCTGTTCTTGTGAGAGGATAGAGCCCCCTTAGTACAAACTAAGGAAGCAAATAGTATCATTTTTAATTTGCTTTATGTGCTAAATGTTTAGTACTTAGGCCATCTTGACAGAAGTATAATTTTTATTATATTTTTGAAAAGCTTGTAAATTAATTATTTACAAAAATAAAGAAATTTCTTATTACTTTGTTTGGAATAGACAAGAGAAGATAACCAGTTATTTTCATTATTCAATTTCTATCTTCTCAGGATATAGACAAGAATTTTTCCATTGCACACTAATATGTTTTAAATAGAGATGTAGTAAATACTGGGGTTCTTTAGCTGAAGATCTACTCTATTCTTTTAGTTGTTAACTTTTATTTATAAAATATCTAAATTTTATGGCTGAGGAGAGAACATTATGATAGAAAATATATGTAACAGAATTTGTCTGTTCAGTCCCTAAAATTGAAACAAATAAAAAAACAAAACCCAAACTACTATCTACCTTAAGTACTCTGGCTAGTGTCTACCTCTGCTAAGATACTACCTCTAATAAGCTTTACCTTGAAACCATCTGTAATCTTACAAGCATAAGCTAATGTGTATATAGTGTTAATCATATAATTGGGAAACATTTAGCAAACCACCTACGTTAGCAACCTCTAATGTACTCATGGAAACTGTAAACCTACAATGTAGAATCAGAGATATGTAGCTGCATTTTCTTCATGTGCTGTGAAACTTCACTTAAAACAGAAATTCAAAACCATTTGGCTTGTTTGGAAACAATACAAGATACTGATTTATTCTTATTCAGATATTAATGGATATATTTTCTCACATGTGCAAAATATAGTTCAATTCCTACTCTAATGACTGCATATACTCAAAAATTAAGCAAATGAGAGGCATTAAAACTTTTCACAGTGGAGAGACAAATGCTTAGATACCATGCACATTTCATGATATCATCTTTACAAGTGTCATCAGTGAAGGCAGACTGTCTTGAAAAAATTAAAATTTGCCTGGGGAGTATCACCTTTAAAGTAATCAGTGTGCTTTCAGTTCTTGAATGGAGATTATTACTTGTTATGTCACTTCCATCAACTATGTGACAAAAATTCTCTAGACATTTTACTGTTAGAAATATAAACTGCTGGAATGTAGTCGAGCATGTATTTTATTCAGGCACTCTAGGCTTTGGTGGAATATATGAGTATTTTATTGACTTCTTTTAAAGTAGCTATAAGAAATATATAGGCAAAGATTATGTGATGCCATAATCTAGACTCATCAAAGAAATTCAAGTTAAAATGTGTGAAATAAATATTCTGTATGTTTACCAATAAAACGTATAAAATCATTACTCAGCACCTAATGATAAGCGCAAGAGAAGTACCACATAATTTTGAACGTTAGTTTAGAATTCTTAAGCTTGAAATTCATAAGTAAATATTGTGTTTCATGATGCTTTGTACTTTTTAAAACAAAAGGCAAATACATAACTTTCTTCTCCCTGCTGATGTGGTTATGTGAACAAATGTTGATGTTGTAGAACAGGACTTCTCATTTGTGTACACTCTTGTGGCTGCTTTGTTGGGTAAATGGGTTTACAGTGAGATAAACTAAAAGCAGAACCTAGAGACCTGAACAGAGACAGAGACAATCTAGAAATACTGCTTACTGGCTTGCTCTGCATGGCATGCTCAACTGAATTTTTTTAATTAGGTATTTTCCTCATTTACATTTCCAATGCTATCCCATAAGTCCCCCATACCCACCCCCCCACTCCCCTCCCCACCCACTCCCCCTTTTTGGCCCTGTCGTTCCCCTGTACTGGGGCATATAAAGTTTGCAAGTCCAATGGGCCTCTCTTTGCAGTAATGGCCGACTAGGCCATCTTTTGATACATATGCAGCTAGAGTCAAGAGCTCCGGGGTACTGGTTAGTTCATATTGTTGTTCCACCTATAGGGTTGCAGTTCCCTTTAGCTCCTTGGGTACTTTCTCTAGCTCCTCCATTGGGGGCCCTGTGATCCATTCAATAGCTGACTGTGAGCATCCACTTCTGTTTGCTAGGCCCCCGGCCTAGTCTCACAAGAGACAGCTATATCTGGGTCCTTTCAGCAAAATATTGCTAGTGTGTGCAATGGTGTCAGCATTTGGAAGCTGATTATGGGATGGATCCCTGGATATGGCAATCACTAGATGGTCCATCCTTTCATCATACCTCCAAATTTTGTCTCTGTAACTCCTTCCATGGGTGTTTTGTTCCCAATTCTAAGAAGGGGCAAAATGTCCACACTTTGGTCTTCGTTCTTCTTGAGTTTCATGCGTTTAGCAAATTGTATCTTACATCTTGGGTATCCTAAGTTTCTGGGCTAAAATCCACTTATCATTGAGTACATATTGTGTGAGTTCCTTTGTGATTGGGTTACCTCACTCAGGATGATGCCCTCCAGGTCCATCCATTTGGCTAGGAATTTCATAAATTCATTCTTTTTAATAGCTGAGTAGTACTCCATTGTGTAAATGTACCACATTTTCTGTATCCATTCCTCTGTTGAGGGGCATCTGGGTTCTTTCCAGTTTCTGGCTATTATAAATAAGGCTGCTATGAACATAGTGAAGCATGTGTCCTTCTTACCGATTGGGACATCTTATGGATATATGCCCAGGAGAGGTGTTGCTGGATTCTCCGGTAGTACTATGTCCAATTTTCTGAGGAACTGCCAGACTGATTTCCAGAGTGGTTGTACAAGCTTGCCATCCCACCAACAATGGAGGAGTGTTCCTCTTTCTCCACATCCTCGCCAGCATCTGCTGTCACCTGAATTTTTGATCTTAGCCATTCTGACTGGTGTGAGGTAGAATCTCAGGGTTGTTTTGATTTGCATTTTCCTGATGATTAAGGATGTTGGACATTTTTTCAGGTGCTTCTCTGCCATTCTGTATTCCTCAGGTGAGAATTCTTTGTTCAGTTCTGAGCCCCAGTTTTAATGGGGTTATTTGATTTTTTGGAGTCCACCTACTTGAGTTCTTTATATATATTGGATATTAGTCCCCTATCTGATTTGGGATAGGTAAAGATCCTTTCCCAATCTGTTGGTGATCTTTTGGCTTATTGACGTTGTCTTTTGCCTTGCAGAAGCTTTGCAGTTTCATGAGGTCCCATTTGTCAATTCTCTTACAGCACAAGCCATTGCTGTTCTATTCAGGAATTTTTCCCCTGTACCCATATCTTTGAGGTTTTTCCCTACTTTCTCCTCTATAAGTTTCAGTGTCTCTAGTTTTGTGGAGTTCCTTAATCCACTTAGATTTGACTTTAGTACAAGGAGATAGAAATGGATCAATTTACAATCTTCTACATGATAACAGCCAGTTGTGCCAGTACCATTTGTTGAAAATGCTGTCTTTTTTCCACTGGATAGTTTTATCTCCCTTGTCAAAGATCAAGTGACCATAGGGGTGTGGGTTCACCTCTGGGTCTTCAATTCTGTTCCATTAGTCTACTTGTCTGTTACTATACCAGTACCATGCAGTTTTTATCACAATTGCTCTGCAGTACAGCTTTAGGTCGGGCATGGTGATTCCACCAGAGGTTCTTTTACTCTTGAGAAGAGTTTTTGCTGTCCTAGGTTTTTGTTATTCCAGATGAATCTGCAGATTGCCCTTTCTAATTTGTTGAAGAATTGAGTTGGAATTTTGATGGGGATTGTGTTGAATCTGTAGATTGCTTTTGGCAAGATACCCATTTTTACTATATTGATCCTGCCAATCCATGAGCATGGGAGATCTTTCCATCTTCTGAGATCTTCTTTAATTTCTTTCTTCAGAGACATGAAGTTCTTATCATACAGATCTTTCACTTCCTTATTTAGAGTCATGCCAAGGTATTTTATATCATTTGTGACTATTGAGAAGGGTTTTGTTTCCCTAATTTCTTTCTCAGCATGTTTATTCTTTGTTTACAGAAATGCCATTGACTTGTTTGAGTTAATTTTATATCCAGCTACTTCATTGAAGCTGTTTATCAGGCTTAGGAGTTCTCTGGTGGAATTTTTAGGGTCACTCATATATACTATCATATCATCTGCAAAAAGTGATTTTTTTATACATCCAGGAAAATATGCACAGGGCTGGTACTGTATAGCAATAGATTTGGACTTGCCATATCCATCAAGAAAATGTCCCACAGTCTTGACTACAGGCAATGATGTGGAGGCATTTCCTTTCTTTTGAGGTTCCTCCTTCCTGGGTAACAATAGCTTGTTTCAAGGTGACAAGATGGTACAATATTAAACTTTTTCTAGGTTATCTAATCAAGTGAATTTGTACATTGATTGTATCTAGCTAAAAGGGCAATATCTTTCTTAAGATTCTTCTGTAAGAGGTTATTATAACTGCTTGATTCCAACTATTTATATGTTTTGATGTTGCAACATGAAAGTTCCTGTCTCCAGGCTATTGCAAAAACTATGAAAAAATAGTTTAGTTATATCATTTCTTTCTCATCTTTGTGTTCCAAGCTATGTAACATATAGTTTTACTTCCACACTTTTCAGTCTTCACATTCTAAAACAGTTCAGCTCCACTTTTCTGAATGTTTACATATGGGATGTTGGACTGAATAAAGAAATTTAATCATTCCAGCTGAAATTATCCATCCTTCAACCAATATGCTTTTCAAAATGAATGAAGTAAGTAAAATAAATTAACAATGAATAATAATCAGGCTTATTCTAGGGAACAAGACCTGTGTTCTGACTTCTTGATTGTTCTGAGAACTCTATTAGTTAGATTCTATTAACGATTACAGTTCAGAGGCAAAATTGAAATATCAATTGCTTCAGTGAAAAATAATTGAGCATTTAAAAATTTTACATCCAATACCTTAGTACATCTATGTACCAGCTAGCTTATGTATTTGTGCTATGGATATCTTTTGCAATTTAAGTCTCTCACTTTGAGGTTCTTTCAGTTAATTTTCATGTATATAAGAACTATACCTATATTTTAAAGTAATTGGTAGATTTATTTCATATTTTCTCCCATGAATGACTATTTACTAAGGATTATGTACATTTGACTTGATATCAGAAGATCCTTTATTGTTTGAAGATGACATAAATATTGGCTATGACCCTTAGGGAAAGTTTGATTAAGGATTTTGCAGTCTAGTTCATGGCTCTCATCCTTTAGTCATTATGACCTCAATGGAAGCAATGATTATATGATTCATGCTTATATGGTGCATGTGCAAAACCATTACAAACCATCTATATGCTACCATAATTTTCTAACTTTTTGGTGCAGTGGTTTAAATGACAGATTAACCATATAGTCTCAACATTTGAATACTTCATTCCTAATTGATGGTGATGCTAGGGAGGCTTGGCAGGTGTGGCCCTGCTGAAGATGATATACAACCATGTGAAGACTTTGATAATGTAAGGAGTCTTGCTACTTCTAGGTTGCTTTCTCTGCCTCATGCAGAGAAATGTTCAAAATGTGAGCTCCCAGCTTCTCCTCCTGTTGCCATACCTGTCACATACTGCCATCTCAAATCCTCTATAACCAAAAGTACAAATATATTCACCTTTCATTCTACGAGTTGCCTTGTCATGGTAGGTTATCAATACAGTAATAAAGCAGCTAACATATTTTGGGATGAATATATCATAAAGAATTTGTTAAGCACTATCAAGTCATAATAAAAATTTCCAGAAAACTGCATAGCATGTTTCAACATTCTTAGACATGAGTTTAAAAACCAGTGCCTGTGATGGAAGAAAATGTATATGTTATAATATATATTATGTTTTTATAATTTTCTACACAATGCAATTTTAAATTTTATGTAAACATATGCATACACAAACAGATTCTAGAAGAAATTCTATACTTACTTTTAATATTATAAATATTTTGTTTCAAACAAAATCAAATTAGAATATTTACAAGATTGCTTCCTGGCCTTTTGGCTAAGATCAAGTGTAGAATATTTACAAGATCATGATAATTAATTCATATTCGCAAACCGTGGAAAAGGGAGACTGCGCTGCTGAGCCTTGTTATTTTTTATCTCATAAAACATATACCATGGGTTTATGTCCAAATACCTGTTAGCTAAAAATACTAAAGCACTCCATGTTTCATTTTGATTATGTTAAAATATGAACTTTTGGGACAGTTTAGCTGACTCAGTGTGTAAGAGTGTTTCCTGTATATTTATTAGATGACCTGAAATATCTTTCACAACTACGTAAAAATCTACATATGTCCACGAATACCTGGAACTTTAGCACTGAAGTACAGTTTTATTGCCATCAACCTAGTCAAAGAATGTCCACAAATGTGTATATTACACATATATGTTCATAAATGTACATTCATTTTCCAAACATACACACACATACAGATATGATCTCCAGAACAAAAATAAAATCTGTTAATTTTAAATAATAATTGACTTGAACCTTGGATTGACTCCTAATATTTATTTCTCTTAGTCAATACAGAACTTCAATATTTATTTAGGAAAGAAAGCACATTGATTGGTGGTAACAAAATTATTAACCAATATTACTTCAAGAGATCCCATCACATTTTAGTGCCACAATTGTGATATTTTATAGTTCCAGCAGTTTTCACTGATGTGCTGAAAATCCATCAGCTAATATATTGTATTCCCATGTTACTATATCACTTACAGATATGTGCATAATATGCATAATTAAAAATATCAAATCTATAAACCAATAATATGTTTCCCTCATATCTATTTTAAAGGATATATATATATATAACAAATGTATACTTTATCCTTAAGTGAGTAGCATCCAGAATTAATGAATTATGAAACATGTTTTTTAACTAGTCATTAAGTTGGGGGTCCATATAGCCTGCTGTGCTTTAATACTTAAGATATAATATATTAGTTATTCATAATTCATATAATCAACATGAACAAGATACTTTACTCATCTTTCTGCACATATTACCCCACCCAGGGATGCATCCCATAATCAGCCACCAAACCCACACATTATTGCATATTCCCGCAAGGTTTTGATGAAGGGACCATGGTATAGCCGTCTCTTATACCACACTTTTTAATAGGGTTACTTGAATTTTTGGAGTTCAGCTTCTTGAGATCTTTGTATATATCGGATATTAGGCCCCTATCAGATTTAGGATTGGTAAAAATTCTTTCTCAATCTGTTGGTGGCCTTTTTGTCTTATTGACAGTGTGTTTTGCCTTGCAGAAGCTTTGCAATTTTATGATGTCCCATTTGTTGATTCTTGATCTTACAGTACAGGCCTTTGCTGTTGTTTAGCAATTTTTCCCCTGTGCCTATATCTTTGAGGCTTTTCCCCACTTTCTCCTCTATAAATTTCAGTGTTTCTGGTTTTATGTGGAGGTCTTTGATCCACTGTACAGAAGCGGATGCTCACAGTCATCTATAAGATGGAACACAGAGCCTCCAATAGAGAAGAAAGAGAAAGCACCCAAGGAGCTGAAGGGGTCTGCAACCCTATAGGTGGAACAACAATATGAAACAATGAGTACCCCAGCTCTCTTGTCTCTAGCTGTATATGTAGCAGAAGATGGCCTAGTGGGCCGTCATTGGGAAGAGAGGCCCTTTGGTCTTGCAAACTTTATATGCCCCAGTACAGGGGAACGCCAGGGCCAAGAAGTGGGAGTGAGTGGGTAGGGGAGCAGGGCAGAGGGGGCCTAGGGACTTTTGGGATAGCATTTGAAATGTAAATGAAGAAAATATCTAATGAAATATTTAAAAATCATTAATATAAATTGGCACTATGTCCGTATGGGTGATGGCAAAACTCACTGAATTTCAGGAATTATATATGTATATCATTATATATATCTTTTTCTAATTAGCACTATAAGTTAATATAACTTTATCTAGTAATGTTAAATGAGTGATGACTTGATCCATTAATTAAAACATATATGTTTGAATATGTAGTAAAGCTTAATGGTATTATCATACTAGAAACAATAATATATGCAAAATATACAGTGCTGTGTCTGTATCAAATTCCAGATATTCTGAATTCAAAGATAAAGTGTGGCTTGTCCTTCACACATCAATAATATAATTTACATTTAATTTATTTCTTAATGCCTATCATAGTTTATTTTCTCTATAACCATCTTTAGAATAATGTAATCACATTTCAGGTATAGAAATCAACCTTGAAATCAGGAAGTATGGTGTCTCTAACTTTGGTTATTTTATAACAAAACAATTTTTAAAATTACATTTTTGCTAATAGAATTTTATTTTTATGTTTGAAACTATCACTTCATATTTGTTAAAATTCATATTATGCCAGATGTTATAAATAACTGTTTTTGTTTAGTTTTCATTTTAAAATATGTTCATTATTTCATCAAATACAAAGGACTTTGATTATTTTTTTCTCCCTAAAACAAGTATGGATTTCCTTTTTCTCACATTGGACCCCAGTGAACATTTGTTTGAGTGTGTGACTGAGAAGTGTGATTCCTCATTTTCACCATACTTGAATCCTCCACAGTTCTTCTGGGAACTGCTTTGTGATGTCAACACCAGCAGACATTTTTGGAAATGAAGAAAGAAATTAGTCAAGAAATTAAAGTCAAAACAAATCTAATAACAATAAAGTAAGTAAAAATTTTGGCCTAATAATTCCACTTTTGTGTATTGGATACATAAAAGTCATCTAATCAGATATATGTATTTATTGCCTTTATATGTATACTTATCTCAGGTTAGAGCAGTTATGTATTATAAATTTATCACCATGCTGTCCCTCATTGCTGAAACTTCACAAACGTGACTGGGTTAAATTTAAAATACAACAATCCATCCTTCCACTCTAAGCTTTTGTTATCCCCTCATTCTCCTTGTTGGTAAAGTTTTAACTGTTTGAAAATCAGCAGAGGCGCAACTGTCCCTATCCATCTGTTTACACAGGACCATTTTACTCAGAATTAGCTTTTTCTGCTTCTTTTTTCTACTCATGGAGACCTGTGTTATATCTGGGGAATCTACATAAATGATTGAAACATATAACAGAGCTGACTTTGACCTCTAACTGTACTATAATTTTTCTGTCCTTTGCCTTATGTAAGTTAAAAAAATCAGGTTATCTGGGGATTGGAAAGGTAGAATGTGAATGGCCTGCCTACTACATTTATACATGAACAATTTGCCCTAGAAATATAAATGCTAATGCTAGTTAAAAATGATTTATTTTATCACACATGTTCTTGTATCCAAGCAGAAGCTTCCTGTACTTGGTTTATAAAGTAGAATAAAGATTAATATAGAGGCTACCTACAAACCAGTGGGGGAAACTTTACATGTGTAATAGTCAGCCAGGTCAACGTTGTTCTTGTTGTCTTTTTTCTGCCAATCAAAGTAATATTAAAATTTTCTTTGGGGTGATATTTTTTTAAAACATTGTTACCTGCTATCAAAAATGATAACAAAACCTCAATATGAGGATTATTGAGCAATGAAGTAAAGAAACAACTTCTAGGACTCTCAAACAAAATTTCATGTCCCTCTGTCCCTGCTTTGTTCACCAGGACACATACGTAATTTATTAGAATCCATGGAAATGCAGATGTCATTATTCCAATGTGCTATTATATGTAAGTTTGCATCACTGTTCAAAGAACTAAAAATGAAATTGCTCTGTATCATAGAAATGAAAATGATGGATACCTAATGTAAATTTTGGTGTGAGTTGTTAAATCAAGTCTTCTTGGAAAAACTGAAAAGAAATCTGAATTATCAAGTTGTATTTGTTGTGTTTTTTTTAAATATCCATTATAATATGTAAAGGGAAAGACTTGACATTGCTATACAGTATTGTGTCTCCACTATATACTTGTACTTTCGATCACATGTCACATTCAGTACTAATAAATAAAAGGTGAAAATAGTAATTTTCTTGATTTTGAAATTTTCAATAATATGTTGAGTATATTAACTCTCCATATGGCTATTTATATTTTTATTTTATTTTTTATATTTTTTATTTTATTTACCTGAATTATAATTTCATTCCAATAATAGCACTATTTAATCATCTAAATGCTTTGATTTTGAGATATTTAAAATTATTTAACATGATATTATAAAAATTTTAAGAAATATATGCATTCATATACAACATGGGTTTGCTCACTGTTTTGATCCAACTTCTGAATTCTGATTCCCGGAAATGAAAAGATTATGTCTCAAGTTTCCACCACTATGAACAGAGACACTGAGCTGCTTTGCCTTCTCTGCCATAATGGGATTATTGTTATTGAAAATATGAGCAAACTTAAATCCTAATTTCGCTAAGTGCTTAATTGTATTCTGACACAGTGGTAAGAAAAATACCAACTATCCTATTCAAAATATGTAGCATTCCATTTACAATAGTAAAAATAACCTAGTAAAACTGAGAAAATGCTTGGGTAAATATTTATCAAAGGAAGGCAAATTTTATGTAGCTATTCTAGGATTGAAGCCTTTTGAGATTTGTGCATCTTTGCTAACATTTCAGCTGGTGTTGTAAATGGGCTGATCTTAATTAGACAATAATAAATTTGAAATTTTGACGGTACCACATTTTTATTATATATAGAAAAATGTTTCTCAAAGTAGGTGTCCATGTTCTATAAACTTTAACATATATACATATATATGTATATATGTATATATATATGAAAAAGGTTATGAATTTGAAATGGAGTAGAGGCACAGGAGGAATTGGAGGAGGCCAAGATACAGTAAAAGTGAATTAAATAGAGTGGAAGATGGAAGTCTAAAATAAAATAAAAAATAAAATAAAATAAAACAAAACAAAAAGAAATAAAATACCATCCCTCTCCCCCTTCTCTCTCCCATCCAGGTCCCTCCCTCCATTGAAATGCCCAACAGTGGGGAAAGTGGAGGAATGAGGTTGCCAGCCCAGTAAAAAGCTCTGACTCAGAATCATTCCTGTCTAAAAGGACTGCAGGGACAAAAATGGAGAAGAGACTGAGAAAAAGGAGGTCCAGTGGCCGACTATAGTCTGAGAAGCCCAACAAGCACCTTACTGATATAGATGCAGGCACTTCCATTCAATCATTGAACTGAAGTCAGAGATCCCTGTGGTTGAATTAGGGAAAGGCTGGAAGAAGCTGAGAAGAAGGGCGACTCCATAGGAAGACCAGCAGTCTCAACTGACCTGGACCCCTGAGATCTCTCAGATACTGTGCCACCAGGCAGCATGCATCAGCTGGTCCAGGGTTCCCAACACATATACAGCAGAGGACTGCCTGGTCTGGCCTCAGTGAGAGAAGATATGCCTAGCCTAAGCCAGGAAAGGTCACAGAGATTGGGGAGACCTGGTGTGGTTAGGGATTTGTGCAGAGGATATCTTGGAGACAGGGAGAGGAGGAGTGGAATGAGAAACTGTGGAATGGGGGACTGGAAAGGGAGTATGAACTGTAAAAAATTAAATTAATAAGAATAAGTAAATAAAAATAAAAACAACATAGATAACTGAAAAGATAAGAAAAGAAATAAAATGCACCAAATTTTGCACGATCATATTACTAATAATTAAAAAGAAATTAGTAAGATAATGAAATATCATCTCACACCAGTTAGAATGACTGATGAGAATGACGAAAGGTGAATGATGGAGAAATGGTAAAGAAAGCCCTTGAAGCCTGGTAGTTTGAATGAGAATTCTTAAGACTCTTCTGGGTAATAGTTCCTCGGGTTTTTAAAGTGATACTTTCACTATTATCCAATTAGTTCCATTTCAGTAAATGGTTCTAAAGGATTTTGAATCAGTAACAGATTAGAGTATATACTTTTCTCATAATTGTATTATTTAAAATAATGAGGCCGAAAACAAACTGAGCGTCTATGAATAGCTCAATGGACAAAGGAACCACGGTATGCATAGACAGTGAAACAACAGCGTCAGCCTTTAAACAAACAAACAAACAAACAAACAAATGTCTTTTGACACAACAGACTTATTCGACATTGATAAATAATGCTTTGCTTTCACTTATATGCAGAATATATTATATTATTCACCATGTATAACTACTTCAGTGCTGATAAAAAATGAGCAGGTAAAATAATACTAAAGATATACAAAATATTCACAAGGAATAATACTAATAATTATCTTTATACAAAGCTATAATACTCATTAGCATAAACACACAAACACAATTTCTTTTCACCTGGAGTGATAATGTTCCCACCAAGAGCCATTGTCCACCTAACCAAAATCTAAAACCAGTCATGAGAAGTTCCATGCTGTGGATGTTTGTTCTAGAGACTCACAAATATTACAGGCTATTGCTCTGACACATTGTTTCCTGTCAGAGTTATAAGATAAGCCCCTAATGCTGAAGATGTCACGCATATAAGAAATAGGTACCAAAGACACCTGAAATGGAACTGACCTTAATGCATCATCCCTGAGGAATGGCTTTCATGGCACCAGAAAGTGCAAGCTTCCAACGGAGGAACACAAACAGTCTTTCGCGGCTTACTAGCAGGGCATGGTAATACCTAATGGTGCTGTAGTGACATGCGTACCTTGGTATTAACCAACACCTAGTTGGGGCTTAAACCTACTGTACAAAATGGACCCATTCCTCCTACTGGAAATAGTTGAACTCCCAGGGCTAGAGAAGTCATGGACTTTGGAGAAAATCCTACAATCACCACTTCACTAAAACAAGCATTATCCATTTCTAAATGCATTTTTTTTCTCTTATAAACACATACTCATCTAGTCCTCATTACACATCAAGGGAACTCTTTGAAACAGGCAGAAAATATTTGTAGAACATCACAACCAATTAAGCCACAGAGTTATGGGGCTCAATTCCAGTAAATATATCTAGAAAACTTCTACATCTGCAGATTGTGAAACAATGCAAACTAAAGGGCAGAAAGATTAAGAGCTAGATGATCTCAGAGTTTTCCGTAACAGTAGGTATTCTAGCAACCTCAGAAGCTGCACTCTTCAAGTATCAGCAGCCTAAATATGAACTGAATATGGATAATAACAATAGGCATGCTAATACAGACAAGAAAAGACCATAATCAGGCCTCAACCCTACACAAATTATTAGAAGCACCAAGGGAATAGTAAAAACAGGAGAAATAGTCTTTCCCAGGGATATATATATATAATATGCATATATATATGCATATTACAACAAAGTATTAAAAAGAGAGGCCATCAATTTCAAAGTGAGCAAGGAGAGTTTTCTAAGAGCATTTGGAGAAAGTAAAGGGAAGAGGGAAGTGATGTATGTATCATCTCAAAAGCACAATAAAAATTAAAAATAAACATTTCAATAACAATATTTTGATTTATTCTCATGAATAATTAATTATTCATAATAATTAAAACACATTTGTAACCTTAACTGGTATATAAAATAGCATATTTTAGAAATATAAAACTGATTTAAAAGTGATAAAATTAATCTTAAAGTGTGATTTTAGGAAATGAGAATTTTCAGAGATGATAGATCATGATTTTCTGTTGGTAGCAACCTTAGCCAGAATAGAACATCAACAAATACTCACATTCATGTAAATAATAGAAGGTAGTGTAATTTAAGCAATTCATAGACAAATGCTTTACAGATTTTACTTGGAGGTATAAACAAATATTTCTTCTAGCCAATTGTTTTGTGGTATTCACAATCATAAACCTAATATATTTTGCTGACATTGAATTTTAAGATTTAGCTAGACAAAATATTTTTAAATATACCATGTTAATGATTACATTTTTACAATAATTAAGCATGACTAATATTTAGTTGGACTGTGAAATACATTTCCAGTTTAAATTTGCAGTAATTTATCAAGCTTTGTCCCATCAGAAGCATTGTGGTCAGACTGCATATTCTTACTATACAAACCTTCAAGCCCTGAATAGGAATACTGAACATCCTTTCTCAGTTTAACATCTGTCACAAGGCTTGGGGCACTAGGTAATTGACAGTGTTTTCAGAAGATCTCAATAAAGAATGTATACTCACACTGAGGAAAAACTCCTTTCTACCCTAGTCTACCTTGCCTTGGTAGAAATGTAGACCTCATTACTATATTCTTCAGGACATGTTTTCTTGTAACTTATTATATTTTCTAATTTGAACTTTTTGCTTAATAATAATAATCTATGTCATGTGTTTAGAATATAAAGTTACTGAAATAGACAAAGAACAAGATTATAGAAAAATCCCATTTATAATATCCATAAATATGGGAAATCTGAATAAATTAAAACTAAAATCAAAGCAATAGAGAAAACAGACTGCAATGGTGTCTGAATCAAACACTTGGATGCTTGTAATGCTTTCTTCACCCAGTAAGCATAGGGAAAGAACAGTTTGCTGCACCAGAGGAAGACATATAAAGGTAGTAGAACTTCTATAAAACATTTAATGGTTTTGTAACATCTGTCAGGACATATTAGAATCCAAAAGAACCCATCAACAGATAGAGCACATTACCACCTGCCAGTACTCTCTTAGGAGTATTTATTGATATTCCTGGGGATACTACACTGAAAATGAGAATAGACTAGAAGGCAGGGAAAAGAATCTCTAGGAAACATAATTTAATGAGACATATCCTGCAGAGTGTCTTTCCTCTGCATTTAGGAAATAAATCGAAAGCTCCTAACCCTCACCATTGCTCTAGGGCTGTGGAAAGGGAGACCTGGACACAGTCCCTAAGGAACACACTGTACGGGCAAACAGAGGCATGGAAGAGAAGAGGATAGATCATATCTGTCCTGTGATCACCCTCAGTGTCTGATGCATAGCTTCTTTCATGTCTCAGTACCAGGAAAGAGTCTTATATAAATTCTCCAGCTTCCTCATCTCTCATTAGTTCCAGAAAAAAATGCAGTAATAAAATGTGATTTCATTAATGATAGAAGCAGCTTGATTCAATAGTTTAAAACCTTACTCAACAGGTTTAGGCTAATAAGAAAATTAGCCCTAGTGGCAAAAATGTTACACTTTGGGGTGGCTACACCCTCAGGTTATCTGACACTATGCACATTTTTATTTTAGCTGAGAATCCATTTGAATTGCTGTGGCCATCTCCTGTACATTCTTCAAATTAATATGCCAAGAAAATTTAAAACATAATGGGTGAGGGACAGGCAAGGTGATTCAGAAAATAGATAGTTTCAATACTCAATGACTTGACATAGAGGCTGGAGAAAACAAACTCCATATAGTTTCTTGTCCATAAATCTTACATGTCACTGACTCAAAACAACGCACGTTTGTCTAAGGCATCATGAGAAGATCTAGGAACTGATCTCTAAAAATAATGGTATTGAAAATAAACATTATCAAAACTATGTTGAAAGCAACATATGTGATCGGGGTTGTTTGCGTTTCTGCTGTTCTGAGTCAGTGAGATCAGACATCCACACTTATTAAACTTTTGTAAGTGACCGGTTAAGACAAAGTTCCTTATTAATCCCCTTTACTGTATTTAATGTGATATTCAATCAGTAGTGAGGAGAGGCCTGGTTTGGAAAATCCAGTACCCTCTTGGATGAATTATTGCAGGTGTAAATATTTTCAGTTTGGCAAAGCGACACGAGTTGAGACATTTCCACCTCTTCATAAATGGACTTTAATATTTTTATTACTACTGGGTTTTATACACTCTTACTCCACTCCATTTTAATCAACTATTCTGTGACTTATATTTCTATCATTTTTGTTACCTTCAAGATTACATAGTTTTAATTTTTGTGAAATATGATTTATCTCTTCCTAGAATTATTGTCTTATCTTATACCTTTGAAATATCCATTTTAGGGCTGGAGATTAAGCTCATTGATCAAAAGCCTTTGCTGCTCTCACAGAGGATCAGGGATCAGCCCTTAATTCTCACTTCACTTGGCTCACAACACCTGGCATCTCCTTCTCTAGGGAATCAGACACATTCCTGCCTTTTATGATCACCTTAACTGAGATGCCAAAACAGAAGCATACATACAAACATACATACATACATACATACATACATACACACATACATACATACATACACAGAGAGAAGACGAATAAAATAAAATCAGAAAACATAGAAATATGTAATCCAAAGTCATGTCGATTATCCAATATTGATGTTAAGAGTTTTTAGGTTGCTAGTTTGCCACCATCCACTCTAAGAAAGTACTTGCATGTTATGTGGGATGTGATCAAAGTTCAAAATGTATTGTTAATGGAAGTGCTCTGATTTAGAGCAGCCTGACTTAATACATTTTCAGTATTGTAAGGGAGCAGTTGTCCTCAATCTTCCTAATGATGCAATCCTGTAATATAGTTCTTCATGTGGTGGTAATAGTGGCTCATAAAATTATTTTCATTGCTACTCATAACTCTAATTTTACTACTGATATAAAACATAATGTAAATATTTTTGAAAACTGAGGTTTGCAAGAGGCGATGTGAACTACTACATTGGAGCAAACAAATCCCAACTTAATAGTTTTGAATTTATTCTGTTCTAAAAATGGCAAAAATACTCTTTCAAAGATGAGTTGTGGCAAGATTCAGCAAGGAAGAGCCTCACAGACAGGAAATCAATAATCGTTCTTCCAGAGAATTATCTTTCCACTTGCTGATGCTATGTGCATTAAGCTTACCAACACATTTTGTGACTTACACAAAACTTCAACAAACTTTGAATATTCATTCATGGATATATAATTTAGTCAACACTGGTTTCTAAATGAAATATCTTCTGTGAGATATGCTGTACTTTGTTCAAATATGGTTATGTGTAGATCAGTCCTAAATCGCTTCTATTTCATTAGTCTATATGTCTTTATATAGTTAAGACTGAGAACACATATATCATAGATATTTAACAGTTCTTTTGAAATATTAATAGTTCAGTTAACTCCAAGTTTGCTACCTTTATAATTGCCTGCCTATTCTTTTTGTAAATCTATGCAAAGTATAATGATATATGGATGGCTGAAGTTGTAAGAATAAGCCTTGTATATTTTTGTGAGGTTAAAATTTTATTTTATTCTCATTTCCAACTGTTATGATTCACTTTATCCATTGTCATTTTCAGCATATATATATATTTTTACAAGATCTGTTAAATAACACCCATGTGCTATTGTGTTTTCTTGATACTTCTGTATGAATTTCTTTTAAGCTTTCACAATTTCATATAAAGTTCATATAAAGTATATTAAAATAAAATTCATTTTAAATATTGTCACAGTACTTATTAATTTTTTTGCAATCATTTTTAACTTAAGAATATTGAATATCTTTTTTTCTCACATTTTCTTATTAAGTCCTCAGATCACCTGAAGATAAGATGATTTCTATTTTTCTCTTTTAACTTTGTGCTCTATCTTAGCTTTGATGTCAACATTGCACTGGCTCTTTGGGCACAGTGTAGGTTGCGAGGCGAGATGCTTGGAATTGAATAGTTCCACACTCTAGGCACTCTATAATCTCTTTCTACTCATTACCCAATGTAAGCAATTTTGGTTTGAGAAAGGGATAGAAATATATTATTCATCAAACAATGCATTTGTTAAAAAGTGCTTCATTATGAATAAAAATATCAAGATATAATTATTAATTTGCTGCAGTGAGCATGCTAATGATATTATATCAGAATTATTTACTTGAATTTTAATGATTTTAATAATGGCCATATCATTTAATGGAATTTTGTGAGAGTTGAAATTGAATCTCTGATTAATGCAGGAGAAAAATAAATCTATCAGTCTTTGTAGATTAATTTTGTCTATTTTATAATCTTTTCATAAGTCTAGGACACTTAAAATGATTTTATGTGTAGATAGTTATACAGCATTTTCTTTATCCCCATAATTAAGATTGCTGCCCAGTTTACAAACTATATTTAACATTTCCTTCACACAATCTTGTTATTGCTTAAATGAATCCTCCTAAGAACTGTATCATGTAGCTTTATGTTGATTGTTGACTACTAACTGTCTGTCTTGGGCAGAAGGCTGCTTTGTAAATTATTTTCTAATAGAGGGCATGTAACCATCACAGGTTCATTATTGAGTAGATATCCAAGTTTTATCTTCCTATTTCTTTTCCATAACCACATAACAGCTCTCTCAGTTGTTTCTCTGTCTCTCTCTGTCTCCCTCCTCTTTCTCTCTCTCTCTCTCTCTCTCTCTCAGACCCCTTGAGAAACTTTAGTTTCTTTATCATAATTTATTTAATTTATTGTCATTTCTTTGTAAACTTATACTTTACTATCTTAATATAGTCCAAATACTTTCAGATTCCAGGCAGATATTCTGTGAATAAAACATATTAAAGACACTTGAACAGCCACGAATTCTAGTTTATTTTATTTTATTCGTTTTTATTAGATATTTTCTTTATTTACAGTTCAAATGTTATCCCCTTTCCTAGAGTCCCCTCTGAAAATCCCCTATCACCTCCCCTATCCCCCTGCTCCCCATCCCAACCACTACAGCTTCCTGGCCCAGGCATTCCCCTATTCTGGGGGATAAAACCTTAGTAGGCCATCATTGGGAGGAGAGGACCTTTGTCTTGCAAAGATTATATGCCCCAGTACAGGGGAATGCCAGAACCAGGAAGCTGAAGTTGGTGGGTTGGGGAGCAGGGTGGAAAGAGTATATGGGGGACTTTCGGGATAGCATTTGAAATGTAAAAAAGAAGAAGAAGAAGAAGAAGAAGAAGAAGAAGAAGAAGAAGAAGAAGAAGGAGGAGGAGGAGGAGGAGGAGGAGGAGGAGGAGGAGGAGGAGGAGGAGGAGGAGGAGGAGGAGGAGGAGGAGGAGGAGGAGGAGGAAGAGGAAGAGGAAGAGGAAGAGGAAGAGGAAGAGGAAGAGGAAGAGGAAGAGGAGGAAGAAGAAGAAGAAGAAGAAGAAGAAGAAGAAGAAGAAGAAGAAGAAGAAGAAGAAGAAGAAGAAGAAGAAGAAGAAGAAGAAGAAGAAGAAAGAAGAAGAAGAAGAAGCAACACATTCACAGGCCCAAGGGCCTCTCCTCCCATTGATGACCAACTAGAACATCCTCTGCTATGTATGCAACTAGAGCCATAAGGTCCACCATGTGTTTTCTCTGGTTGGTGGTTTAGTCCCTGGGAGCTCTGGGGGTACTAGTTAGTTCATATTGTTTTTCCTCCTATGGGGCTGCAAATCCCTTCAGCTCCTTGGATACTTTCTCTAACTCCTTCTTTGGGGACTCTGTGCTCCATCCAATGGATGGCTGTGAGCATCCACTTCTGTATTTGTCAGGCACTGGCAGAGCCTCTCAGGAGACAGCTATATCAGGTTCCTGAAAGCAAACTCTTGTTTGCATCCACAATAGTGTCTGTTTTTGGTGGTTGTTTATGGGATGGATCCCCAGGAGGTGCAGTCTCTGGCTTGTTATTCTTTCAGCCTCTGCTCTGAACTTTGTTTATGTAACTCGTTCCATGTGTATTTTGTCCCCCCTTCTAAGAAGGACCGAAGTATCCACACAGGTCTTCCTTCTTCTTGAGTTTCATGTGTTTTGCAAATTGTATCTTGGGTACTGTGAGCTTCTGGGTTAATATCTACTTATCACTAAGTGCAGAATTTGTGTGTTCTTCTTTTTTGAGACTATAAGCAGAATTCATTTTTTCCCATAGCACATATTTAATTTTATATGTCTTATAAATTTTGAAAGAAGAGCATTTATTTTATATTTGAATATGGATAAAGGGTTATTCCAATTAAAAAAAACAGTGTTTATTGTATTCATAAAATTAGCAATGAAGCCCAGACAGTGGTTCAAATAAATATGATAATAGCACATTTCATAAGTGATCTAGGAGCCCAGGGAATATGAATTATTGAGCTATAATTTAATCATTATGTCAGAGAAGGTATATAAAAGTAAAACATGCTCTTATGTTTTATAAAATTGATAGTTTTATGTGATGGATAAATTGTTTCATAACTCAGAGTAGCCAGTTACTTTGTTCATGTTTAATTTTATTATACATATAAAGGTAGTATACTAAATATTATTCTCCATGCCTAGAGAAAAAGGGCAGTGGATCACATTGCAAAAGGAAAGTCTGTACCTCAGGGATTCTACACTAGATCAAAAACACTAAAAATTCCATATAATATTTGCACACTTACTGAAAAAAATCATACACTGAAGATCATATAAAAGCACATAACTATGTGTGAGTTCCTTTCTCTTGTCTTCTGAAAGATTCTTCATGGAACTGTAATAGGCTAAATTGAACACAAATTCCTTCAAAAAACAAAGATATTTTCAGGTATTCATATTTATATTGTATGAAACAAATGTTCATATCAAGTTTTAATTTACCTTTACATCGCTTGAAAAATATTTACTGATTTCAAATTGCTATGGGAAATACCTTGTAAAATATGTCTGTGTTGATATCATGGTATATATGTTCTTGATTACTAGCAACTATAAATTACCAGATTGATACTCTTAGGTTGACTATTAATTGAAAATTTATTTCATAAAAATATACTGATGAATATTTAGAATAAGTAGCTTAAAAACTATTATTTTCCTGCACTGTAGACATTTGACAATAGTTTAAAAAGAAATAAATAAGTTAATTCACGATTGAATGGTTCCAATACCTGGATGTCATGTGTTAGAAGAAAGACTATTACAGGTGACTTCCACATGTGTACGGTGCCATGTGCCCCCTATCCTGCCACACATATACACACTAAATATAAATGAAATGTAATATTGTTAAAATAATTATCAATATAACACATTACATAATTCTAATTATGTTAACCTCATTCCTTGATATTGTATCACACATTAAATATATGAGGCAGGTGTTTAAACCACACACTTCTTAAATTTTTGTTGTAAAATGGTGAAAAATACCAGAAAATGAATAATACAACTTTGTCCTAGTGGTATTTTTAAAAGACATGAGGTATAACATTAAAATAAAATTGTTATATGCAATTTTACATACAATATGAAGAAAAATATAATTTTTCCCAAACTGCACCTATAGACTTAAGGCTAAAATAACATTCTATAATTAGGACATATTTCTATTGTTTTGATATTTTCCTTTGTTTAATTTATTCTTTAATTTTTCTTTAAGTCCAGAGTTTATTCCCCTGCCTGTCCACCCTTTGACTGTTCCACATCTCACACTTGCTTCCGCCATTTTCTCTAAGAGGATGTCCCCACTCTCCCCAACCCCACCAAATGTCCTCACACCATAGGACACCCAAGTCTCTCCAGGGTTGGATGCATGTTCTCTGACTGAGGCGAGACCAGGCAGTCCTCTACTGTATATGTGTTGGGGCCTCATATAAGCTGGCATCTGTTGCCTAGTTGATTGCTCAGTGTCTTGAAAGTTCCAGGAGTCCAGGTTAGTTGAGACTGCTGGTTTTCCTATCTGGCCGCCTCCTTCCTCAGCTTCTCCCAGCTTTTCCCTAATTCAAACATAGGGGTCACTTTTGTCCATTGGCTGGGTGTAAATATCTGATCTGACTCTTTCAACTACTTGTTGGGTCTTTCAGAGGGCAGTCATAATAGGCCTCTGTTTGCAAGCACACCATAGCATCAGCAATAGTGCGAGGTCCTGGGGTCTCCCAAGGAGTTGGATCCAAATTTGGGCCTATCATTGAACCTCCTTTTTCTCAGGCTCTTCTCCATTTTTGTTCCTGAAATTCTTTCAAACAGGGACAATTGTGGGTCAGAAGTTTTTACTGTGGGGTAGCAGACCCATCCCTCCACTTAATGCCCTGTTTTTCTACTGGAGGTGGACTCTTCAAGTTCCCTCTCCTCACAATTGCGCATTTCATTTAAGGTCCCTCCCTTTAAGTGCTGAGGTCTCTCTCATCTCACAGGTCTCTGGTGCATTCTAGAGAGTCCCCCCACCTTCTACCTCCCAAGGTTCCCTGTTTCCATTCTTTCTGCTGGCCCTCCAGGCTTTAGTCCTTTCCCCACCCCACACTCCCTAATACCAGATCATGTTCCCCTCTTCCCTTCCGTGTGGCCTTTCTCACCCAGGTCTCTTCCTCCCTCTCTCTCATCATCACTTGGATCCTTCTACTTGTTAACTTCTTGAATTCTGTGCATTTTATGCTGAGAATTCTATACTTTGTTGTTTAATATCGACTTATTAGTGAATAAATCCTATGCATATACTTTCAGGTCTGAGTTACCTAATTCAGAATGATATTTTCTAGTTTCATTAATTTGCCTGCAAGACTCATGATGCCTGCGTTCTTAATAGCTGAGTAGTATCCCATTGTGTAAATGAACCACAATTTCTGTATCCGTTCTTCTGTTGTGGGACATCTGGGTTGTTTCCAGCTTTTGGCTATCACAAACAAGGCCACTATGAACACAGTGGAACACATGCCCCTATGGCATGGTGGGGTATCATTTGGGTATATGCCTGAGTGTTTTTTATATATTTAAAAATGATTTTTAAAGATAAGTGCATTGTTCTTAGCAGAGTAATATAATATTTTTCGTAGAACATTTATTAAAAGTAAATATTTATATTATGAAACTAAAGTTTCTATGTTTTGAGGAGTTTTACAATGAACCTAAACACTTGGATGTATTTTATTCTTTAGAATGTACTGTATATCTGTCAATCAATCTCACTGGGAAAATGCCCTTTACTTCCATTGCTATAACTTTCCCTATATCATCATATAATCTTATGTTTGATAATCTTGACATCAGATAATTTCATATAACTCTTGCACTGACTGTTTTGGAACGCTTCTTGGAGACGGGGAAGGGGGTATGGGATGTGGAACTGTCAGAGGGCAGACCAGGATGGGGATAAAGACTGGACAGTAAAAAATGATTAACGAAAAAATGTTTTAAATTAAGTAACAGGAAAAAAAACCATTGAAATACATATGTTATCAAAATCTGTTTTTTTAGATGGATGAGACAGCCTATCAGATTAAGGCACTCACCACCAAGTCTAGTGACCTGAAATCAATATATAGAACCCTCATTACCAAGAGAATACTTGTAAGTTGACTTTTGTCATATACAGATTCACTATATAATATGTACACCTGCATGCCTACAACAGATAAATTCTTAATTTTTAACAAAACAAACATATAAACAATGATAGAGAGGAACATGCAAAAATATTTATTATAAAATGCAGTATTATATTAAATTCTCTCTAAATAATGTAGACATGTTTTTTTTTTAAATCAATTTGTTCATATAGGTTGTGTTGGGAAGTACTTTAGTCAGAATTTGTGTTGATACGACAAATACTTGAGATCAGTATACATCAAAAAGGAAGGAATTATTATGGTTCATGGTTCATGTTGTTTAATTTTACTATTTCTTGTTATGTTCAAACAGCATACCATGATGATCATGGCTTGTGGTGGAGGAACGTGGTTATTTCACAGAAACATGGAAGCAAAGTGGCAGGAAGAGGCTTAGTGCTAGGACTCTGTAAGTCATTACACCAACCTTTATCTTCCCATCCAACCTGGAATCTTCTGGTTGGGGACATTTCACATCTAAGCTCAATGGAAAAGATCAGATAAATGAAAGTTTAAAAGGAGTGAAGAAGGAGTGTTTTTCTGACATGCAGTTACTGAAATCTGTGGAATCTCACAGAAGGGCTTCTTGCTTACAAGAATGAGATCGTTTCTGCCTCTTGGTAGCTGCTGGTTAAGAAGGACATTCCTGCTTCTACATTTGCATCTACTTGTAAATGGACTAAGTTCATGACAAGACGGGTTTGCTTTTATTAAAAGTCTTAATTCACAGCTTTGTGAATGTTGTTCTAAGTCTTCCAATATCACTCTGTTTTAAGTCTTGATACATTTCATTGACTTATAAATATCTCAATGTACATCTAAAACCATTTGTGTTCTGCATGTAGAAACCTTACATCACTCTTTTGAGCATCATCTATACATATTTATGATTTTCCATTTTATCTTAAAAGCTTTTTTTCTATTAAAAGTTTTACTGGATATGGGTTTTTAAGTGAATACCTAGGGATAGTACTTTTTTTTTTTTGGTTTGTATTTTTGTCTATATGTCTGGAAAAATCTGTAAAACCAATAATGTAAAATATCTATGCTTTGTAAGTGTTAAGCAGTATAAGTTTTACTCTCTTATTTACTTGGAAATTATTATAACTAATTTTTGAATATTTGAGTAAGCATATTCTGTTTTATTTTTGTTTTTAGGGGGTGCTTTAATTCCTTAGTTTGTGATGATCTATCATATTTTCCAAGGTTATAAAATATTTATCTGGGTCTTTAATGTTGAAAATATTTTTGATTCTCTTAAAACTCCAAACATATACATTTGTATAATTCATTTGAGCATACAAATCCATGACAATTTTCTGCAGATTCAAGAGTAATGCCCCTCTATCCCACTCCTCTCTTCAAATTCTCTTACTATTTTTGATTTGTATTTGTTATTGTTATTAGTCACCTTCTATGCCAATTAATGTAGCCCATACATACATGGACTTGTGGCTTTAAAGTAAGGCATCATAAACTAAAAGAAGCCTCATATGCAAGGGCCGGTGACCCTCCTTTTATCTTTAGGCACCTAGTTCTCTGAACCTTAGATGGTAGAAAGTTGATAACTGATGCATATCAGAACAGTAAGAATAAGTTTTACTTTGTACCTAATTGACTAATTATGCTTTTCTGTACGACTTCCTACTGCAGAAAGAAGACATGTAACTGAATTTTAGAGCAGCCTAAATCTTTGGGAATATGTATAAATATTTAGGATGAAGGCTGTTATTGTAATTAATTCATTTCTCTGAAATATCACTTGATATATTTCCTATGTTTCTGATGAGCAGATTAAATATCCGTTGCCTTGTTTTAATTCATCTTTTCAATGTTACTTTTATAAATTATAATCACTTATCAAAGTTGACAAAGTACAGAAATCTGATATTAAATTAAAATTATTGGTTTTAAGTAGGTACATCTATTGGAATGAAGTCAAATGAATGTGAGTCGAAAGGTGATGCTAAAACAAACAAAAAATATCTAAACTCAAACCAAAAACACCTACATTTTGTTTGTGTGTGTACTCATGTGTGCATGTGGGTACTTTTGCTCCATCTTATTCCTTGCACATAGAGTATAAGCATATTTTACACATATTCAATAAAGTAGATATTATATATATATGATAATAATTTCCAAATTGAGTTAATTTTATATCTTTATATATATACACTTTATATATACTTGTACATACTTTATATATACACTTTTCTGAAGTTGTACATCAGCAAAGGTGTTCTCTGGTAGAATTTTTGGGGTCACATATGTATACTATCTTATTATCTGCAGATGGAGATGTATTGATTTCTTTCTAATTTGTATCCTTTCAATTTTGTGTTGTATTTTGTCAAAGAGTCTTTCAGCATCTAATGAGGTATATACTCACTGATATGTAGATATTAGTCAAAAACTTCAGAGTACCTATGATGATAAAACTCACAGATCACCTTGGATACATACTGTCTTCACTGTTGAATATCTTAAAAGATCTTTATCCTTTTTGACATGATTGGCAACTTGAGTGACTTTTAATATCACAGAGTCCCAGTCGTTCCCTTTCACACCATGATAGACTTTGCTTCAGTAGATTTGTCATTTCCCATTAGTATAGAAAAGAGTGAAGCCCATAAAATTGCGGTTGTGAAAATAATATTGAACTCTTCATAATTTTAGCACTGAAAGTGCTGTGGGAAATTTCTTTAGTAGTGTCAGTTTTAAATTTCTGTTCAGAAATATGACTTAGCTATTGTTACAGAATTTAGAACTGATACTACTAAATAAAGTTCCCATATTGTGGCATTTTAGAGGATAGTATTCCTGAGTTAGCAATTCATCTATGGATATTGAAAATTAAAATGATTGGCTTTTTATGAAAATTTTAAAATTTCTCAAGAGTTTGTTGCTCAAAAGTCATAAAACATAAGACCGTTTCATAAAATCATAGCTTCAACACAAATGGAGTGAAAGGTCATTTTAATCCTGGTTAAGTTGAAAGTAGGAAATGAACTAGGAAAATTATGAGTGTAGGGAATACATATTTGATATTTTTCTAAAGGGTATGAAAGAATTAAGAACCAATGAAGATATAGATGCATGCACCCAAACATCACACTGCATGTGGGGACCCCAATGAAGAAGTTAGGTCAAGGATTGTAGGAGCTGAAGGGGTTTGCAACCCCATTGGAAAAACAGTAATATCCATTAACCAGACTCCCCAAAGCTCTCACGGACTAAACCACCAACCAAAGACTACCCATGGGGCCGGGAACACATGGCTCCAGCTGGCTATGTAGCAGAGGTTTGGATATCAATGGGAAGGGAGCTCCTTGGTTCTGTGGAGGCTCCAGAGTAAGAGGATTCTAGGTTGCTGAGGCAGGATTAGGTGGCCAGGTGGGGGAGCACACTCATACAGGCAGGGGGAGAGGGGAGGGGATGGGGGGGTTGTTTAGGAAAAACTTGGAAGGGGGTGACATTTGAAATGTAAGTAAATAAAAAAAGCAATAAAAACAATATTAGAAAAGAAAGGAAAAGAAAAAAATCAGAATGTGTTACAGTTTTATGTTTGTTTGGTTTTGTTTTTTGTTTTTTGAAAAGGAATGTTAGACTCGATATGAAAACGCAATATACTTTGGAGAGGCATAGAGAAAAGGATGGCCTGATAAGCAGGTTTCTGACTGGGAGGTGTTTGGGAGCTGAGTAAAGAGAAGCCTGTGAATATGGGACAAAAATGATTCCAAGAAAGGAAGGCTGTGAGCAACGGGAGACACCAAAGTGTGGGTATTCAGTCTAGAACCCCCAACTCCTCACTCTTCCATTTTTAACAGTAGACACCATTTTTTCCTGTTAGCAGCTTCATATAAGGAGAAAAATGATTAAATGTAATTTAATTCAGTTACCAAGTCATTTATATAGTGACATTTTATAATTGTGCCAGTCATTCTCAATTACTCATGTAAATGTGCTCCAAATCCAGTACATATGTTTTTGTCATATTAGAGCTTAAATGTCATATTTCTGGAAGTAAATGCATATTTTCATGTTTTTGTAAATTACATGCAATTTTTAGAGGTTATACTGCAGGTGGCTTGACAGTAATGATGTTCACTATGGCACACTGTAGTATCTTCATTTCCACTGTCATTTCTGACATTGATCATGGGAATAAAATAATGATGATACATGAAAAGAGTCTTTTGTGATGTCTTTGATTGAAATAAGTCCTATTATTTCCAAGATATGAGAAACTGGGGAAATGTAATCCACTATCCAGTTACTTACACCCTGAAAAGGGGGAGAGTTTTAATGACTTGCTTTTCCTTCTCGACCAAATCTCTGTTCCCTCAGGTATTTGCATCATGCTGAATTTAATGGATTTAGTTAAGTTTTTAGTACTTCTCTGAAATGGTTCAAAATCACATTATAAATATTGATAAATATAAGACTGTAAACTATAATCATTAGTAACAAACTGGTTTTAGGAAAACAGGACAATTTGACACATAATTAGAACATATGTAATTTAATGATTAAAGTACTTAATAGAAATTATGCTGTTAATTGTTGAAAATTTATCCTATTTTCCTTTTCTTGGAAATAAGCCTCAAGCATTTTTTCTAAAACTTATATACAAGATTATATTTGACTTTTACTCTTTTACATTATATAATACTTTATTGTTTTTGCCTAGCTTTTGCACTAGGATATGTTTTTAAAGATATCAGTGTTTCAAGCTATCAAAAAGCCACTCAAAAATATTTGTTTAAATAGGAAGTTATTATTATACATAAAAAACAATTGGCTCCCTTTAACAGTATGCTACATTTTATAACAAAGATTCATAAAATATTCTTATTTCTTATTTTTGAATTACACTAACCTTATATTTGTTGTTGCTTCTGTTGATGTTTAGTATCAAAGGAGATGAGTTTCATTTTTCTTCTAACTCCATTAATAAGATTATGCAATATCGTTAGCCATTTTGAGTTAGCAATTGCTACGACAGTTGTGGTTAGTTTTCTTTTCTCGTAATAACACTTTGTGCTTAAGTACATTTAGCAAATTGTAAGACTAATTTTCTCATTTCTCGAGGTTTCATTAAAATAATTTACAATCATCAATAGAACACTGCATTTATTAACTAATAAGGAATTTTTGCCTCCTTCTTTCTATCCCTAACTCCCTTCCTTCATTCCTTTCTTTAATTTATCACTTTTATTTTTGATGCTAGGCATTTAATACAAGGATACCTAAGAATTGTACCCTATAGCTAAACTTCCTTCAAAATGATATAAATAATTAATTCTACCATAACATTTACCCACAATTAATGGTTTATGGATACAATCTTTATCTTCAGAAACCTGGGGTTGGTAATTGACATGTCATTTACTTTTTGTTTGTATGAATTTGCTTGCATAATAACAGAAAATAAGTGAGTAATGTAATTAGCTGTATTTGCTTGGTGTAGGTCCTATTATATTACTTCACATGAGAAAATGAACAGAAAGTGCTACAGTACTATTTTGCAAAATTTTCCAAAGAATGAAGTTTATAAACACTATGTGGATGTGTGATTTGTATGTTTATGATACAGTTTGTTGTGGCTTAATAATATAGTCTTATTTTCCATATGCATTATAATTTTTCTGTTGTTAAGACTAAGACGGATATTAGTTTTTCGGTTCATCACAACTGTGAAACAGTTTACTAGCCATCTTAATAGAAGACTCCAGTTTTCAAAGGACAAAAGAAATCATCAGTATGTCAAACATGAGGAACAAATGCCCCAACCCTTCTCTTCAATTTAACTTGGTCTGTGATCAGACAAAACTATGTTATATGCTCTATATAGTGAGACATAAAACACTCATAGACATCATGTTTTGGAAGTGTATTTATTGATTAAAGATAAGTGGAAAGGAACAAAGAAGCCGCTAATCCACTATATGCCAGTCATTAATGCTGTGCCCCTGCATTTTTTGTAGACAGGACAAATTTGGGGTAAAAAGTTTTGGCAGTGGGTTGATGTCCTTATTTCTCCACTGGGAGTCCTGCCTGGCTACAGGGAGTGGCCACTTCGGGTTTCATATCCCACTGCCACACATCTAGGCTAATGTCACCTGTACTGACTCCTGAGATTTCCCTTCATCCCAGGTCTCTGGCATATTCTAGAGATTCCTCTCACCCCCACCCTCACTCACAGCAGCTACAAATTTTCATTCATCCTCTTGTTCCTCTGGACTACTTTGTCTTTTCCTACACCTGATCCTACATCCACCCATTGCAATCTTAGTCCTCTCTATAACCATCCACCTCAAAGAGAGCAGAGACTCAGAGAATGGCAAACCAATAACCAACCCAACTGAAGACCCTTGTAATGGGCAAGCATTAATCTCTGACACTATTAATGATACTGTTATGCTTGCAGACAGGAGCCTCCCATAACTGTCCTCTGGGAGACTGCCCAGAAACTGACTGAAACTGATGCAGATATCCACAGACAAACGTTGAGCAGAAGTTGGGGACTCTTATGGAAGAAAGGTGTGTAAAAACCCCACCCAAAGGCCATCAGAGCCAATTTACCTGAACCCTTGGAAGATCTCTGATATTGAGTCACCAACCAAAGAGCATAGATTCATATGTAGTTACATACGTAGCCCAATGAACCTGCTTTGCTTTGTCTGACCTCACTGGGAAGGGCTGCTCCTAGTTGTGCAGGGACTTGATGTCACATTCTGTTTGTGTGTTGGGGGGAGGAATTACTCAGTTGGGGGGCACTTCAGGGGGGTTTAGGCCAGACTCTGAGACAGGGATGGGGGTGGTGGAAGTGAGCAGATTGGAATTAAAAAGAAAAGACTAAAAAAGAAAGGAAAAACAAGCAAGGAAAATAAGGGAAGGAAAGGGAAGGGAAGGGAAAGTAAAGGGAAGGGAAGAAAAGAAAAAAAGAAAAAGGAAAAAGGAAAAAAGGAAAAAAAGGAAAGTAAAAAGGAAAAAGGGAAAGGAAAAAGGGAAAGAAAAAAGGGAAAGGAAAAAGGGGAAAGGAAAGAAAAAAGGAAAGGAAAGGAAAAAGGAAAGGAAAAAGGAAAGGAAAGGAAAGGAAAGGAAAGGAAAGAAAAGAAAAGAAAAGAAAAGAAAAGAAAAGAAAAGAAAAGAAAAGAAAAGAAAAGAAAAGAAAAGAAAAGAAAAGAAAAGAAGACTTTCCAAAGTGGATAAAATCAGGACTGGATATGTAGACCTGTGTGTGTGTGTGTGTGTGTGTGTGTGTGTGTGTGTGTGTGTGTGTGTGATATATACAAAGTACTCCTTACTTGTTCTATAACCAACAGTTCCTGAAAAGAAGACCTCCTACAGTTATTATTACAGAAACTACAGAAAAGCTGGGAGAACCACCAGATCAGCCAAGGTTATGGGACTGTCTGAAGTGTTCAGTGGTTATATTTGAATATTACCACATCGACAGTACCTTGGCTTGCTCACCTCTAAACACTGCAATTACTAAGAATGTCCTCACAATCCTCTGCCTTCTGCCTGGGTTAATTGCCCAGTGTGCACGAATAAGATATACCCATACCTAAAATTAAAACATTGCAATTTGTATTTAGAAACCCTTAGAAATTTTAAAAGACAAATTTATTAATAATAATTTATGACAAAATTTGCCTTGTAATTGAACTAAAATTCAAAAGAGGTTAAACAAATTTTTTATATAAATAAAGGGTATATATTTTATTTAAGTGCATGTATTCATACAACATTTCACCTTTGTGATGGAAACATATTAAAGATGTAAATCATAAAAGTTTAGATACCTTCTATACTTCCTAACTTCATCTCCTTAAACGCATTTTACATTTTTGTACTTCATAGAATCAACTTGTTAATTATCTTATGAAACAGATTAGACAAAACTATTTTGTTCTATAACAACAAAAGGGAAGCAGGAAAATTGAAGATTAACAGGTTTTAGTCTTCTTTCAAATCCAAGTAACACAAACTCTGTTGTAAAAAAGGATTTTGTCTTTATCTTACGTTTATATATTCTGTAATGAATATTATAGCCTGCTATTAGCTTCTAGCATTATTATTTTTATTGCAAAGCAATTCCTTGGTGTCAGTTACTAACAGTGTTTAATAATTTGCTTATTAGATTACAGACCTCAATGATATTCCATTAAAAAAATTAAATAATCTTTTGTGTTGGATGGATTGTCGAGTTGGTTCTTAACAGTTTACATTCTTTACATTTGAATCTGAGACTAAGAAAAGTACCCTAAGGAGAAATTTTTTATTAATGATTGTTTCTATTCATTTTAAAACTTTTTATGCATTAAGCAAATATTTCCTATAATTTAACACATTTTAAATTTTATCTTCATTGTTCCACATAAAAGCCTCAAAAAATATGTTAACTGAAAGAATCCAGATCCAAAAATTTTGCTACATTGTACCTGTTTTATATAATTGCATTTGTATAAGTAGGTTGAACATTTACATCTTTTAAAGGATAAATTCAAGGTTTTTGTGCTTTAGGGGTAATAGAGGAAAAGTATGACGCCAAATATTTTGTAAGTTGGTTAATTAATTTTAAATAATCCTGAAACTAAGAATTTTTGAAATCTCTGCAACAAGTATTTTCCTTAGATGATAAGTCACTTAATTACAAAATAACTAGTTATCACCTCAAAACACTCACTTCCCTACAATATGGAAAATTGACACATTGAATAAGATGAGAAATATTACGCCCTGTCTAAGCCTTTTCCTTCCAGCATTACATATCTGCTATGTTTGTAAATAACTGCCAGGGTAGAGGGTTAAAAGCAGAACATGTGAGTCTGTTCTAAAACATCACTGATATAAAAATAGGTTTTAACAGATGGGTTTTTATGACACACAAGCACTACTAACCTCCTTTGGTTCTTCTACAACTGTTGGGAATAATACAAGGTCAATATTAGAGGGACTTTTATGAGCCCAATGTGTAAACACAGCAGGTTAAGGAAAGTCACAAACAGTGAATTGCAAAGATCTACAATGTTGATAGAAACAGGCAGACTTAGGATAGCACTTCCCTTTCTAGTTTGATATTTAAGTAATGCCAGCAGGAGCAAGGGGAAAACAAAGTTGAGTTAATCTCTTTGGGATGAAAAAGGATTAAGACAAAATGGAAAGCTTGACACATCAGATCCATTCTAAGAACAGCGTTTGGATTGGTTGCTAGCTATTGATCATAGTAGACATACAAATAATTTATTGTAACTAATGACTGAAAAATCTTTTCCTTAGTAAACTACAATGCCTGTATTTTACTTTGTTTTCTGAATAGTTACACATATCTTCCTACAGTGGAATTATGGTTATATTGAACTTACATTATTATTGGTTATGAAATGTTTCCAATAGAGAGGCTTAAGGAAGACATTAGGAGGTTAGAAGTTAGTGAGGGGTATAGCACTTGTCATCTTCAGAGCCTCCTGTGACTCATTCTCACTCACTTGAATCTTTTGATCCAAGTTTGGGCTATATGAGATAGCACATGATAAACGGAGATGTTTGTTCATTCATCAGTATTCATGTTTAAAGGGAGCTGTAAAATTTTGATTGTCAAAACTATATTAATCTACCAGTTTTGTTCACTTACGAGGAGATGAGCTGATCTTCTCAGGGCTGCTTTAAGTGAAAGACACCATTATACATACTCAGACTTGATTTCTATTTCAGACCAGTGTCTTAAGGAGCTGCAGAAACTAGGTTAGATCGGAACAGAGTACAGTCAAGCTATGGGCCATTGTACAGCTCCTATTTCTAAAAAACATGACTGTGATGTCCATCTGGCTTTCTCGAAATACCTCGGATGTTCATAGCAGAGATTGATTGACATACATTGATGAATTCTGTTTCTCGGCCTTTTGATTATCTCCCTCCTCTGTTATAAAGGCTCTGGCAAGCATTTATCTACTTTCTGTGATCATTGAATTTTCTGATTGTATTTGACTTGGGTTGTTCATTTCAGACCCTGAGAATATCAGTCTAAGTGACTCTCTAAGTTGATGGCTGGATGTGCTGATGCCCATTAAGCTGATTGCCCTTGTTTTCTTTTTTTTTTTTTTTTGCAATTAGTCCCTGCATCAGGAATCCCATCTTCTGTTCACAGGACCACATTCAGTGAATTTTTAACCTATCAGACTTGAAGTTTATCCATTTTATGCATTTCATCCAAAGGAAAATACTCCCATGTTTTGTGTGTGAGTAGATAACAAGTCAAGAGAGCAGTTGAGTTCAACAAGCATCTTGAGAATTGACCTGTCAACCTCAGATCTGCTTGGCCTCAGTACCGTTCAGCAATAACTTTGTGTAATATACAATCTAGCATTTTTTTCTTTTTGTACTTATTTGCTTAATTTATTCACGTATTCACGTTACATTCAGATCACATACATTCTCCTTCCTCTCCTCCAAGTTCCACCACACAACTCAAAACCCCCACTTTTCCATCTCCTTCTCCTCTAAGTAGATCCCACCCTGGGTACCAATCTGCCCTGGCAAATCAACTCACAACATGCTCTCCTACTGAAGCCAGAAAACAGCTCAGCCAATGGAAAGGGACCCAGAGGGAGGCAACACAGAGTCAGAGTCATGCCCAACACTACTTGTTAGGAACCCACATGGACACTATGCTGTGTAGCTGCTACATATCTGTGCGGGGGGGGGGGCGGGGGCGTGGCTAGGTCCAACCCAGGCATGCTCTTGTATTGGTGATTTAGTGTCTGTGTGCCCCTATGGGCCAAGGCTAGCAGACTCTGTAGATATCCTTGTGGTGTCATTGACCTTTCTGGCTCCCACAATCCTTCCTCTCACTCTTACACAGGACTCCTCAAGCTCTGCCTAATGCTTGGCTGTGGGTCTCTGCATCTGTTGCCATCAGCTGCTGGATGAGCCCTCAGATCACAGTTATGCTAGGCTCCTGTCTGCAAGCACAACAGAGTATCATTAATAGTGTCAGAGGTAGGCTCTCTCACATAGGATGGGTCTCAAATTGAGTCAGTCATTGGTAGGCCGTGTCCTCAATCTCTGCTCCATCTTTATCTCTAAGTAGCTTGTAGACATGACAAATTTTGATTCTAAGGTTTTGGGGGTGGGTTGGTGTGGTTATCTTTTAGCATCCAAATTTCTCGATAGGTTGTGATAATACCACTATTTTCTCTGCAGGCTCGGCAGTACTCACTTGTAAATTAGGCTGTTGTGTTTGTATGTTTGCTTGATTTTTTTTTTTTAATTTGGAGGATTGCAATACATAAGCAGGAAATTACATAGGAATACTTCTTTTTAGCTTTTCATAGTTCTTTTCAATAGTAACACCTTATAAAACTGAAGTAATTGTGAAGTTCAGCAAAGGTGTTGAGCTCAATGTAATTCAACGATATTGTTTAGATTTTAAGAATAGTCTCCTGGTTTCTTTGGTTAGGGATTTGCTCAAGTTCTCTAATTGTAAACATTCTCTTATAGTTTACTGGTCTCTGTTTCTCTGTCTATGTCTGTTTTTGTTTCTGTGTGTCTCTGACTTTCTTTCTGTCTGTTGCTCTCCCACCTCTGTGAATCTGTGTCTGTGAATCTGTGTGTGTGTGTGTGTGTGTGTGTGTGTGTGTGTGTATGTGTATGTTCTCCTGTTTGAGATCAAACACAAAGCCTTATACATGTTTCATATACATATATATATATATATATATATATATACATACATACATATATTATACATACATATATGCAAACATGGCATTTGAATTTCACTAATTCTCTTTATTGATTATTGAAAACACATACTTAAAAATCAGTGTATAAGTTTTTGAATACAAATACATGTCAGAATTATTGGTAAGATTTTTGGTATCAACAAAGACATTTTAATTAAGTTGAAAAAATACAAACTATTCACAAATAACAATGGAGTTTTTCTGGATCTGATCTGCACTGGACCTGTATACACACACACACACACACACACACACACACACACACACACACACACACACACACACACACACAAATACATGTAAATAAAAGAACAAGTTTAGAAGTGGGTCAAGAGTAGAAGGGGGATAGCAAAGAATAATGAGGTTAAATATGATCATAATAAAATGTATAAATGCATCAAATTCTAAAACACAAAAGTAGTTAAGTAATGTTTTAACATTAGTTTATACTATGCTTTCAACAAAAGCTTACATATGTATCCTATATACAGACATATTAAAGATAATATATAATTCATTAAATTTGAAAAAAAACTTCAATATTTATTTATTTGGTATATATTCTTAAATGTATTCATTTGGACAATAGGAGGAGAGTGAGAAACATAGACCAAAAATTAATAAGGGCCAATCAAAATCACTTAAAATATGCATATCATATGGTGGGAGGTATAATGGAGGAAGTGCTTCCATTAGCAAAGAGATAGTATGATGACTTTAGGGCATCGATCAGAGACGGTTTCAGACAATAACAAACATTCATAAAAACGTTTGGATTGAGCTGAGAGAATGTTTCACTCATGAAAGTACCTATGTACTGCAGGGTACACCTCTCTGGAGTCCCAACTAGGCACATACAACACCCAAACACCACTTTCCAAATATAAGGAGATCTGTTATTAAGCAAAGCAGAAAGACAAGGTGGCTGAATCTGAATCAGGCAGAAACAGCAAAAAATAGTTTTGCAGGTGTGCATTTTAAGAGGGAAAAAGGGGCAGTCTGGATTAGACCTAACAGGAATTGGAAGGTTCTGATTAGGTATGATAATTAGGGTACCCAAAAGGAGATTTTTTTTAATTGTTGTACCTTGGTGTTTTGATAGTTAATCAGTCTCAGTAATATACTGAACATAAGAACGCAGACAAAAAGCTGTACTACAGAGCAATTGTGATAAAAACTTCATGGTACTGGTATAGTGACAGACAAGTAGACCAATGGAATAGAATCAAAGACCCAGAAATGAACCCACACACCTATGGTCACTTGATCTTTGAAAAGGCAGCTGAAACCATCCATTGAAAAAAAGACAGCATTTTCAACAAATGGTGCTTGCACAACTGGTGGTTATCTTGTAGAAGAATGCGAATTGACCCATTCCTATCTCCTTGTACTAAGGTCAAAATTAAGTGGATCAAAGAACTCCACATAAAACCAGAGACAGTGAAACTAATAGAGGAGAAAGTGGAGAAAAGTCTCAAAGATATGGGCACAGGGGGAAAATTCCTGAATAGAACAGCAATGGCTTTTGCTTTGAGATCAAGAATCAACAAATGGAAGCTAATAAAATTGCAAAGCTTCTGTAAGGCAAAACACACAGTTAATAAGACAAAAAGGCCACCAACAGATTGGGAAAGGATCTTTACCTATCCTAAATCAGATAGGGGACTAATATCCAACATATATAAAGAACTCAAGAACGTGGACTCCAGAAAATCAAATAACTCCATTAAAAAAATGGAGCTCAGAGCTAAAAAAGAATTCGCACCTGAGGAATAACAAATGTCTGAGAAGCACCTGAAAAAATGTTCAACATCCTTAATCATCAGGGAAATACAAATCATAACAACCCTGAGATTCCACCTCACACCAGTCAGAATGGCTAAGATCAAAAATTCAGGTGACGGCAGATGCTGGTGAGGATGTGGAGAAATAGGAACACTCCTCCACTGTTGGTGGGATTGCAAGCTTGTACAACCACTCTGGAAATCAATCTGGCAGTTCCTCAGAAAATTGTACAGAGTACTACTGGAGATCTAGCAATAACTCTCCTGGGCATATATCCAGAAGATGTTCCAACTGGTAAGAAGGCCACATGTTCCACTATGTTCTTAGCAGCCTTATTTATAATAGCCAGAAGCTGGAAAGATCCCGCATGTCCCTCAACAGAGGAATGGATACAGAAAATGTGGTACATTTACACAATTGAGTACTACCCAGCTACTAAAAAGAATGAATTTATGAAATTCCTAAGCAAATGGATGGACCTAGAGGGCATCATCCTGAGTGAGGTAACCCAATCAGAAAAGAATACATATGATATGTACTCACTGATACGTGGATATTAGCCCAAAAACTTAGAATATCCAAGATACAAGATACAATCTGCAAAACACATGAAACTCAAGAAGAATGAAGACCAAAATGTGGACCCTTTGCCCCTTATTAGAATTGGGAACAAAACACCCAATGAAAGAGTTACAGAGACAAAGTTTGGAGCTGAGAGGAAAGGATGGACCATCTAGAGACTGCCATACCTGGGGATCCATCCCACAATCAGCCTACAAACCTGACACCATTGCATACACTAGCAAGATTTTGGTGAAAGGACCCAGATGTAGCTGTCTCTTGTGAGGCTATGCTGGGGCCTAGCAAACACAGAAGTGGATGCTCATAGTCGGCTATTGGATTGATCACAGGGCCCCAGTGGAGGAGTTAGAGAAAGTACCCAAGGAGCTAAAGGGGTCTACAACCCTATAGGTGGAACAACAATATGAACTAACCAGTACCACTCAGAGCTCATGTTTCTAGCTGCATATATATCAGAAGATGGCCTAGTCGGCCATCATTGGAAAGAGAGTCCTATTGGTCTTGCAAATTTTATAAGCCTCAGTACAGGGGAATGGCAGGGCCAAGAAGTGGGAGTGGGGGGGGGGTAGGGGAGTGGGGGGAGGGTATGGGGGGCTTTTGGGGTAGCATTGGAAATTTAAATGAAGAAAACACCTAATTAAAAAAAAACTGCAGCCAAATAAAATAGACCTTGTTAGCTATCTTTAGGAATTAATTAAAAGTTTAGCAAGGGAGAGGGAAGGAGGCCAGGACCTGTTGGCACCATATTTGTCATGCTTGCGTTGGCAACAGCCCTTCAGTGCAGATAACGGAATCACAGATTGTTGCAGTTGGGGAAAAGGAGTAGCCAACTAAACTAGAAGTACTTCTCCTAAAATGTAAAGCCGTCAGGTGAAATACATTTGAGACACGCATTTGAGAATGTGAAAGGGGTAAAGGGTCACTATGGAGCATTCCATAGCAAGATGCAGGTGATCCTACGTGTTTTGGCTTTATCTCAGAATAAAAGACATTCTGAGGGAAAAAAAGGAAAAACCACATTTTCTTAAATTGTATGTGTGGTGTGTGTGTGTGTGTGTGTGTGTGTGTGTGTGTGTGTGTGTGTGTGTGTGTGTTTGACAGTTGAATTTAGGGTATTGCAAAAAATGTTAGGCAAAAATTTTGCTATTGACCTACATCTCAGCCCAATCTTCTTACTTACATACTTCATGTTCTAAATAGGTTTGCATGTATCTCAGACTGGCTTCACATTAACTCTGTATCTGGGGATGTAATTAAACTTCTTACCCTAATAACTCTACATTGTGAGTGCAGTTTTTCACTCTCAAATCCAGCTAATGCAGTGCTATACAGAGAAGCCAGGGCTTCATGGATACTAGGCAATCACTCCTTAAACCTAACTGTATTCCACTCCTTCCTTAAGTTTTAACATCTTTATAGTGTTGTACACTTGACTAGATTATAGGGTAAAAATAGAAATATGAAAAAAAGCACATAAATGATGTCCAGTGAAATAAGCATAAGTGAGTCTCTATACCTAAAGTATAATACTCAGGATGTTTTCTAGGTCACGTATGGTACCTGGCCCAAATAGCTGATGACACTTGAGAATTGATTATCATAGCAGCTGTATTCAAGTATGTCACACATGTTAATTTCGATTGTGATTTGTTTATTTATAATAAGATTATTTTTCATTCAGGTCCATTTATTTGGCAAATATTTTAACTTACATTTATTTCCAATTTTTATTAGATATTTTCTTCATTTACATTTCAAATGGTATCCCGAAAGTCCCCTATACCCTCTCCCCACTCTCCTCCCCTACTCACCCACTCCTACGTCTTGGCCCTGGTGTTCCCCTGTACTGGGGCATATACAGTTTGCAAAAACAAGTGGCCTCTCTTCCCAGTGATGGCCAAGTAGGCCATCTTCTGCTACATATGCAGCTAGAGACATGGGCTCTGGGGATACTGGTTAGTTCATATTTTTGTTCCACCTTCAGATCCTTGTGTACTTTCTCTAGCTCCTCCATTGGAGGCCCTGTGTTACATCCAATAGCTGACTGTGAGCATCCACTTCTGTGTTTGCCAGGCACTGGCATAGCCTCACAAGAGACAGCTATATCAGGGTCCCTTCAGCAAAATCTTGCTGGCATATGCAATAGTGTCTGAGTTTGGTAGATGATTATGGGATGGATTCCCGGGTGGGCAGTCTTTGGATGGTCCATCCTTTCATCTCGTTTCTGTGAGGCAAAAGACACTGTCAATAAGACAAGAAGGCCACCAAAATATTGAGAAAGGATCTTTACCAATCCTAAATCAGATAGGGGAATAATATCCAATATATATAAAGAACTCAAGAACGTGGACTCTACAAAGTCAAATAACTCCATTAAAAAATGGGGCACAGAGCTAAACAAAGAATTCTCAACTGAGGAATATTGAATGGCTGAGAAGTATCTGAAAAAATGTTCAACATCCTTAATCATCAGGGAAATGAAAATTAAAACAACCCTGAGATTCTACCTCACACCAGTCAGAATGGCTAAGATCAAAAATTCATGTGACAACAGATGCTGGTGAGGATGTGGAGAAAGAGGAACACTCCTCCATTGTTGGTGGGATTGCCAGCTTGTAAAACCACTCTGGAAATCAGTCTGGCGGTTCCTCAGATAATTGGCCATAGTACTACCGGAGGATACAGCAATACCTCTCCTGGGCATATATCCAAAAGATGTTCCAACTGGTAATAAGAACACATGCTCCACTATGTTCATAGCAGCCCTATTTATAATAGCCAGAAGCTGGAAAGATCCCAGATGTCCCTCAACAGAGGAATGGATACAGAAAATGTGGTACATTTACACAATTGTGTACTACTCAGCAATTAAAAACAATGAATTTATGAAATTCCTAGGCAAATTGATGGATCTGGAGGATATCATACTGAGTGAGATAATCCAATAACAAAAGAGCTCACATGATATGCACTCACTGATAAGTGGATATTAGCCCAGAAACTTAGAATACCCAAATACAATTCACAAAACACATGAAACTCAAGAAGAAAGAAGACCAAAGTGTAGACACTTCGCTCCTTCTTAGAATTGGGAACAAAACACCCCTGGAATAAGTATAATAAGATTTTTAATGAATGAGTCATCAAATTGTATAACTCTCATTTCTAAAAAATAACTTTAGTGAATTGAATCTCATATATATATATATATATATATATATATATATATATATATATATATATATATATATACACAAATTGATATCAATGAAATATCTCTGACTAAGTTTGTGATTTTTTAAACAATAGATGTAATTAATTTGCATTCATTATATCTTCAAATTAGAATGATAAATATCAAGTTTCTCCTTTGTATTTCTAGAGATTAAATAAGTTAATTCAAGCAAAATAATGAGAAATGAAGTTTTCTACTGGAAAAACTTTGTTATTGCTTTTATTAATGTGATTTTTTATTTATATATCCTTGTGGATAAATTTTTACTCTTAGTTTTTCACAATTGTAAAGAACATAAACACTATTTAGTAGTGGGAATAAATATTTTATGCACATTTGAATATGGGATCCCTCTGTGCTGTATATTTACTTGTCTTCTATTTTATAGGGTTAGTTTATCTTAACATCTCCTGGAAATAATAAAAATATTCTTCAACATATTTGCATTTATTTATACTTTCTTCCAGCAGTGCGAAACAAAGAATTCAGCTGCAACATACCTCCAATTGACATTGTCATATTTGGTAGCAAACAGCTATTTCAGTGTTGTTTTAATTCAGACTTACCTAAAGAGTTAATTAATATTTTTATATGTTGACTTCTTAGAAATGTCTGTGTATATCATCAGAAAATTATGTTTAGCAAATCACCATTTCATATCTTCTTGTGTTGCCTTCTTAGAAATGTCTCTGTATATACTCATTCTATTATTTTATTATGTATAGTTAGTCCTTTAGACATTAAGAGGTGTCATCATAATGTTATGGGTTTATGTTGTAAATATGTACTATACTATATTTTACTGATTTGCTTTTATGAATATTTATAATGTTAGTTTGTAGAGAAGGTTTTATTTTACATGTTAGAGTAGTAGAGTTTCCTTCTTATAGCTAATTTTATTATATTTTATATGGTGTTATCATTAGTTCTTTGAAATTTTTACATAATTTATTTTAATCATATTCACCTAACATTATAGACATATTTAATGTTGCCAATCAATGTTATTGTAAACTCATACATTCCCACTGTGCTCTAGCCCCCGAAGGTCTCCTGTTGGTATGTCCTGGATTCTTCCCAATCCTAGTGTTACCTCATAACCTAAAACTTTACTTAAAATCATATACCTATTTCCTGCACACTTGAAGTGTCAAAATTCTTCCAATTATGTAACTTTTAAAAATTAATCTCAAATTGATGTGTGTGTGTGTGTGTGTATATATATATATATACACACACACACACATTTTCTCACAAGTCAGCTTATATATATATATATATAAGCTGACTTGTGAGAAAATTAGGTTCTCAGTGTTACTTATCACAGAGTCACTTTATGTGAGAGAGGATGACTGTTATCCTGTCTGGTGTGCCTTTGATTCTATTTCTGTAACCCTAATATCTTCTATGTGTTTACTTGATTATCAATAGATGTACCTCTTGTCTCATTGATGAAAATTCTGCTAGTCCCCAAACACTGTGCATGCAGTAGAAACTCTCCTTCAAAGGTCTTATGGCTGGATTGGTGTTCCAATTCCTTCACTTGAGGCCTTGACTGGTTACTGAAAATGGGCAGTTAGTTCTCCATAACTAGGAGTTTTTAAAAGGGAGAGGGGGAAGTGATAGAGGGTTTCTGGGTTTCTGAAGGGGAGCAGTAGAAAGGGACAATATTTGAAATGTAAGTAAAGATAATACCCAATTAAAAGAATAAAAAATAAAAAAAGAACAACAAAAAGCAAAATGAAAAAAAATATATAGTTCACCTGGGTGGTGGCTCTCATGCCCTTAATTCCAGTACTTGGGAGTTGGGAGGCAGAGGCTGGTGGATCTCTGAGTTCCAGGGCAGATTGTTTTACAAAGTGAGTTATAAGACATCCAGGTCTACTCAGATTTTTTTTTTCTGAGAAATCCTATCTCAGAAAAAATTTAAAAAGCCACAATTCAAATGGAAATTATATCGATCATGTTTACTGTCTTTCTGCTTTAGTATTCAAATAACCAAAAATAAAATCCAGAAGTTTGAATTCCATTAATTGGCTTAGTCATTCTTTCATGGTTTTAGTTCATAGTCTTACATTGAAGACTGAGTTTCAACATGAATTTTGGTGAGAAAAAAACATGTTTAAACAGTACCATAAAACATCTATATAATTAGGTATTTAGAAGTTATTTTATAATTGTTAAAATATATAATGATTACCTGTTTCAAATTTCAATTCTGGTAGTATATATTTACACTATATTTTCTTATCTACAGAAAACTAACTTTGACTTTGAAAATCTTATCAATTGTTTGATGCTTGCAATATTTTCTCATTTTATAATCTTATTGTTGTTTTTTTTCTTTTATCTAGTAAATTTAAGCAAAGCATTACTTTTGATGTTGAATACAAAAAGACAGTAAGAAAAACTATTTTGCTTTTTTTCTACAATCTGTTCATAGATGTTCAAATGTTGTTTCTAAATATAAAACATCACTAAGTTGCACACATTTTACTCTATTCTTATGAAACTCTGAGGTGTGTATCCATAGGATAAAAAGTATCTTGAGAGAATGTAACAAAAATTATTTTGTTGTTTTTTCTTTGGCATCATCAATTATTCAATTTCTACCTTTAAAATCAAATCTAAAATACACATTTTCAAAAATCAAATGATAATAGCTGAATAATATTTAAGTATTTTAATTAAATTTTAAAAAATAATCCTAGTTTGTTAATTTAAAATCTTTATAGAAAAATATTTATGCAGAGGAAACAGCAGCTTTATTTAAGCAACAAAATGTGTTAGGTTGCAAATGATTACCCAACTCATAAGCTAACTTCATTTTGTGTGTGTTTGTGTGGTGTGGTTGCATATATGTGAACATGTTTTCCTGTGTATATGCACATGTATTTGTGCAATTACTTGTTGAAGTCTGGACTCCATATTTGGTATCATTTTTGAGTATGCTCTACTTTTATTTTTTAATAATTTTTAATTTTTTTACAGTTCCAATCTACACTCACAGAGTTCCACACCCCATTCTTCCTTCCTGTTGTCCCCAAGAGAATGTCCCCATTCCCCATCCTCTACCCCTGCCAGGCCTCCTCACTCCCTGGGGCCGCAAGTCTCTGCAGGGTTAGGCCTGACTGAAGGCAAGTCTCTGTTGTAAATGTTCACTTTTATTTTATTAAGAGAAGCTTGTCTCGTTGAATTCAGACATAACTGGCCAGCTGGGGTAGCTAGCTAGCTTGTCATTGATTTCTTTGTATCTGCCTTTTAGTACTGGAAGTTCAGGCATATGCTTTTAAGTAAGTTCTATATACCCAAACTCTGTTTCTCAATCTTGTAGCAAGTTCTTGATAAAGTGGAAAAATCTCCCCACCCAGACCCCAACAACTTTTTACATGTCCATATATACCATTATATTGCAATAGTTTCCAAATTCTGGTTACTTGACAAAAAAACAATGAAATATCAAATTACCTGAGAAAACATGTAATCATTTAAATATACATATTTGTAAATAAATATAACCATCTCTATTGTGAATGCAAAGACCAGCCTCTGAAAAAATCCTGTATATACTAGGTGAGGTCTCCTGAAAAGAAATAATTTTCAATAATTAAGAAAGCACATACAAACACATACCATTAGAACAGAGGGGTAAATTAAAGCATTTGGGAGATGCTGGGGCATGTCTATGTCATGAAACAGCCACCCATTTATAACTATATTGTTGAGAAGCTATAATCAAAAATGGCTATCCATAAAACAAAATTGCATTTGGAATGGATTGAACAAGCTATGAGGAATGCACCATTTTTTTCAACTAGCTACAAGCATATTGAAATCTCTTGTTACAAATGTAATGCTTTGAATTGTAAAGTAGAAAAGTAAATGGAGATAAAAGGAGTAGGAAAATAGATTAGAAACAGTGCTTTTTGCAAAATTATAAACGACAAGACTACATAATTGAGTACTTAGGAGGAAAAATTGCTTAAGATATATTGGATACTGCATAATCTCTCAGAGGAAAAAACAAAAAACAACAAAAAAAAGAACCCCAAAGTGTCCTAATGCCTGTGTCTTTACCATTACATCGCTCTTCCCAGTCCTAGTCATTTTTTGATTAGTGAAGACTGGATTTCATTTTCTAAAGTTGTTATAGAAATGGACTCATACATTATATATATTTCAAACTCTGATTCTTTTTGTTATAATTATTCTTAGACTCCTTACTCTTACACATGCATTAGAGGATTTTTTTTCTCCCTCCCATCCTTTTCTCCACCCCTCTCTCCATCTCCCAACTCCATATTTCATTTATGGCTTTCTTTTATAATGACACAATTCAGTTTTAAGCCCTGGCCTCAAGGTTGCCTAGTCAGTTCTTTTTGATTTTTGGAGACTTTGTGTATTCTGCTTTTTATATATAATCTTTTTTTTTTATTTTGTTTTTTTTATTAGTTATTTATTTCATTTACATTTATGGTTGCTGTAAGTCTACTTGTTTTTTGTTTTTGTTTTTGTTTTTCAAACAAGGAGAATGACATCACTTGAGGGATGTAGCCCCAAAGCAATAAAGTTAGAAAAGTTGTTTAAACTATCCAATGTACAGATAGAAAACTCACATGCCACTCATAACATGCATCATACCTGTTAAACTGCCAGGGCAGCTCTACCTGGAAACCGTATTTCTATTGTAGCCCTATGTTAAAAAGAGTTCTGCAATGAGTATGACCCTGTGTCCCACCAGGACATAAACTGGAAATGTTACCAAGTTACCCCCTATCTTTTCCTTTTGCTAATATGTATAACTTAACTAAATAGACGTTTTAAGTAGTCCTTGGTGGGGTATTGTATCTTTTTAATAGTTTACATATCTAAAAATAAGCACAATATATTAATCATGAAATGAATGATATTGGTATGTATATACTTTAACATTTTCTCCAAGAAATTAATGATTAGTGATTAAATAGCTATGTTTTATTTTTTAGTGTATGTTCAATTTCCTCAAAAAATTAAAATGTATTTAGTAATATTATATTCTGACTAAATAAGTGTAAGTGTTCTAGGTTTGCCACATTTTTGACCAAGTGGCGTTTTCAAAATTCTAATTATCCATGTATCTCAGATGCCTTTATAATGAGTGTGACTAAGGTGAATAATAAAATCAGTCACCTAAATGGAGGTTTGCTTGCAATTTAAGAGTGTTATTGTGGAAAACTCTGATAATGAAGGTCAAAATCCATCATGATTTGATAATCTCTGGATTCTGTACAATATGGGAGATTTCCTTCATTAACATGGCTTTTCTTTCTGTCCTTGCTGAGAATTCTAAGCCCCTATAGAGCCCCTATGCCTCTACCTGAGGATTTTTGAGTAGCCTTAGTTTGAATACAGGATCAATTTTCCTTCTGATAATAACTTGATCAGCCATTTCCTGCGATTTCTGAGATGATTCCCCATTTGAATGGGGCATTTAAGGTACCCTAAGCCCACAGCCAATGACATCATAGATGTTCCTACCCTCAGTCCCCCCAAACATGAATAAGTCTTGAATCACCCTAAGCAATGTTAATCTGCCATCTGATAGCTGGTCTAGGTGGGCTTATTCACTGTATGTTCTCATAGCGCTCTGAACTCCCTGCTCAATGTCTCTTTTCCCACTACTCCCATGGATTGAATCAGCCTCCAATTCATGAGAGCAGAAAGACCCAACATGGAAGCATGCAAGTATCTGATCAAGCAGTAACTGAGAACTTACATTGCTTACATGGGTTATAGAAAAAACAATTAACTGGAATATTATGGGCTTTTGAATCCCCAAGCCCACTTACAATGAGACACTTTCATCAAGGCCAGCTTTTTAATATTTGCTTATAGTTTAGCAACTGGAAACCAAGCGTTCAAATATATCAGCCTGTGCTAGCTATTCTCATTCAATCCATCATGATGTATCCTCTGTGCACTACAATTTATTATAAATAAGCAATGGAATTGAGTATATTCTACATTTTTTAGGCAGAAACATAGTACTTCTGTATGCCTTATCCAGTTACTTCCTTTCATATTGTATAAAGTCCATGCATACTAGTTTTATATCCTTTAGCTTGTGATGTAATTTTGTTACACAAGTGTCTTTTTTGATTTGTTTAAAGAGTTTCTCTTGATTACAGGTTTTAGGAATTTTGAGTAAAATTTCATCTATTATGGTAAGATTTTATTCATCTCAAGGACAATCATGTATTTTTGAAAAGAAATTATTTCTAATCAGCAATTGTTGATCTTTTAAGATCATGGCTTTACTGCACCTAATACTTTTGTGAATTTTGGCTTTCCTCTTTTAAATCTTTTTTTATTATATATATATGATTTGTTAATCATTTTTTAGAATGTAATTTCTTGAGAAGAATATATAGAAATATTCTTAAGGATTCTTGAGCAGCCCAAGAATCATATCATTTAATAATTATCTACTATTACTACACACACACACACACACACACACACACACACACATATATATATATTCCATAGACAGTTTTTCTAAGCATGAGACGCATCCTATCAAGTTGTTGGTCAGTGGAGTCAGAGACTTCAAAAAGAATATAGTGTAGTGTTCCTACCCTTAGTTTCTTCCTGGAATTAGGACATTAGTCCTTATTACTGAAGTTATAATTCACTTGTGGATAGGGCGAGGAGAAATCCAGCTGCAATAAATCCATAAGCCTCCTCTCTCTTGGCTAGCTTTTATACCACAGGAAAAAAAACTGTATTCTTTCTCTGAAGAAGAAAAATAATCTGTCTTACCTTGCCAAAATGCCTACAGACCACAATGCTTAGAATTGTAAGATATTCCTGAAGGTGTTATTGTGGCACTTATATCTTGGAGATAACCAAGAGCTGTCTAATTCAATTTAAGGCTAGCTCAAGAGAAGGAAAATCCACTAGTGAAAATCTTGCCAACTACTCATGACTAATGACATCATCTATTTTAGAGGACAGCCTAATGTTGTCATTTTCCTATTTCTGTGCAATTCTAAAATGCAGTTGAAATGTTTATCCTTATACCCACTGAGAAGTGTAGTTCTAATCTCAGATCCATGTAACTTCTTTTTGAAGAAAACAAAACATTACAGAAATCCACAACGGCTCAAAATTCAGAGAGCCACAGAGTGTGTAGTAACCATTGAATTCTTGTACATTGGCAATGAAACACTTACACCTAAGTTTGGATAACATCTAAAAAATTTCATGAACACTGTATTTGCCATAGGAAAAGGAAGTTTATTTGGAGATAGGGTCTTCTAGATATGTCAGTTAAATTCTACACATGAAATCTCAAGAATATGGCTACCTAAACAAGACCTGAACTATGACAACATCAAGTAACATGCCAATATAGTTGTAAGAAATCTCAAAAGACCCCAATTCTAGATGAACAGCTACAGCTGAGAGGTAAATCACTGAATAAGGCAGCTAATCTGTTATACAATACCAAGTGATCTGCCTTAAAATGTATACATACAGGTAAAATTAAATAAAATCACTAGCCCATAATCATATATTTATTCATGTGCATATGTGTTTTAGTGTTTAGCCAAAATTCATAAATGTATCAGGTACAATAAAGCCATGATGTTCAAATTAAATATGGTCTTAATTATTTTAATTCAATATATCACTGGACTAAGTATTCACTTATCCATTTATATTTTATTTTTAAAAATTGAAAATGTGATTCTGAAAATGTTTTCAAATGTAAGTTCTTAGAATACATAAGAAATTTTGCAAAGAAAGCAATTGTAGAGATTTTCACAAGATGAAAAAAGACTTGTTAAAATTTGAGACAGTATGTTTGAATCACAAGGATAAATGAATAAATCACAACAGATGGGAAGTTTGGAAATAGAAGACTGCATATTGGACATGTGTTTAATTGATTAACACATGATGTGTAACCAGTAATGATTACAGAAAAACAGATCATGAATTTGAGAGTGAGTAGGGGGAAGATGTTGGAAGGAATAGAAGTTCCAAAGGAGTAGTGAAACTGTATTTTTATTTAAAAATAGATAAGTAACAAAGTCAGATAAATTGACAGCAATTATTATCAAGTGTAGGAAAGTTTCCATTGTCCTGCTATTGATTAGATAAAAAACTTAAAGTCAAACAAATATAGTTGAAATTATTTCTAATAGAATTATCAATAATCCTACCATGTAAATTATTTTTTGTTTCAGCTCTCAAATATAAAAAATAATTTTAAAATATTAAATGTTGATTAATTTATAAGTTTGAAAAGGGTAATTGAGTTTTACTTTACCTTTGTAGATTTCATGATTTATTATTAACATTTTTATACAATATCTATATCCTGATTCTACAAAAATAAGGTTATCAGAACTCTATGTAAATACCTAAAAAGGGAAATAGTTTGACAAATATATTAAAAGGAACAATAGCCAAAGGAGAAGCCCTTAAAAACCGAGTGGTTTATGTTGAAGGATGTGTTCACATATATGTCCACATGCTTACATCTTCAGCATGGAGTACAAGATTTCTGCATTTAGTAATTTATTCAAACATCTTGCCACAGTCTTCCACAGCCCTAATATATTGATGAAATAAATACACCTTTTAGGGTGTGAGTGTTTCATGAAATTTGACAATACTAACCTAGCATTTTTAAAACACTATTTTTTCCAATCTTCTTTCTTTCTTCTTTGTAATAAAACACATGTCGAATATGCAGGTTTCTATTTCCAAACTTCCCATCTGTTGTGATTTACTCATCTATCCTTGTGCTTCAAACATACTGTCTCAAATTTTAACAAGTGCTTTTTCATCTTGTGAAAATCTCTACAATTGCTTTCTTTGCAAATTTCTTATGTATTCTAAGAACTTACATTTGAAAACATTTTCAGAATCACATTTTCAATTTTGAAAAATAAAATATAAATGGATAAATAAAAAATCCACTGATATAATGAATTAAGATAATTAAAACCAGAGTTAAATTTAAAGATCATGGCTTTATGATACCTGAATTTTGGATTTCCTCTTTAAATTTTTTTTCTGTTATAATCTGTTATTCATTCTTTAGGATGTAATTTCTTGAGAAAATACATAGAAATATTCTTAAGGATTCTTGAACAGCCACAAGAAATAATATCATTTCATATTTACCTAAGATTAATACATATTGGTACATATGTATTCCTGAATTTCTGGATTTGTGGGATGTAGAATCATGACGCTTACCCCAAGAGCTATGCATAGACAGTTTAATATCTAAGCAAGGGATGCATCCTTTCTAGCTGTTGTTCAGGGATGTCAAGAAACACACTACGATGGCCTCAAACTCCGAACTGAATATATATCCACTTATTTATGCTTTTCCAAAGTAAATAAAAGTTTGCAGCTTGCAAACTTAAAAACAAAAAAGCCAATTCTATCACAACAGCCCAATTTGAAAGAATGTTCATTGGTAATTACTTGGAATTACAAAAAGAAGACTTCTTTTGCTTATATTTAAGAAGTCTGGGGGATAAAAGGAGAGGGAGAGGGTTTAGTTGGTGGTGCCTGTAGAGGGAGCCCATGCCTTAGACTGCTTAGATTCCCAGTAACCAGCACCTGGATAGACCAGAGTCCTAGGCTAAATCTGAATATGACTGAAAAAAGTCAATGAAATGATTCGTAATAGTACTCTAACATACTCATAGTTCTGTGCAGCATATGAGAGTGGAAGGAGAATCTCACAGCCAGACACAATTGGGGAAAAGATTATAAATTGGAAGTCTACATCAGGTCTATGCCCTAGGAACTCCTGTATTCCTGTGGATGATGGGGCAGAAATATTGTCAGAGTCAGGCATGGAGGATCCCAAGAGATCATGGCCTGCAGAATTCACTCATCAGGGCAGATAAGGTCTCATTGAGACTCTACAGGAAAGCATAGTCTACAAGGGTCTCTACCAGGTAGTCTATGTATATACTGAGGCTGATCACTTGCCATGGTCATGGTGTCTGTTCACAGTAGTAAAACCCTACCTAAGACAGACCCCTAGCTGCCTGGGTCAGTGTGTCTTTGATTAATTTGTCTGCTCTTGGGACTCTTGATTTGCTGGGGACCTTACCCATCCTCAGTGTGAGGGCTTTTGCCTTGTCTTACTATGTTTTAGAGTGTTTGGTTGTTGTCTCTTAGAGGCTTATTCTTTTCTGAAAGGACATGGGTGAGGAATGGTTCAAGGGAAGGGAAGAAGTGGGATGGGGAATGGGAGGCATGGTTGAAGGGGAAATTCTGGTTGAGTTAAATGAGGGAAAAATTTATTTTCAATTAAAAAAAAAAAAAAGAAAAGCTGCTGGTCCTCCTACAGGGTCCCCCTCCTCCTCAGCTTCTTCCAGTTTTCTCCTAATTCAACCAGAGGTGTCATCTACTTCTGTCCATTGGTTAGGTGTAAATCATTGCATCTGACTCTTTCAGATGCTTGTTGGATCTCTGAGATGGCAGTCATGATAGGTCCCTTTTTGTGAGCACACCATAGCCTCAGTAATAGTGTCAGGCTTTAGGGCCTCCCACTGAGCTGGATCCCACTTTGGGCCTGTTGCTGGAACTTCTTTTCCCCAGGCTCTTCTCCAATTCCATCCCTGCATTTATTTCAGACAAAAATGATTATGGGTTAGAGTTTTGACTGTGGGATGGCAACATCATCCCTCCCTCGATGTCCTGTTTTTCTGCTGGAGCGGGCTATACAATTCCCTCTCCCCAAAGTAGGGCATTTCATCTAAGGTTCCCCTCTTTGAGTCCTGAGAGTCTCTCACCTCCCAGGTCTTTGGTACATTCTGGAGGGTCCTCCACACCTCCTACCTCTTGAGGTTGACTGTTTTCATTCTGTCTGCTGGCCGTTAGGGCTTCAGTCCTTTTCCCCACACAATACTTGATCATGTTCCCTTCTCTGCTACCCCCCCCGCCCCCATCTCCTTTTCCTCCCAGGTCACTCTCTCCCACCTTGCAGTTTCACTTAAATTGGACTCCTGATATCTCTCAGATACTAAAACACCAACCAGGCAGCATACACCAGGTGCTATGAGGCCCCAACACAAAACAAAACAGAGAACTACCAGGTCTGTCTTTAGTCAGAGAAGATACACCTAACCCTCAAGAGTCTGGAGGCCCCAGGGAATTTAGAGGTATGATGGAAGTGGGGGTCGGGGTAGGGGTGTGGACATCCTTGCGGGGGGAAGGGAGTAGGTATGAGATGTGGACAAGTCAGAGAGTGTACAGGAAGAGGAATAAAATTTAGAGTATAAAATAAAAAAATACAGTAAAAAAGAAAAAACAATGAAAGCAAATATAATAAACCACTATTTCTCAGTCCAAAAACTTGTGAGAAGTATTTTCTCAGTCTCAGCATGCAAGAAGCTGTGGTCAAGAGGAGGGCAATTTCTGCAATGGCAGCTGAACATGATAATGTGCAAGATTCAATAGTTATTGCTAGTTTTGTCGTCATTAAGCCTTTTGGAGAGCAGCTGAAGCTTTATATTCATGTGGCAGGGATGGACTACCCAAAGAAAGGACAAGGGGAGACCATTGGTGAGGCAACAGCTTTGGATGCAATGAAGAATCCAGCATGTTGGAGAAACCACATTACAGGAAGTACACTAAGGAGAGAAGTAATTGTTTAGTTTTTATTTGATTTAATTATGTCTGGGACATTTCTTCCCCTTTGATGTAAGAAAGTATGAAACACTGAAAAAAAAAAAACATACAGCAGCCATACTTGACAAACTTACTACATAAAAGAAGATATTTGATATGCAAAGAAAGCTTGGACCTTTTTAAAGATTTATTTATTTATTATATTCACAGTGTTCTGCCTGTATTCCCTAAAATGGCACCAGATCTCCTTACAGATGGTTTTGAGTCAACATGTGGTTTCTGGGAATTGAACTCAGGACCCCTGGAAGAGCTGTCAGTGCTCTCAACCTCTGAGCCATGTCTCCAGACCTGATATCATGGACTTTTTAAGTACTGAATATATAAGGACTCTGGGACTCAATGTTTATAAAAGTTTTTGTCAGCAATTGTTGCTGAAGATGAAAGAAAACAAGCAAAATAAAGAAAGGAAGTGAACACATCATTATGTGTTACAGAGGAAATTTGTATAAGTACTATAGGAATCTGAATTGAAGTTACCAAGTAAAATTAATAGTAACAATGTAATCTAGCTGAACCACTCCAGAACATACTCAAGGGAATTAAAACCATGGCACAACAGATGTACCGGCACATTTATGTTTATAGAAGCACCATTAACAATGAGCAGTGTTTTTAAAAACACATAAATATAAAACTAGAGGGAGAATAAGGGGGAAAAGGAGGGAATGATAAGAAAGACAGAGTGCGTAGAGGAACGTTTATATGATCACATTTTTTTTAAGTACTATATATCAAATTGAAACCCATTATTCTGTTTGATGAGTAGAAACTATAAAAGTAATTTTAAAATTTATAAATACACAATAATTTAGAGCTGTTTTTATTCATCAATTATCTGAAATTATAAAAAAATACATCTTGTCTATCTGTAGGAAACAATATATTCTCAATTTTCACAAAAGAATGAATAAAAATTAAAGTATTTCAAAATGAGCATTATAAAAACTCATGAAGAAAAAGAAAATACTAAAGTATTATAAGTAATACCATTTTCAGCAGGAGAAAATTAAAATTGGAAAATTTATAATAATGAAACATATCGTTTCAGCTAATTATCCAATTTTCCTCATTGAAATCAACAGAAAAATACCGTAATGAATTTACATTTATTTTGAAATAATGTTTCAAATATTGATAGGCTAATCCATGAATAAAATTAATACTTAAATTTACCTAAACCTAAAATAATTCCTGTCAATACTCATATGAGAAACTTTAAACTTTATTTTTTGGAAATAATTCATAGAGAAATTTATCATTCCTTTCATTAAATGATGGATAGAAGAGAATGAAATGAAGGGGATTATTTCAGAACAAAACTTGAAATTTCCTTCTCCAAATGTAATTTAAGCAATCATTCAGTGTCAGAGGTGAGGCATGCAATCAGGCCATGAATTACACAAAAGCTGTCAGCTTAGCATTGCGTACTCACTAGAGTTGACAGACTCTGGATTGATAAGTAACCATCTGCTCACTATAGTGATGGAAAAAAATCTAACTTGCTAATTTTTCAGGTTCCTGAATATGGCTGTTAGTCAATTTTTGAAATGATTAATTCCTTTATTGTTATAGCTCACAAATCTTAAGTGTAAATATTATGTTTCCTTTTAAGAAAGAATTTAAATTACTAATTTAAGTACGTGGAAACGCAATCGTAAAATGATGTTTGCTGAGATAAAGCACTGAAGATTTAAACACTGATTTCAGATGGATGATGTTAACATCTTTTGCTTGTTTGTATTTGTTTCCCTCATCCCCAGTGTTCATGTACTTTGCCATAAAAATTTGCAATGTATTTCAAATAAAGAAAACAATTATTTATTAAGCACTTTATATCTACTTTTATGTTCTATAAGTTTGGACAGATCTAGTTGTTTACTTTATCCTTTAAATTGAAATTTTATAATATGTCAATTTTGAGGTTAGATCTGAAGAAATTTTCCTTCAATTCTTCTCTATCTTTATCTTGTAGATTCTGAAATTCGTACAAGTATCTTTCATTAGTCTGCTGTCATTGTTGTTTAAGAGACTTACTGTAGCTGTCTGATAATCTAGGCCAAGTCCTGAAAGCTACTCACTGCTGTGCAATCTAATTCAAGCCTAGAATGTTTTCAGACTCTGAGATTTACTGCTGTTCACCCTTTCTAGTTCTTTGCATTTACCTGATGATTAAGAATGTTGAACATTTTTTAGGTGCTTCTCAGCCATTGGATAATCCTCAGGTGAGAATTCTTTGTTTAGCTGTGAGCCCCATTTTTTAATGGGATTATTTGATTTTCTGGAGTCCACCTTCTTGAGTTCTATATATATATATATAGGATATTAGTGCCCTATCTGATTTAGGATAGGTAAAGATCTTTTCCCAATCTGTTGGTGGTCTTTTTGTCTAATTGAGAGTGTCTTTTGCCTTGCAACTTTATGAGGTCCCATTTATTGATTCTTGAACTTACCGCAAAAGTCATTGCTATTCTATTCAGAAATTTTTCCCCTGTACCCATATCTTCGAGGCTTTCCCTACTTTCTTCTCTATATGTTGCAGTGTCTCTGGTTTTATGTGGAGTTCCTTAATCCTCTTAGATTTGACCTTAGTACAAGGAGATAGGAATGGATCAATTTGCATTCTTCTACATGATAACCACCAGTTGTGCCAGCACCATTTGTTGAAAATACTGTCTTTTTTCCACTGGATGGTTTTATCTGCCTTGTCAAAGCTCAAGTGACCATAGGTGTGTGGGTTCATCTCTAGGTCTTCAATTCTATTCCATTGGTGTACTTGTCTGTCGATATACCAATACCATGCAGTTTTTATCACAATTGCTCTGTAGTATAGCTTTAGGTCAGGCATGGTGATTCCACCAGAGGTTTTTTTATCCTTAAGAAGAGTTTTTGCTATCCTCGGTTTTTTGTTATTCCAGATGAATCTGTGAAGTGCCCTTTCTAATTCGTTGAAGAATTGAGTTGGAATTTTGATGGGGATTGCATTGAATCTGTAGATTGCTTTTGGCAAGATAGCCATTTTTACTAGATTGATCCTGCCAATCCATAAGCATGGAAGATCTTTCCATCTTCTGAGATCTTCTTAAATTTCTTTCTTCAGATCCTTGAAGTTCTTATCATATAGATCTTTCACTTCCTCAGAAAGAGTCATGCCAAGGTATTTTATATTATTTGTGGCTATTGAGAAGAGTGTTGTTTCCCTAATTTCTTTCTGTTTGTCCTTTGTGTACAAAAAGGCCATTGACTTGTTTGAGTTAATTTTATATCCAGCTACTTCACCGAAGCTGTTTATCAGGCTTAGGAGTTCTCTGGTGGAATTTTTAGGGTCACGTATATATACTATCATATCATCTGCAAAAAGTGATATTTTGACTTCTTCCTTTCCAATTTGTATCCCCGTGATCTCCTTTTGTTGTCGAATTGCTCTGGCTAATACTTCAAGTACTATGTTGAAAAGGTAGGGAGAAAGTGGGCAGCCTTGTCTAGTCCCTGATTTTAGTGGGATTGCTTCCAGCTTCTCTCCATTTACTTTGATGTTGGCTACTGGTTTGCAGTAGATTGCTTTTATCATGTTTAGATATGGGCCTTGAATTCCTGATCTTTCCAAGACTTTTATCATGAATGGGTGTTGGATTTTGTCAAATGCTTTCTTCCTATCTAATGAGAAGGTCACGTGGTTTTTGCCTTTGAGTTTGTTTAAATACTGGATTACATTGATGGATTTCCATATATTAAACCACCCCTGCATCCCTGGGATGAAACCTACTTGGTCAGGATGGATGATTGTTTTGATGTGTTCTTGGATTCGGTTAGCAAGAACTTTAATGAGGATTTTTGCATCGATATGCATAAGAGAAATTGGTCTGAAGTTCTATATATTTGTTGTGTCTTCTTGTGGTTTAGGTATCAGAGTAATTGTGGCTTCAAAGAATGAGTTGGGTAGAGAACTTTCTGTTTCTATTTTGTGGAATAGTTTGTGAAGAACTGTGATTAGATCTTTTTTGAAATCTGATAGAATTCTGCACTAAACCCATGTAGTCCTGGGCTTTTTTTTTTGTTGTTGTTTGTTTGTTTGGGAGACTATTAATAACTGCTTCTCTTTTTTAGGGGATATAGGACTGTTTAGATCATTAACCTGATCTTGACTTAAATTTGGTACCTGGTATCTGTCTAGAAACTTGTCCATTTCATCCAGGTTCTCCAGTTTTGTTGAGTATAGCCTTTTGTAGAAGGATCTAATGGTGTTTTGGATTTCTTCAGGATATGTTGTTATGTCTCCCTTTTCATTTCTGATTTTGTTAATTAGGATGGTTTCCCTGTGCCCTCTAGTGAAGCTGGCTAAGGGTTTATCTATCTTGTTGATTTTCTCAAAGAACCAGCTCCTTGTTTGGTTGATTCTTTGAATTTTTCTTCTTGTTTCCACTTGTTTGATTTCACCCCTGAGTTTGATTATTTCCTGCAGTCTACTCCTCTTGGGTGAATTTGCTTCCTTTTGTTCTAGAGCTTTTAGGTGTGTTGTCAAGCTGCTAAAGTGTGCTCTCTCTAGTTTCCTTTTGGAGGCACTCAGAGCTATGAGTTTTCCTCTTAGAAATGCTTTCATTGTGTCCCATAAGTTTGGGTATGTTGTGGCTTCATTTTCATTAAACTCCAAAAAGCCTTTAATTTCTTTCTTTATTACTTCCTTGACCAAGGTATCATTGAGAAGAGTGTTGTTCAGTTTCCATGTGAAATTTGGCTTTCCATTATTTATGTTGTTATTGAAGATCAACCTTTGTCCATGGTGATCTGATAGGATGCATGGAACAATTGCAATATTTTTATATATGTTGAGGGTTGTTTTGTGACCAATTATGTGGACAATTTTGGAGAAGGTACCATGAGGTGCTGAGAAGAAGGTATATCCCTTTGTTTTAGGATAAAATGTTCTGTAGATATCTGTTAGATGCATTTGTTTTAATAACTTCTGTTAGTTCCACTGTGTCCCTGTTTAATATGTTTCCATGATCTGTCCATTAGTGAAAGTGGTGTTTTGAAGTCTCCCACTATTAATGTGTGAGGTGCAATATGTACTTTGAGCTTTACTAAAGTTTCTTTAATGAATGTGGCTGCCCTTGTATTTGAAGCATAGATATTCAGAATTGATAGTACCTCTTGGAGGATCTTACCTTTGAAGTGTATGAAGTGCCCCTCCTTGTCTTTTTTGATGACTTTGAGTTGGAAGTCGATTTTATTAGATATTAGAATGGCTGTTCCAGCTTATTTCTTCAGACCGTTTGCTTGAAAAATTGTTTTCCAATCTTTCATTCTGAGGTTGTATCTATCTTTTTCTCTGAGATGAGTTTCCTGTAAGCAGCAAAATGTTGGGTCCTGTTCGTGTAGCCAGTCTGTTAGTCTATGTCTTTTTATTGGGGAGTTGAGTCCATTGCTATTAAGAGATATTAAGGCAAAGTAATTGTTGCTTCCTATTATTTTTGTTGTTAGAGTTGGCATTCTTTTCTTGTGGCTGTCTTCTTTTAGGTTTGTTGAGGGATTACCTTCTTGCTTTGTACAGGACCTGGTTTCCGTCCTTGTATTGTTTTTTTTTTGTTGTTGTTGTTGGGTTTTTTTGTTGTTGTTGTTGTTTTTTGTTTTTTGTTTTTTGTTTTTTTTTTCTGTTATTATCCTTTGACGGGCTGTATTCATGGAAAGATAATGTGTGAATTTGGTTTTGTAGTGGAAAGCTTTGGTTTCTCCATCTATGGTAATTGAGAGTTTGGATGGGTATAGTAGCCTGTACTGGTATTTGTGTTCTCTTAGTGTCTGGATAACATCTGTCCAGGCTCTTCTGGCTTTCATAGTCTCTGGTGAAAAATCTGGTGTAATTCTGATAGCCTTGACTTTATATGTTACTTGACCTTTTTCCCTTACTGCTTTTAATATTCTATCTTTATTTAGTGCATTTGTTGTTCTGATTATTATGTGTTGGGAGGAATTTCTTTTCTGTTGCAGTTTATTTGGAGTTCTGTAGGCTTCTTGTATGATCATGGGAATCTCTTTCTTTAGGTTCGGGATGTTTTCTTCTATAATTTTGTTGAAGATATATGCCGGTTCTTTGAGTTGAAAAATCTTCATTCTCATCTACTCCTATTATCAGTAGGTTTGGTCTTCTCATTGTGTCCTGTATTTCCTGGATGTTTGAGTTATTATCTTTTTGCATTTTGTATTTTCTTTGATTGTTGTGCTGATGTTCTCTATTGAATCTTCTGCACTTGAGATTCTCTCTTCCATTTCTTGTATTCTGTTGCTGATGCTCACATCTATGTTTCCAGATTTCTTTCCTAGCGTTTCTATCTCCAGTGTTGCCTCACTTTGGGTTTTCTCTATTGTGTCTACTTCCTTTTTTAGGTGTTGGATAGTTTTATTCAATTCCATCACCAGTTTGGTTGTATTTTTCTACAATTCTTTACGGGATTTTTGTGCTTCCTCTTTAAGGTCTTCTACCTGTTTAGGAGTGTTCTCCTGTATTTCTTTAAGTGAGTTATTAAAGTCCTTCTTGATGTCCTCTACCACCATCATGAGATATGCTTTTAAATCCGGGTCTAGATTTTCAGGTGTGTTGGGGCCCTGGACTAGGCGAAGTGCGAGTGAGTGCTGGGTTCTGATGATGGTGAATGGTTTTGGTTTCTGTTAGTAAGATTTGTACATTTACCTTTCACCATCTGGCAACCTCTGGAGTTACTTCTTATAGTTGTCTCTGGTTAGAGATGGTTCTTCTGGTGATTCTGTTAGCCTCTATCAGCAGACATAGGAGACTAGATCTCTCATCTGAGTTTCAGTGGTAAGGCACTCTCTGCAGGCAAGCTCTCCTCTTACAGGGTAGGTGCACAGATATCTGGCATTCGGACCTCACTCCTAGCTGAAGATGAAGGCCCAAAACAAGATCTTTCCCAGAAGGTGTGTTGCTATCACAGAAGCTGTTAGCTTCTGTACTCCACACTCTCACCTGAGCCGACTACTTTTGGTGGAGTCTTGGAACCAAGATGTCTCCTGCTGATGCTGAGGCAAAGCCCTCCAGGGCTGGACAGACACCCATCCTCTGGCCGGTAAGGTGGCCAGATGTCTGGAGCCCGTAAAGAGGGCTGCCTCAGAAACACTGTGGCTCCAGTCTGTCTCAGAAGCTGTTAAATTCTGTAGTGAACACTCTCACCTGTGCAAACTATGTTCGGTGGAGTCCTGGATCCAAGATGGCTCCCACCAATGCTGACTAGGGAGCACTTCTTTACCACAGCAACAGTGTTGGGTTTTGTGTCTGTAGACATGATGCCCTATGTGGGGCAATCCCTGATTGGCCCTTCTTTCAGTCTCTGTTCCATTTTTGTCCCTGTTCTTCCCTTGGACAGGAACATTTCTGGGTTAAAATCTTTGAGATGGGTGGGTGGCTCCATCCCTAGACAGGGGGCATGCTTATCTACTGGAGGTGATCTCTGCAGGTTCTATCTCCCCTCTGGATCCTGAGATCCTCACGTTTCCTTTGTGTCTGTGACTCTCCAGTGGTTATCCCCGGTTCCTCATCCCCTCTGCTACCTATTTTTGTTTGATTTCCTAAATCTCTGTACCTCTCTAACATCTCCTCCAGAGCCTGATACTGTCCCCTTATTTCCTCCCACTTCTCTCTCCCTTCCAGGTCCCTCTTTCCCTCTACCTGCCATAATAATCCTGTTGTACCCTCAATGCAGGACTGAAACATCCATACCCTGGTCTTCCGTCCTTCTAATCTCCATATGGTCTGTGGGTTGTATCTTGGGCTTTGTGAGCTTTAGGACTAATATCCACTTACCAGTGAGTATATACCATGTGTGTTCTTTTCTGTCTGGGTTAACTTACTCAGGATGATATTTTCTCGCTCCATCTATTTGCCTAAGTATTTCATGAAGTCATTGTTTCTAATAGCTGATTAGTACTCCATTGTTTAAGTGTACCATATTTTTTGTATCCATTCTTCTGTTGAGGGACATCTGGGTTGCTTCCAGCTTCTGGGTATTATAAATAAGCCTGCTATAAATATAGTGGAGCATATGTCCTTCTTATATGTTGGAGTATCTTCTGGGTATATGCCCAGTAATGATATAGCTGGGTCTTCTGCTAGAAATATTTACAATTTTCACAGGAACTGCCAGACTAATTTCCAAATTGATTTTACCAGCTTGCAGTCACACGTGCAATAGAGATGCTCTCTTTCCTCTTTTTCCACATCCTCCCCAATATCTGATGTCACCTGTGTTTTTGATCTTAGCTATTCGGATTGGTGTGAGGTGGATTCTCAGGGTTGTGTTGATTTGCATTTCCCTGATGACTAAGGATGTTGAACATTTATTTAAGTGCTTCTCAGCCATTCAAGGTTCCTCGGCTTAGAATTCTCTATTTAGCTTTGTACTCTACTTTTTAATAGGGTTATTTGGTTCTCTGGAGCCTAAGTTCTTGAGGTCTTTGTATATTTTGGATATTAGCCCTTTGTCAGATATAGGGCTGATAAAGATCTTTCCCCAATTGTGAACTGCCACTTTGTCCTATTGATTGTGTCCTTTGCCTTACAGCTTTCAAATTTTATGAGGTCCCATTTGAATCTTTTTGAGAATTTAATATAATTACCCTTTCAACTTCACTTTCCTCTCTCTAAACAGTCCCACATACAATTTTCCTTTCTTTCAAGTAATTGACAGTTTTTAATTACAAACACACACTAAAATTTAAATTTTTTGCTATAATCAAAAACAAAATAATAAACTTCTTTTATTCTGAGGTTGACATTTTCCATTTCAATTTGATACAATAGACAATCTTTGCCACTGGACTGGGTAGATTTTACTTACTGCATTGTTTTATGTTTTGCTTCTTTTTCCTCCCTCAGGTAATCATGATTTATATATTTTTAAAAACAACTGAAAAATGAATTCCCTTAGACCTAGACATATCCCAAGTTACTTCATTACTACATAGTGCTTTAGTTATTTTCCCAACTTTGTCATCTGATTTAGTTTCCCAACTTAAATCATATCAATATTTACATAATTGAAGTAATCAGTAGTCTTGTCTCTGAATACACTGACTTCCTCTTTCCTAAATATTTTCTGTCTGTCTGTCAATTCTGCCTTGAGTAAGGTGCCCTTAAATGAGGTTATAAGTTTTGAACCTGGGTTTTTTTTCCTGAAATTTGCAGGAAAATTTCAAAATATTTATATAAAGGTAGATAAGCAATGGGTAGAATGTAGAAAAGCCAAGAAAATATGTTTTATCAATTGAGTTTTATGCAGTAGATAGCAAGATACACCTTGATTCAACACATCCATGACATAAGGCAACTTAAATTGCTTTCAGAGTTTTCACAAATGTGGGACAAGACAGCTGCAAGCTTATCTAACAATGTCATGAATAACATTTGTTGAAGAAAGCTTCTGCGGTATTAACTGTGGCATATTTATAGTTTACCCTACTTACATGGCAGGTGTGCACTGTGAAGAAAGTGTTCTGGTTTGAGAAGTGTCAGTATGTAAGAAAAGCAGCTGTGACATAAGAGATGAATAACAAGGAATAAGTATGGTCTCCAGCTAGTAATCATGATGATGCCTCCCATGTCTATGCCACTCGATCTCGAAAATACCTCCAAATATTTGCTTTAAAACTATTGTAACTGTCTAACATAATATTTTCTGCATACAAGGAACCTTTTATAATACATATTGTATATAACCATTATCTCATCCTACAACATCTCAATCATTATCACTGATATTATTTCACATTTCAAAGTTTGGAGATAAAGACCTAGGCCATTTCTTTCTGAAGATCTGGCATCATATGATACACAAATGCCAAACACTAAGAAAAAGTATGAATGTTGTAGAGTATTATCAACATGTGCATGTCCAATAATGAAATGCACTCAAACACATGAAATACAATGGCAACAATAATCAAATTTAACCTTTAATATAATCCCATTACCAACAGGAACTTGCAACTATCTGATGGCAAGCTGGAAGCAATGCAGTTATTCTTTGTGGAGTTGGCAAAGTTTTGCCCCTTATGGTGCATATTATTAACTTGGATACCTGGAGTCACCTAAACATAACAAGATATTTGGAGATGAGTAATCAAAACACACACAGAAATGAACACCACATTATTCAAGAGATGTCAGTTCTGAGGATTATCTTAGTGCCCCTAAACTTATAGACACACATTCCTACTACTATGAAGTATAGTCATCTGATTTCTTCTTTACTGTATGTGAAACAATCTCTTAACTGTGTTCATTTCTACCTGACATTTATTAGCTTTCACCAGACACTTTAAATAAGTGGAGCCTTACCACTAGGCTAACTTGGTGGTATCCTTTGGATATCACAATTTTTAAATCTCTGATGAAACAAATTGCCTCCTGTACCTTCAAGATCACATTTTATCTATAGAAAGGAGAAAATGAAACATCATCATAGAATTTCATATATCCATTTTGATCTGTAGAAGTGAGCCATCATAAAATCTTCAGAGCCCGCTGCCTTTAGCCCAGAGTATGGAATATTCCCTAGGACACTAAAGCATTTTCTAAGCAGAAAATAATAGATTAATTCCAAGAGACAGACTTCCTAAAACCTAAGATGTTCTTTTTTGTGAAGTAGGCCTAGAAATGCCAAACTCTTCCTGTCATCTGACAGTGAATACAGGTTTTTATTAAGTAACATAGCAACTATTAAGTTCACATTAAATTCTGATTTCTAGAACAAAATTGTCCGGCACCAAATTTTATAAGGTTGAATTTTGTTTGGGTTTAGTGTCATTGTTTCTAATATTTTTTTATGTTTCTTTTCACACAGAAATCAAATAATTGGAAGGTGTGAGCAGTCAATTATATGTCTGAAATATTTTAACAAAACATGTTCTAACTTTTTTTTGATTGATTTATCAAAGAACACCAAGTTAAGAAAAATCACTGTGGAAGTTTTGCTTAATTCTGGCAGAGCTATATTGCTGACAGTGGTAAGCATTATCTGCATTCTAAAGTCATTTAAAAAGAATACTAATAACACATATAGGTGTGGCTAATTTTAATTTGCTGATCTTTATAAAAAGAAGTTTGGAGAATTTTAGTAAAGAACTTGTTTAGTTGAACGACATAAAATCTTTTGTAACAATTCCAAACAGCTTTGGTTTGTATATGCATAAGTCTATGTAAATTTATTAATTAGCTATTAAGATTAGCAAGTTAGACATATATCATAAAGTTCATTAGTATTAAAATTCAGGGCAAGTGAGATGGTCCAGTAGTTGTGAACATGCACTGTTCTTATTAATAATCTGAGTTTAGTCCTTAGCCCCATATGAGAAGACTCCATTCTGTAGTTCCAGCTTCAATATCCATTTCTAGCCTTAGAGGGCAGTAACCCTCATGCTCACCAGACCCAATCAGACCCCAACATACACACACTCAAATGATACAGAATAAAACACATCTTTAGATTATTTTAAAGTAATATACTTTTGCATGGCCTTTTCTCATAATTTTATGAAAAATTATTGTAATTGTCAGAACATAAAATGTGCCTGTTTTTTAGCCATTTTCTAGATAGCTTTAATATAGGCTAACAGAATTGCTTTGTAATCTCAGCATCAATTACACATATACTGTTTATATAAAATGTGCGATGCCTCTGTCTTCTTTCAAAAAGAATAAAAGGAAGTACGTTTTTTTTCCTGCTAATTGTAGCTGTTCCTTTCTTACCAGTATAAAATTCAAGGAATCTTTTCATAAATGCCATTGTAATATGTAGCCAGAAGCAATTTGAATACATTTCAGATACCTAAATTAGCTAATTTGGATTTGAATGACTCTTTTATGTCTTTGTGATTCTTTGATAACATTTTTTTTTATTACGTATTTTCCTCAATTACATTTTCAATGCTATCCCAAAAGTCCCCAACACTCTCCCCCCGCCCCAACCCCTAACCACCCATTCCCATTTTTTGGCCCTGGCGTTCCCCTATACTGGGGCATATAAATTTTGCCTGTCCAATGGGTATCTGTTTCCAGTGATGGCCGACTAGGACATCTTTTGATACATATGCACCTTGAGTCAAGAGCTCCGGGGTACTGGTTAGTTCATAATGTTGCACCTACAGGGTTGCAGATCTATTTAGCTCCTGGGATACTTTCTCTAGCTCCTCCATTGGGGGCCCTGTGATCCATCCAATAGTTGACGGTGAGCATCCGCTTCTGTGTTTGCTAGGCCCCGGCCTAGTCTCACAAGAGACAGCTATATCACGGTCCTTGCAACAAATGTTTGCTAGTGTATGCAATGGTGTCATCGTTTGGAGGCTAATTATGGGATGGATCCCTGCATATGGCAGTCTCTAGATGGTCCATCCTTTTGTCTCAGCTCCAAACTTTGTCTCTGTAACTCCTTCCATGGGTGATTGTTTCCAATTCTAAGAAGGGGCAAAGTGTCCAGACTTTGGTCTTCATTCTTCTTCAGGGTCATGTGTTTTGCAAATTGTAACGTATATCTCCCTATACTAAGTTTATGGGCTAATATCAACTTATCAGTGAGTACATATCATTGGAGTTCTTTTGTGATTGGGTTACCTCACTCAGGATGATGCCCTTGAGGTCCAACCATTTGCCTAGGAATTTCATAAATTCATTCTTTTTAATAGCTGAATAGTACTCCATTGTGTAGATGTACCACATTTTCTGTATCCATTCCTATGTTGAGGGTCATCTGGGTTCTTTCCAGCTTCTGGCTATTATAAATAAGGCTGCTATGAACATAGTTGGGACATCTTCTGGATATATGCCCAGGAGAGGTATTGCGGGGTCCTCCAGTAGTACTATGTCCAATTTTCTGAGGAACCACTAGACTGATTTCCAGAGTGGTTGTACAAGCTTGCAATCCCACCAACAATGGAGGAGTGTCCCTCTTTCTCCACATCCTCGCCAGCATCTGCTGTCACCTGAATTTTTGATCTTAGCCATTCTGACTTGTGTGAGATGGAATCTCAGGGTTGTTTTGATTTGCATTTCCCTGATGATTGAGGATGTTGAACATTTTATCTGGTTCTTCTCTGCCATTCAGTATTCCTCAGGTGAGAATTCTTTGTTCAGTTCTGAGCCCCATTTTTTAATGGGGTTATTTGATTTTCTGGAGTCCACCTTCTTGAGTTCTTTATACATATTGGATATTAGTCCCCAATCTGATTTAGGATAGGTAAAGATACTTTCTCAATCTGTTGGTGGTCTTTTTGTCTTATTGACCGTGTCTTTTGCCTTGCAGAAGCTTTGCAGTTTCATGAGGGCCCATTTGTCAATTCTCGATCTTACAGCACAAGCCATTGCTGTTCTATTCAGGAATTTTTCCCCTGTGGCCATATCTTGAAGACTTTTCCCCAATTTCTCCTCTATAAGTTTCAGTGTCTGGTTTTATGTGAAGTTTCTTGATCCACTTAGATTTGACCTTAGTACAAGGAGATAGGAATGGATCGATTCACATTCTTCTACATGATAACCACCAGTTGTGCCAGCACCATTTGTTGAAAATGTTGTCTTTCTTCCATTGTATGGTTTTAGCTCCCTTGTCGAAGATCAAGTGACCATAGGTGTGTGTGTTATTTCTGGGTCTTCAAGTCTATTCCATTGGTCTACTTGTCTATCACTATACCAGTACCATGCAGTTTTTATCACAATTGCTCTGTAGTAAATCTTTAGGTCAGGCATGGTGACTCCACCAGAGGTTCTTTCATCCTTGAGAATAGTTTTTGCTATCCTAGGTTTTTTGTTATTCCAGATGAATTTGCAGATTTCTCTTTCTAATTCGTTGAAGAATTGAGTTGGAATTTTGATGGGGATTGCATTGAATCTGTAAATTGCTTTTGGCAAGATAGCCATTTTTACAATGTTGATCCTGCCAATCCATGAGCATGGGAGATCTTTCCTTCTATCTTCTGAGATCTTCTTTAATTTCTTTCTTCAGAGACTTGAAGTTTTTATCATACAGATCTTTCACTTCCTTTGTTAGAGTCACACCAAGATATTTTATGTTATTTGTGACTATTGAGAAGGGTGTTGTTTCCCTAATTTCTTTCTCAGCCTGTTTATCCTTTGTGTACAGAAAGGCCATTGACTTGTTTGAGTTAATTTAATATCCAGCTACTTCACAGAAGGTGTTTATCAGGTTTAGGAGTTCTCCTGTAGAATTTTTAGGGTCACTTATATATACTATCATATCATCTGCAAAAAGAGATATTTTGACTTCATTTTTTCCAATTTGTATCCCCTTGATCTCCTTTTGTTGTCGAATTGCTCTGGCTAGAAATTAAAGTACAATGTTGAATAGTTAGGGCAAGAGTGGACAGCCTTGTCTAGTCCCTGATTTTAGTGGGATTGCTTCAAGCTTCTCACCATTTACTTTGATGTTGGCTACTGGTTTGCTGTAGATTGCTTTTATCATGTTTAGGTATGGGCCTTCAATTCCTGATCTTTTCAAGACTTTTATCATGAATGGGTGTTGGATCTTGTCGAATGATTTTTCCGCATCTAACGAGAGGATCATGTGGTTTTTGTCTCTGAGTTTGTTTATATAATGGATTACATTGATGGATTTTTGTATATTAAACGAAATGGTTATCCCTGCATCCCTGGAATAAAACCTACTTGGTCAGGATGGATGATTGCTTTAATGTGTTCTTGGATTCGGTTAGCAAGAATTTTATTGACTATTTTTGCATCAATATTCATAAAGGAAATTGGCCTGAAGTTCTCTATCTTTGTTGGATCTTTCTGTGGTTTACGTATCAGAGTAATTGTGGCTTTATAGAATGAGTTGGGTAGAGTTCCATCTACTTCTACTTTGTGGAATAGTTGTGCAGAACTGGAATTAGATCTTCTTTGAAGGTCTGATAGAACTCTGCACTAAACCCATCTGGTCCTAGGCTTTTTTTGGCTGGGAGACTATTAATGACTGCTTCTATTTCTTTAGGGGATATGGGACTATTTATATCGTTAACTTGATCCTGATTTAACTTTGGTACCAGGTATCTGTCTAGAAATTTGTCCATTTTGTCCAGGTTTTCCAGTTTTGTTGAGTATAGCCTTTTGTAGAAGGATCTAATGGTGTTTTGGATTTCTTCAGGATCTGTTGTTATGTCTCCCTTTTCATTTCTGATTTTGTTAATTAGGATGTTGTCTCTGTGCCCTTTAGTGAATCTAGCTAAGGGTTTAATCTATCTTGTTGATTTTCTCAAAGAACCAACTCCTCGTTTGGTTAATTGTTTGAATAGTCCTTCTTGTTTCCACTTGGATGATTTCACCCCTGAGTTTGATTATTTCCTGCTGTCTACTCCTTTTGGGTGAATTTTCTTCCTCTTTTTCTAGAGCTTTTAGATGTGTTGTCAAGCTGCTAGTGTTTGCTCTCTCCAGTTTCTTTGTGGAGGCACTCAGATCTATGAGTTTCCCTCTTAGAAATGCTTTCATTGTGTCCCATAGGTTTGGGTATGTTGTAGCTTCATTTTCATTAAACTCTAAAAAGTCTTTAATTTCTTTCTTTATTCGTTCCTTGACCAAGGTATCATTGAGAAGAGTGTTGTTCAGTTTCCATGTGAATGTTGGCTTTCCCTTAATTATGTTGTTATTGAAGATCAGCCTTAGGCCATGGTGGTCTGATAGGATGCATGGGACAATTTTAATATTTTTGTATCTGTTAAGGCCTGTGTTGTGACCAATTATATGGTCAATTTTGGAGAAGGTCCTGTGAGGTGCTGAGAAGAAGGTAAATCCTTTTGTTTTAGGATAAAATTTTCTGAAGATATCTGTCAGATCCATTTGTTTCATCACTTCTGTTACTTTCACTGTGTCCCTGTTAAGTTTCTGTTTCCATGATATGTCCATTGATAAAAGTGGTGTGTTGAAGTCTCCCACTATTATTGTGTGAAATGCAATGTGTGCTTTGAACTTTACTAAAGTGTCTTTAATGAATGTGCCTGCCCTTTCATTTGGAGCATAGATATTCAGAATTGAGTGTTCCTCTTGGAGGATTTTACCTTTGATGAGTATGAAGTGTCCCTCCTTGTCTTTTTTGATAACTTTGGGTTGGAAGTCGATTTTGTCCAATATTAGAATGGCTGCTCCAGCTTGTTTCTTCAGACCATTTGTTTTCCAGCCTTTCACTCTGAAGTAGTCTCTGTCTTTTTCCCTGAGATGGGTTTCCTGTAAGCAGCAGAATGTTGGGTCCTGTTTGTGTAGCCAGTCTGTTAGTCTATGTCTTTTCATTGGGGAATTGAGTCCATTGATATTAAGAGATATTAAGGAAAAGTAATTATTGCTTCCTTTTATTTTTGTTGTTAGAGTTCGCATTCTGTTCCTGTGGTTGTCTTCTTTTTGGTTTGTTGAGGGATTACTTTCTTGCTTTTTCTAGGGCGTGATTTCCGTCCTTGTATTGGTTTTTTTTTTTTTTCCTGTTATTATCCTTTGAAGGGTTGGATTCGTGGAAAGATAATGTGTGAATTTGATTTTGTCGTGGAATACTTTGGTTTTTCCATCTATGGTAATTGAGAGTTTGGCCGGGTATAGTAGCCTGGTCTGGCATTTGTGTTCTCTTAGTGTCTGTATAACATCTGTCCAAGCTCTTCTTGCTTTCATAGTCTCTGGTGAAAAGTCTGGTGTAATTCTGATAGGCCTGCCTTTATATGTTACTTGACCTTTCTCCCTTACTGCTTTTAATATTCTCTCTTTATTTAGTGCATTTGTTGTTCTGGTTATTATGTGTCGGGAGGAATTTCTTTTCTGGTGCAGTCTATTTGAAGTTCTGTAGGCTTCTTGTATGTTCATGGGCATGTCATTCTTTAGGTTTGGGAAGTTTTCTTCTATAATTTTGTTGAAGATAATTGCCAGCCCTTTAAGTTGAAAATCTTCATTCTCATCAACTCCTTTTATCCATAGGTTTGGTCTTCTCATTGTGTCCTGTATTTCCTGGATGTTTTGAGTTAGAATCTTTTTGCGTTTTGTATTATCTTTGATTGTTGTGCCGATGTTCTCTATGGAATCTTCTGCACCTGAGATTCTCTCCTTCATCCCTTGTATTCTGTTGTTGATGCTCGCATCTATGGTTCCAGATTTCTTTGCTAGGGTTTCTATCTCCAGCGTTGTCTCACTTTGGGTTTTCTTTATTGTGTCTACTTCCCTTTTTAGGTCTAGTATGGTTTTGTTCATTTCCATCACCTGTTTGGATGTGTTTTCCTGTTTTTCTATAAGGACTTCTACCTGTTTGGTTGTGTTTTCCTGTTTTTCTTTAAGGACTTATAACTCTTTAGCAGTGTTCTCCTGTATTTCTTTAAGTAAGTTATTAAAGTCCTTCTTGATGTTCTCTACCATCATCATGAGATATGCTTTTAAATCGGGTCTAGCTTTTCGGTTGTGTTGGGGTGCCCAAGACTAGGTGTGGTGGGAGTGTTGCGTTCTGATGATGGTGAGTGGTCTTGATTTCTGTTAGTAGGATTCTTACGTTTGCCTTTTGCCATCTGGCATTCTCTGGAGCTAGTTGTTATAGTTGTCGCTGGTTAGAGCTTGTACCTTAGGTGATTATGTTAGCCTCTTTTAGCAGACCTGGGAGACTAGCTCTGTCCTTAGTTTCAGTGGTCAGAGTACTCTCTGCAGGCAAGCTCTCCTCTTGCAGGGAAGGTGCCTAGATATCTGGTATTTGAACCTGCCTCCTGGCAGAAGTTGTGTTCCACTCACCAGAGGTCTTAGGATCCCGTGGCGGATCCTGTGTGGGTCCTTGCAGGTGTCTGGAGACTCCCGAGGCCAGGGACCCCGGTGCTGCAGTGGGCAGGAAGGGTCTTGAGCCCCAGATCAGGCCGGGTTATCTCCTTCCTTAATTAATACAGTCTCAAGTCCAGCGAGATTGGATTGGAGCAGGCGCTGTGTTCCACTCACCAGAGGTCTTAGGATCCCTTGGTGGATCCTGTGTGTGTCTTTGCAGGTGTCTGGAGACTCCCTGGGCCAGGGACCCTGGTGCTGCAGTGGGCCGGAAGGGCCTTTGATAACATTCTTAGCTAACATTATGCTCTCTTCTTTTCGCCTCTCTCTATAGTTCAGTTTCATTGCTCTGTCTGTGTGTGTGTGCATGCACAACCCATGTGTGCAATATGTCATTCTCAGTATATGAAAATGGAGCTGTCACAACTTCTACAAGTTTGTGCCTGATGTCACAATAGCTATATGTCCACATGTGCGGCTACCCTGCTGTGTCCAGAAGAAAATGTTTCCTTGACAATCACAGTATGTGGCTCTCACCCTCATCCCACCCCTTCTTCTAGTTTTCTTTCAGCAGCCAAAAGAAAATGAAAAACACAAATGGGTTTCCGATAGTTTTGGAAAATAGGACAGAATTGTATGAAGTATATGAATGCGCTCAAAACACATTATATGAATCTTTTAAAGAGCCAAAATTTAAAGGAAAAAAAAGGAAGTGTGATAACAGTTAGTAACTTACATGTCACTGTGTTTATTTGTCTAAATTCTCTGCTATTTAGCCATGGCTATTCTTGGATTATAAGTTCAAATGTCACTACTAAACGTCAATAGTATAGTTCAGTTTAAGCATAAGTTTAGTACATGTTTGAAATAGACAAAATGCCCTTTGAATTTTGAAATTTATAACTCCTGTAATTTCATTATGACCTACATCAATGCCTTTCTTCTTATATTTAGTTCTGTAAATGACGGAAGGAAGACATGAATCAGACTTATGGTACTGCTAGTCATTTTTCCTTTTGAAATGAGGACAGGCCTAATTTTCCTTATAGAAGTTTGTCTATCTTTATTATAATTTCTTATATCTATACACAATTCCCTAAATTAGGATGAGTTGCTTTTTCATATGCATATACATAGCTCTATACAGAACAACTATGCATGTACATACAGTACATACATACTATTACACACACACACTATTATACACACACACACACACACACATATATACAAATATACACACATATATTATATACAAATATAATTTGGGGTATCCTAAATCCTCCAAGATTTCTTAATCATTTCTAGAATATTCTATTACACACACATGCTACCATGTAGCTTTTGTGTATTTATCTTCATATCTTTTAACACAGTCCCTTTTCAGGATGAATGTACCATATTGTCTTCTTTTATATCCTCATTCAACCAAATTTTAGGTTATTCTAGAGGACATAATGAAGAATTATAAATGAATTGTATAGTGTAAGATATTTAAATGAGTATATTTTACTCCTGAGTTGCATTTCTATCATTACGAATGATCAGAAATTACCAAATAATTTTATTTTCACCTCATTTTCTATACATTTAGTCAAACATTTATGACAATTACAAAAACCACTTGTATATACTCCAATGATTTGAGTCTAGAGTATATAATACTGATACCGTACATTATTTTATACTCTTCCCTGACAATATATCTGTTGCTTCTTCATGGCTCCAACAAATATGTAGATTGTTGTTACAAATATGACTATATATATATATATATATATATATATATATATATATGTATATATGTACATTTCTATTATAAATGTATAAATGTCAATGAATCTTAGCCTAAGTACCACTATATTTTAAATTTTTTTGAGGATGTGCTGGGTTTGGAGCTAAATGACAGAACTGAAAAAAAAGATTTCATTTTATCATAAGATCTATTTAAATCCCTTTACAAGTTAGCATGTCTAAATGTAATGAAATATTTATTTTTGGACCACCAGATATTAGATAATAAGGCAAGCCACCATTTACTTAAATGGCCAGCCATCTAAATGTGTCATTAATTAATTACCAAAGCATCTTTCAAAAGCTTTTCACTTTATTCCAAAATATCTTCATTATAAATAATGTAAGTGATACAGGTATGAATAGAATTTTATGGAAATATGACAGTCTTTGTATCCAGAACCTGAATCAGATATTGGATGACAATCTCTCTATAATTCAGAAAATATTATTTTAGATTACTGGACATCGATGATTCTCTCTAACTTTGTAGCCTTTCTTTCTTTCTTTCTTTCTTTCTTTCTTTCTTTCTTTCTTTCTTTCTTTCTTTCTTTCTTTCTCTCTCTCTCTCTCTCTCTCTCTCTCTCTCTCTCTCTCTCTCTCTCTCTCTCTCTCTTTCTTTCTTTCTTACAAGCCAGATTTTATTCTCCTCTCTGTCCACCCTCTGACTGTTCTATATCCCATGCCTCCTCCCCATCCCCCTGTCTCTACGAAGATATTCCCCACCACCACCACCACATCTCTAAACTCCCTGGGGCCTACAGTGTCTTGAGGTTTAGGTCCATTTTCTCTAACTGAACACAGACCTGGCAGTCATCTGCAGCTCATATCAGCTTGTGTATACTGTCTGGTGGGTAGTCTAGTGTCTGAGAAATCTTGGAAGTCCAGGTTACTTGAGAATGATGGTCCTCCTACAGGGTCGCTCTTTTCCTCAGCTTCTTCCAGCTTTTCTCTAATTCAACCACAGGGGGTCAGCAGCTTCTGTTCATTGGTTGTGTGCAAATATCTGCATTTGACTCTTTCAGCTTCTTGTTGGGTCTTCCAGAGTGTAGTTATGATAGGTCCCTTTTTATGAGTGCTCCATAGCCTCAGTAATAATGGCAGGACTTGGAGTCTCCCCTTGAGCTGTATCTCCTTTGGGCCTGTCTCTGGACCTCCTCTTCCTCAGGCTCTTATCAATTTCCATCCCTGAAATTCTTTCAGACAGGAACAATTATGGGACAGGAACAATTGGACTGTGAGATGGCAACACCATCCTTCACTTGATGCTCTGTCTTTCTGCTGGAGGTAGACTCTACAAGTTCCCAGATTCTCTCTATTTTTAGCTACTAATTGGCAATATTGAAATTGTCTGTAAAGTATGAAAGTTTCAACTTATATATAATTATAATTATTATTAGTATGTACTAACAATTCTGAAAGTTACCTTTGGAAAGTAATTTTAATTATTTTTTTTCTTTTCTAGTAGAACAAATATATAAATTAAGTGATCATTTGTCACCACATGCCATTACCTAATAGCACCCCATTTGACAAAAATATGCAAACACCTTTTCATTATTGTCCAATCAAATATTGATTGTTTTGCCTATGCTTTAGTGATTGCAACCACTTCTTGTTCCAATATTGTATCATTAATCTAACTTCATCACTCTTTACCAGCAGCTATTGATAGCAAAGATTGAATTATATTTTTTTCAAATGGAATTTCTTATTCCTTTATAATTTCTGAAGTTCTAAGAAATTAGAGTTTAAAAACTGTTCACATTTCAATTTCCTTTTTTAAAAAAATTAATTTTAATATAACAGTGAATATAAAGTACAATAGACAGCTCCACCTCTTCCTTTACTATATATTCCACCAGTACTATAGGACCTCGATGGCTGGCACTGTTAGTTTAGTCCACCTTTATCATAATTGCCTCACACAAGTCATATTTCTATATATTTTGTTGACAGAAAAACTTCAAAGCAAAAAGAAAGAAAAAAAGATATCTTACTGTCTCTTGTAACTTTGTAGCATGTCACAAATGCAATAATATTTGGAGTGGCCTCTCAACTAGTACTATATACTTCCTATGAGATGTGACTCACATCCTCAAACTCTAAAAATCTTTCTGGAAAACAAAAACAAAATATGCCAGTGAATTCTTTTCTGGTGCTTCAATATATAAACCACTCACATTGTCTATATATTGACTAAAATTTTGGCTGTAGCTTAAATTTAATTTTTTCAATTATTAAATGGGCACAAATTTTGGATATACTCATTACTGAAAAACATCAATAGACCTAGCATCAGCAAGTTAAGGCATAATTTTACAAAACAGTTTAGCTAAGTGAGATAATATTTAGAAATATTTGATCATTTACAAAGTTATCTATATGCAATATTTGCTTCTCATTATGAAATATTTTTTAATATTTAAATTATCTACATTCTATAAAATATGTATGCTAAATACATGTTCAGCATAAAATGTGAACTATAAAAATTTTCATAATCATCATTTACCTGATTTACCTGAATTATTTGAATGCTAATGAAGATCTGTTATTGAGTGGCTTTTGTATGGTACATAATTTCTTCTTTTTACTTTTGTGATTAAACATTCACTCTATTTTAGATATGCCTGTTCACTACTTAATGACTATAAGAGTCAATAGTGAAGGTTTCCACATCTGGAAAGATATGGTTGCTAGAAAATTAATGTATTCCATCACCAGCATTCAAGTTAATGCAATATCCAATGAATGAGAAATTGAGTGACTATCAATCAAATTGTTGATGATTTATTTCTACTTTTATATTTTTTAAACTGAATATATATTTAGACTGTACATAATCTTAGAGCTCTCAATGGATGACTGCTAACTTTTTTTTCCATTTTTTATTAGGTATTTAGCTCATTTACATTTCCAAAGCTATACCAAAAGTCCCCCATACCCACCCACTCCCACTCCCCTACCCACCCACTCCCCCTTTTTGGCCCTGGCGTTCCCCTGTACTGGGGCATATAAAGTTTGCGTGTCCAATGGGCCTCTCTTTCCAGTGATGGACGACTAGGCCATCTTTTGATACATATGACTGCTAACTTTTATATTCAACACATCAAATAGTGTGTGTCTTCTCCGTCCTATGCCTATAGCAATATTTCTCTTGTTTTATATTATGGTATATTCTCAAATGACTTATGCATAATATGCATAAATGTTTATCTTTTTGAAATAAAAATGTGAAAGAAAAGTTTGTTATAAACATTATTTTACAAAAAGTTAGACAGCTGGCATTTATTGAGATGTCACCAGGTTCATTGTCTGTGTGAACATTCAGATAAAACAAAATTCTTGGGGACTCTTCTTTTTAAGTTCTTTATGGGGAAAGTATATTGCTTGCTTCAGCCCCCCTTAATATTTTCAGCTCTATTTTAAAATGTGTTTGAAATAATAACATTTATTTTGCAATATAAACAATCCAATCAAAATAGACAAAAGAGTTATATACAGTGTTGAAAAATAAATTTGGAAAAGACAAATGTTAACAGCAATCATCAGAATTAGGTAACAAATTTTGAAACTATTATCTACCTCATGTAAATTTAATAGCCAACATATATGAAGAGATTTTACAACTCAGTTTAACCCAATTGTACCTTAAGATTGGGCTAAATAATTAAATGATGATATATTATTAATAATTAAGAAAATACACATGAAAAACCTGTGGCTGTAATTCCATTAATTAGAATGACTACTTATAAATTATAGAGTATCAGAAAAGGCATATTTTACTTAAAGGAAGAAGTCACGAGTACCTTCTTTTAGAGCAAGTCTTTAGGCCAAACAAACAAACAAACAACAATAACATAAAACAAACAAACAAACCAACAAACAAAACCAAGAATAAAAACCCAAACAAAAACAGTAGTTGCTTTTTTCAATAACATGTGTGCCGCTATTGTGCCAGTGACTGTATGTTGACATCACACTATTGTAGCTTAGAGTAAGTGATGGGTAAGTTTGCTAGTTCATTTGCTCCTCGTTAGTATACAAAGAACCTTCTAGCACTTTTAAAGCAACCTATATGGATAAATCTTGCAGGTTTTAACATACCATACTCAAGTCTGTATTATATTCATTAATAGGGCCTTTCCATGAATTTATGGAATGTATCCAAGAGCAATGACAATAGCTCTTTTTTTTGCCCTTTAATGGACACTATTGACAAATGCTCAAAAAGTGTAAGCCATACATGGCACTTGGTTTATTATTTGTTTGTACTATCTGTAAAGGCATTGTCCCTCTTTTTTATTGTACCCCAATTTAAATTCTATTTATATATATGTATATATTTAAGAGGCTTCTACAGTAGTGAGATTTCCATAAAGCATTTCAAATGTTCTTGTGTTAGTTTTTCCTTTTCATACTCTCTCCTGTACCCTGCACCATCATTTCATTTACCACAGAATCTTTTCTTTCTCATTATTTCCTTTAAATCTTCATACCACTAGTCTTAATTATTTTCTATTAGCTTGACAAAATACTATAACTAAAATAACTTATACTAGAAAATATGTAATTTGGATTGTGGTTTCAGAGGGTAAATTCATGATTGTTTCGCAAAAGAATTGAGGCAGTAACAATTGAGAGCTCATCTTTGAACCATGAGTAAGAATCAGACAGAGAAAAAGAGAGAACTGGAAGTGTCATGGGTCTTTTCAAATCTCAAACTCCATCACTACCATCATACCCACGCCAATAAATCACATCTCCTAATCTTTCCCAGGGTTACAAGTACAAGCATATGTACCTATTGGGGCCATTTTCATTTAAAACACCACACCATCTATTTTAAATCCTCCTGTTGTAGAAAACATTCCACAATGCTTATTACTAGTTTCCTGAAGTATAAGTTTACTCAATCTTGTGCATCTAAAGTTTGAAAGCTCATATCTGTATATGAGAAAACCATGAAGGTTTTATCTTTTACAGTGGTGGCTTCATTACCAAGGATGAAATTGATCAAACTCTAAACAATTAAATGTGAATTTCATAATTTCATTTTGTATAGCTGAATAATATTTTATTTTGTGTATTCAACACATTTTTATTATCCACTCAGCAGCTCATAGTCATCCAAGCCTTTTCAATATCTTGTGTACTATAAATAAAGGGATAATGAACATGACTGCACATATATCTCTTTATTAGGGTATAGAATCCTGTAATTCTATTCTCAGAAGTGCTGTAGCTGTATTTTATGATAGACATATTTCTAGTTTTCTGATAAATGTTTACACTGGCTACACCATAATAGCTACACCAGCAATACTTGTTCACTCTTCTCCACATTCATGAGAGCATTTGTTGTCTGTTTTGGTTTTTCATATTTGCATTTTCTTTGTTTTATTTTTCTCTTTCCTTTTTCTCTTTCTTTCCTTATTTCAATATGACTTTCTTTCTTTCTTTCTTTCTTTTTTCTTTCATTCTTTCTTAATCTGATTGGGCTAAGTTTAACTTAGACTAGTGGTTAGGAAGTTTACATGTGTTAATTGAGGTTCTAGCACTGTACACTGCAAAACTGTCACAGTAAAACCTGCTCCTTATATTATTAACTTTATGCCTATGGATTAGCCCAATCATCAAAGGTGCTTCTTTTTATAGAGGATAGAAATTAATACAGACAACTTCAACTGGTCAATGTACAGACCATAAGAGTCATTGAAATACTCATGTCTAAATGGTGATATACGTCACATCTCTTCTTAAGACAAGAGAGTCATCTGGAACGAGGATGTGGAAGACTTAAGAATTGGAGATAGAAGGATATTTTCAGTGAAAAAAATATTCAGGTCAGGGTCAGATCATTTCATACATGAACTAACAGTATCTGCTACTGCATGTATAAAACATACAGAATATCAAACCAGCCAAAATTCATAAAGGGCTAGATGAGAGAATCATGAATTTCTACCTTGACATAAGTAATTATTTCTTGTTGTCTGTTCCCGAGACACAGAAAATATGATTCCTTCATACAAGCACTCTGAGCCTACCTATACTTCAGTAGATGGCGATCACTTACTGCTTGCACTAAGTGAGATCAGTGTGCTAAGGGGAAAACAAACAAACAAACAAACAAACAAACAAACAAACAAACTTGAATTTGGAAGGGGGGAAAAGGATAGGGAATAGGGGGGAAATTTTAAGAGAAAATACTGATGGATTTACTCAAAATTTATTATGTACAACTGAAATGGAAATTAAAATGCAGAAAACAGTAAGTTTGGGTAAGAAAGCAGTGACACTGGGATGTGCTCTCCATTGGAATTGAAATGGGTTGGCAGTGTGGAAAGCAGTTCAGCATTTTATGCAAAGGAATACAAATTAAGGTTATTGAATGGTCAAAGATACTACTTCTTAATGTATGTCTAAACCATCCCATTCAGCATCTTAGAGATGTGAGAACACCCATACATTTTGAAGTATCCAACTGAGTACTCAAGTGAGATAAATGTATATTGACACACAAATGGATGAAGAAAATTGCACGATAAACCATCAACCAAAGATTACACATGGAGGGACCCATGGCTCCAACATATGTAGCAGAGGAGGAGAGGCCCTTGGTCCTGTGAAGACCCTATGCTCCAGGGTAATGCCAGGGCCAGGAATCAGGAGTGGGTGGGTTGGTGAGCATGCCAGTGAATAATTATATTTACATCTTAATAGTTCAATATTTTAGACTGAAGTAATTCCTTAAATTGGATTTCTTTACTGTTTCTTTGCATTAAATATACTTAATTTCTTAATGTGACTAATTAAACACAACTTCTTGTCTGAAACCTATAAATGTGCATGTGGAATGAATACACACAGAGTAATATAACTATAATATCCATAATATTTAATTCGCATGTGTAAAATATTTACACCATTTACCAAAAGGGCACAAGAGTAAGAACGTTGAAAACAAAAAGAAAATATAATTGTGCTTATTTTACAATAGAAATAACTGTCAATAATTTTCTCTGTCTGTAAGTACCACCCAGAAACCAGAAAATGCCAATAGCCCTATTTAAACAAAGCCTCATCAATTGGAGCACTGGGGACACAATAAATTTCCTGTAATTTACCTAGGCAACTTGTTTAATTATATATTGATCTCCATGTTATTTATGTAGGGATAGTTGAATGTTATCACTATTGAGGCTGCAGAGAGGTGAGCAGTTCATAAAAGTAATTAAGACGCAAACACACTTGGTCTAAGGGTGGAACTTTGAGTCCTGCCTGTGGTTTTACAACCACAAAGTATTCTTGTTGTCTCTCTTGAAGTTCATTTTCTATCCAGACTTTGATTACTTATAAATTGTTACCCTAATATGAACTACTTAGGCACTACAATACACTCAATTTGAAAGATTGTGCTCACAGATAGTGTTGAAAATCAAGTAACATTCAGAGAAAGTGATCCTGGGAAGATATCTCTTCCAACTCTATTTTAATGTATAGTACTGGAGAAATTAAATTATTATAATTCATCTTGTTTTGAGGAAGTTACAGTATTCTGGCTTCAAAACGTGGAAAAGAAGGATATGAGTTTGAAAGAGAGCAAGAAGACATATGTGGGAGGATTTGGCAGGAAGAAAGGGGAAGGTAGAAGTTATGTAGTAATATTATAATCTTAAAAATTTAAGAAAATGTCCTGAGTTTTGTTCAGTGCAATATTTTTTGTTAGTTCAGAATCTTGCAATATAGAAAGAGATTTTTAGTCCAGTCCTCTGTGTGAATGAAAAGAGTAAAATGCAGAAATTCCTTGGAAACATCAGTGAGTAAAGTAGGCACACTGAGAAGCAAGATGCAATATGGTTAGACTATGAAAGAGAACTGATGGGAACTATCCCAAAGTAATCCCATTGCAAGGCCAAGTGTTCTAGGACATAGTTTTCCAACCTTTTGGACTTTAAGGAGCTGGAACTCATATATATTTTGCAGTTAAACACACCCTTTTTTGTGAAAGTACTTAGAGAAAACTAGACTAAGTTTTAGGTGGTACTTCATAAATACTAATAAGATTAGAAAATATATTTAGTCCAAGAACTATGATTTTAACCTACATTTCCTTAAAGTTCTCCTCCTACTTCCATCTCTCCTTGAAGTTGAATGTTATGGCCAGGCTTGTCTCACTATGTGCAAAACAGTATATGAGAATAGATATATATCAACAAAGAATGAATAATGTTAAGACACTTCAGTAGATTCCTTCTAGAATTATTTTGAGATCCTTAAGTATATATTTGGGCATGTATTTCACAAATGCATTCAACATGTGACAGTTTTTGGTGGGTGAGGAAACAGAAACATGAAATCAACTTCCAATGCCAAACATCTACTGAAAAATTTTATATCAGAAATTTTGTTCCTTGGTCTTTCATTCTCAAACATACAATATTACAAAGAGGGGAACTTTTCCCTCATAACCTAGTATCCTGAGTGATTTTTAAGTGATTTTTAAATACAAATAGATACTCTGGGATTTGCACCAACAGGAAGTATCCAAATATAGGCCAATTATATGGGCTGAAATACGTACACAAATATACCGATGCTAGTCCTAAGACATACATCACTCTCGTAGCTTTCAACAGTTGCAATGAATGTTAAAAAAAAAAACTAAACTAAACTAAACAAAACTAAACAAAACTAAACTAAACTAAACCCAAAAACCAAGCAAACCAACCAACAAATAAACAAAATCATCCAAAGCAAACAAATAAACAAACAAAACAAGGTAATTGGCTAATAGATTACATACATCTGTACTATCCTCAAAGAAATATTTTCTAAGTTATTTTGTTTGTTTGCTTTATCTTCTCAGTTTTTTAAAAACCAATATTAGTACAAGATATAGTTCCAAAATGTGAAACTGTAGTTTTCGGATTATTCTTGGTCCTAAAGATGACCGATGCATGACTATGACATTATTGGATAATAAATAAACTCCTAAGATCATGAAGTCTCAGCATGAGCAATTCCGCATCCAATCCTACCCAGAACATGGGGAGAAAACTCTTGCTAGTTTTCTTTTTGTTTTTCACTTCAAGCATTATCACTTTTTACCTCGCCTCACTGGAATCATTCACTCTGCTCCTAAAAATAATAGTAACTTCAGTATATATGGTATGAAACAATTCAGTGATTTCAGTGTTTACTTTGTATAACATGGAATTTCACATATTTATTAAAACTTATCTAAAATAACAAGCATTTTTATCATTTATTTGAAGTAATATTTATCATGGTGAAACACTCACCAAAATGACTTATGAACCAAATCATATTGTGATTAGGTATTGCCAGTTTAAAACATTCTATACTCACATGTGAGGATGTAGAGCTATGAACTGCCAATAAGAGATAACATGTAGGATTTGCATTTCTAAGTCTGAGTTAACTCACTCCCTATAATGTTTTCTTGGTTTTTTTTTCCTTCTTCCTGTCTCCCTCGTGCTCTGGCCTTCTCATTCCGGCCCCTGCTCACTCTGGTCCCAGCTTGCTCTGCCCCTGGTCACTTAGACCCATAGGTTTTGTTTTGTTTTGTTTTTGTTTGTTTGTTTCTCATTACAGATGGTTACGAGCCACCATGTGGTTTCTGGGATTTGAACTCATGACCTCTGAAAGAGCAGTAAGTGCTCTTAACTGCTGAGTGATCTCACCAGCCCTAACTGCTGAGCCGTCTATCCATTTAACTTTAAATTTCATTATCTTATTTTTCTCTATAGCTGAATAGTATTCCCTTAAAATACAGCACATTTTAATTATCTATTCTTCATTTGAAGTATGAAGGGTGTGTATGAGCGTTTATCTTTCTCTGATGCTAGTTATAGCAGCCATGAAAAGTACTCATGCCACATCCATTTTTTCCAATTATTCAGCCAATTATCTATTCATTTAAGTTAATTTAAAAAAAGTAATACATATGTATGCAGCGGTACTAAACAATTACAGTAAGTGTGAAATTCTATCAATTTAACAAAATAAATGAATCTTAAGGACATTAAATGAAGTCATTCTAGTAAAGAAATAAATCACCACAGAGCCTCCAACTTCAGTGAAACCTAACATGTTGGTGTGAGTAAAGTACAAAAACAAATACTGATCACTGTCACAAGAAGTGGACAGGATGCAGCTAAAGAGGAGGTGCCACCTTATAGCTTGATCTTGTGGTATTCTGTCAATAAATATGATTATAATACAATAGAAGATGTCAATTTAAATGTATTTTTGACAAAGAAATACTAGAAGTGTTAGAATTTAGATATAGGTCTTTTTCCTTTAGTTCATCACAAGTCAGTATATTCATGAATTAAAATCTCACAATGAGCAGGGCGTGGTGGTGCACACCTTTAATTCCAGTACTTGTGAGGCAGAGGCAGGCAGAGTTCTGAGTTCAAGGCCAGCCTGGTCTGCACAGTTAGTTCCAGGACAGCCAGGGCTATCTAGCCAGAGAATCCCTGTCTCAAAAACAAAACAAAACAAACAAACAAACAAAAAAAAAACCTCACAACAAATCTTATGAATATATGCACATTTATGTTAATCAAAAAATAATAAATTAGCAGAAAGAGCAAAACATTTTTTCTATAATGGCTGTCCTACTCAGTTGGAAATATACATTTCTATAAATCCACTAGTACTTGCTTTTATCAATTTTTAAAAATGTTGGTGCTTCTTGAATATGTTTTACGTTTTATCCAATTATCTTGTAAGAGTAGAAAAAATAAAGCAAAAATGTTTTTTAATCTTAGACATATACCTTTTAGTTTACTTGTGAAATATTACTCTACCATGGTTTAACAAAAATCTTACATGAGTAACAATATGAGACTAAGGAATATCACTGTAATCTGAATGTATTATGACAACTACATTCCATTGTATATGTGTATGTAGATTACAAAAATTCAATTTCAAAAAGACAGAAGTATTTCTTTAAAAAAATTATAAAAAACTAACAAACAAACTTTAAAGGAAAATAAGTTTAGAGAATCATCAGAATAAATCTAATTCTAGCATGATTATAGAGATAGGTAAAGATAATTCAAATGCCCGCAAAAAAGTGTATCTGTGGTATAATGATTAAATCATTGTCACATAATATGTTTTGGTTTAAGAGGAGAACCCAATAATCTAAGCACTCAAGAGGTGAGACAGGAGGATGAAAACATAAAAATTAAAATAATTTAAATATTTGAAATCTAATTTAGAAACTTTTGTGATTAAATTATTTTGATTTTTTATAAGTCTATATTGCTTAATTTTATATATATAGCATTTTGCCTTAAATCTGATTTTCATATACACACACACACACACACACACACATATATATATATATATATGGAAAAATGAGCAAAATTGAAAATTTTAAGAAACAAAACTTGGAACACGGTAATTTCCCCTGATAGAAATAATGCATTTTTATGTGTTTGCACACATGGAATTTATCTACTAAAGAATATGAAACAGAAAAATAAATTTGCACTTCACTAATATTTGAAACATGTTTTTCTAGATCATGTAAAATGTCTCTGCAAATCAAAGCTTTTTTCCCAAGACCAGAAACCTAAGTTTGAACTTTCAACTCTGGGACACATATAGAAAAATGAAAGAAATGACATCTGAGGTTTCTTCTGAGTTTCACATGGTAATGACTGCACATTGCCTTGAGTGCACATGCACATACTTGCCCATACATACACACATTAATAATGTAATAAAAGGCAAAATATACTTTTGACATGTAAATTATAAAATTTTCGATAATTTTAAAAAATGATATATTGAAAGTTTTCAAATCCAAAAGTATTATACATTAGATTAGTAACTCTGTGGAAAGCATTATCTTGCTTCATTAATTCGATATAACTGTCTTAAGTCTAAAATTTCTATGAAATTTTTTTCATAATTATTTTCATCTCTTCACCCAAACACACTGTTTTCATGTTCATTTCAAGTGCGGTAAGAAGCTTAAAAGTGCTTAAATTATAAAGAAAGCCCTTGACACAACATATACCCCATTTTCAATGAATAGACCTCTCATAATTGAAAATTCTATTTTATAGTTTTGTCTTTCATGCCTTCAGTGTATAAAAAAGTAAAATAACTAGAAATGTTTGTAGTATAAATTAGTCAAATTATGGTGATTTTTCTATTTCATTGTTTTGCATCTAATTTTCTGTTTAATAAACATGAATAGTTCCATGAATTTATCACATTCAAAACTAAGTCTAAAATTACATTTAAATACATTGAGAAGTATTTTGTTTTGGAGATTTAGTATCATAGAGAAATGAAATAATGACAACATTATGAAAACTGCACCAGTCAGTTTTAAGTAGTTCTGCACTGAAGAAGAAGAAGAGTCTGGTCAAAAATACTACTGATCTTCAGGTTCCCAAGAAAAGTTAATTATTTTTTCTCTATATAAAGAAGAATTGATAATGTTCTCAAATTTTTATGAACTTGACAACTAAATCATACTGCCAAGAGTACACATAGATGTGTATTCTCTTATTACATCTTTTGTAAAGATTTGAAGCTATAAAGAATTATTCTACTTATGTTTATGTTAACTTGACACAAGCTAGAGTCATTTGACAAAACAGGAACAGCAAATGAGATAATGCCTTCGTTAAAAATGGCTGTAGGCAAGCCTGTAGAAGATTTTCTTAATTCATGATTGATTATGGAGGGTTGCTCAGTGTGGGTGGGGTTACCACTGGGCTGATGGTCTTTGGTCTTAAGCTTAGCAAGCCATGAGGACCAAGGCAGTAAGCAGTACTCTAGCATGGCCTCTGCCTTATGTTCCTGCCTTAATATTCATGCTGTGCTTGACTTCCTGCCTGACTTTCTTAAATGATGAACTGTGATATAGGAGCTTAAACAAAATAACCCATTTTCTCCACAGGATATTTTTGGCCACAGTGTTTAATCACATGATAGTGAACCAAACTAATTCAAGAATTGGCCAGTATACATTTTGTTTTCTGTGTAATCAACATACTTTCAATAAATGCATAAGTCAGAAACTCTTGTTAAATTAATCAATTTGCATGATGTTGTGGTTTAAAAATCTACCATAAATCATAAGAGTGAGCACCAACAATGTTTATAACCTCAAAAATAATTAAAGTGGTAAATTAAACTTTGGGTTTTTAACATACTAATCTACACATTATAAGAACCACAAATTTTCTAAAAATAATTCCTTATAATGTTGTTTGACAATTTCATACTTCATTTTTATTACCCTAACCCTGACAGTTTTTATTCTCTCTGTCCTCTTTTCTCTCCTCTCAGGCTCCCTTCAAATCCCCTTCCCATATTCATGAACTATTCCTTAGAACTAGTCGGCTCCTCACTATCTTTAGTGTGTGTATAAGTAAGAAAGTGACTAACCCAGACTACATCAGCAGCTTGTACTTAATCAAGGGTCAAAAGTCTCCATGCTAGAATGTAAAGTCTGTTTCAGGAATAAGCAAAACTGAAACTTAAAAAAAATATATTGCTTATAACTTACCTACAGGAAACATGCATTCCAAGATGGCTTCTCACATACAATTCTCAGAATCAGTTGTTTCTCTGATACAGCCGGAAAGCCTGTCTTCCAGTTTTGGGGTTTTGATCAGTTCCCAAGTTTGTGAATGAGTGAGTCTCTGTGCCTGTGTTTCTTGACCATTTTCTTTGTCTCCTTTTGTTTGTTTCTTTTGTCCTATTCCAATGTATGAATATTTGGTCTATAATATATTTTAGTTTAATATTCTGTAGAAGCCTGTTTATTTTCTAAATACAGAAAGAGGATGAATTCACATGGAGGAAAGTGGGGAGGAACTAGGAAGAATATAGGTAAGAGGAACAAAAATCTGCATATATTATATAATAAAAATTTTATTTTCAAGAACAAGAAAAATAAAATCTAAAAAGCAATCAATCAATAAATAATAATAAAAACAGTAACAACGACCTCTTTCTATAGTTTGCTAAAATTACTCTTTTAAACTCCTTAAAAAACTTTCAAATCTTCAAAATATTTGTTTCTAAATTAAAAGTATTTTCTTATCGATTATATGTACTGATTGCTTTTTATAAAACCCCTTTTGTATTACAAATCTCACTTTAATTGACTGCAACATGAAATGACCTTGTACCTATATCTCCACATCTTCTTGGATAGTTTCCTTTCTTTCTTGTTTTAAGTATTTATTTAATTTTTTTTAGGTGTGTAGACTTGGACTTCTCTATTTGACCCTGGACATAGAAGTTTATCATAGATCTTATTAAGAGAGAGCCTTGTAATGAAAGCAGCAACCTATACCCAGAGGCTCCTGAGACAGGAATTAGATTTTTTGGAAAAATGAGTTTCTCTCTATTAATTTCTCATACTGAGCAGTGTGACCGCTAGTGACAGGAGCGTTGGGCAGCAGTGACCAGGAGATATGATCAATCAGGCTTGATGGACTCCTTACCTTCAGTGATTTCATTCCACCTCTGGGGACACAACTTCAAAGATGAGCATTGGGTATTTTTCATTTATTTTAGGTGTCCTCTGTAACTCCAAATGGGATTTCACTTTGTGTCTTTTCCTCTCCGATACTTATATAAGACAGCAGACTGCAATAGTTGTCACCAGTTGAATGATGGCAATTTGATTTATGTGTCATTTTACATTGTGCTAGATAGGGAAGGAACTCTTTAAAAAATTATGTGAAACAATTTTAGGTATATCATGGTAAAGTCATTTTAAATTTCTTCACATGAAAACATGATAATAAACATTAACTATCAATGTTATGTTTCAATCCTCCTACAAATTATATTATTAGTTATAGTTCATATCATTATGTTCCTTTTCAGTAACTATCTTTTCACATTAGAATACTAACTTATACCTATGCCCTTTCATACTTTGTAATTCTTAAGTCACAAAGGCTTACACATTACAGATTATAATAAAAATTCTCTGTCAGTTATCAACATTATACAAGCCACAAGAGTTTTCAAATATGTGGTTTCTTATGTGTCAGAGATGTACAAAAAAGTCACTCTTACTCTTCTTTCTGTCACATTGAATTAAATATTCAGTTCTGTTTAACCTAACTTTATGGCCAATTGGCGTTTGCTTGTTTTTTTATTAGTTTGTTGAGAATTTCATATAATGTGTCGTGATCAAATTCATCCTTTCTGACTGTTTTTATGTGCACTTTTGTTTCCTACTCATTGATCTTTACATTCATTTCAAAACGTGGTTTCTTTCACTTTTGAGATTCTAAGATCTTTTCCCAATCTGTTGGTTACCGTTTTGTCTTATTGATAGTGTTCTTTGATTTACAAAAGCTTGACAATTTTATGAGGTCCCATTCTTGATCTTACAGCACAAGCCTTTGCTGTTCTGTTCAGGAATGTTCCCCCTTTGCCCATATTTTTGATGCTCTTCCCCACTTTCTCCTCTATAATTTTCAGTGTCTCTGGTTTTATGTGGTGTTCTTTGTTCCACTTAGACTTGATCTTTGTACAAGGAGATAAGAATGGATCAATTCACATTCTTCTATATGATAACCTTCAGTTCAGCCAGCACCATTTGTTGAAAATAGTGTCTTTTTTCCACTGGATGGTTTTAGTTCCTTTGTCAAAGATCAAGTGACCATACGTGTGTGAATTCATTTCTGGGTCTTCAATACTATTCCATTTATCTGTCTGTCGCTGTACCAGTACCATGCAGTTTTTATCACAATTGCTCTGTAGTGTAGCTTGAGGTCAGACATGGTAATTCCACCAGAGGTTCTTTTATCTTTAAGAATAGTTTTTGCTATCCTAGGATATTTGTTATTCCAGATGAATTTGCAAATTGGCCTTTCTAACTCTGTGAAGAATTGAGTTGGAATTTTGATGGGAATTACATTGAATTTGTAGATTGCTTTCAGCAAGATAGCCATTTTTTTAACTATATTAATCCTGCCAATCCATGAGAATGGGAGACCTTTCCATCTTCTGAGATCTTCATTTTCTTTCTTTAGAGACTTGAAGTTCTTATCATACAGATCTTTAACTTCCTTAGTTAGAGTCATGCCAAGGTATTTTATATCATTTGTGACTATGTTGAAGGGGGTTGTTTCCCTCATTTTTTTCTCAGCCTGTTTTGCTTTGTGTAGAGAAAGGCCACTGATTTGTTTGAGTTAATTTTATATCCAGCTACTTCACTGAGGTTGTTTATTAGGTTTAGGAGATCTCTGATGGAATTTTTGGGATCACTTATATATAAACATTTATATAATTTGCAAATAGTGATATTTTGGCTTCTTCCTTTCCAATTTGTATTCATTTGATATCCCTTTGCTGTCAAATTGCTCTGACTAAGACTTCAAGTATTGTATTAAATAGGCAGGGAGAAAGAGGACAGCCTTGTCTAGTCCCTAATTTTAGTTTGATTGCTTCAAGTTTCTCTCCATTTAGTTTGATGTTGGTTACATGTTTGCTGTATATTGCTTTTATTATGTTTAGGTATGGGCCTTGAATTCCTGATCTTCCAATATTTTTACCATGAATGGGTGCAGGATTTTGTCAGATGCTTTCTTCACATCTAATCAGATGATTATGTGGTTTTTGTCTATGAGTTTGTTATATAGTGGATTACATTGATGAATTTCTGTATATTGAACCGTCTCTGCATCCCTGAGATGAAGCCTTCTTGATCATGATGGATGATCGTTTTGATGTGTTTTTGGATTCAGTCTGCGAGAATTTTTTGAGTATTTTTGCATCGATATTCATAAGGAAAATTGGTCTAAAGTTCTCTTTATTTGTTGGATCCTTGTGTGGTTTAGGTATCAGAGTAATTCTGGCTTCATAGAATGAATTAGGTAGCATACCTTCTGTTCCTAGATTGTGAAACAGTAAGAGGAGTATTGGAATAAGGTCCTCTGTGAAGGTCTCATAGAAATCTGCACTAAACCCATCAGGTCCTGAGCTTTTTTAGGTTGGGAGACTATTAATAACTGTTTCTATTTCTTTAGGGGATATGGGACTGGAATCACATCCTTTTCTCTTTTCCTTTTTCTGTTTCAAATTCTTCAACCTGCTCCTCACTCATTGCCCCTTTTTTCCATTAGTTGTTTTATTTATATATAATATTCCCAGCTGTGTAACACAACTTGTATATTCATAACCAAGTTTGACCATTTGGAATTGGATAGCCAGTTGATGTAGTTTCCCCTGGCGAAAACTATTTCCCATACCTCCCCAACCCACCCATTCCTGCTTCCTGGCCTAGCCATTCCCCAGTACTAGGGCATAGAACCTTCACAGGACCAAGGGCCTCTCCTCCCATGACTGACTAGGCCTTCCTCTGCTACATATGCAGCTAAAGACACGAGTCCCTCCATGTGTTTTCTTTGATTGGTGGGTTAATCCCAGGGAGCTCTGGGGGTACTGGCTAGGGTCCTCAATGAAGGAGTTAGAGAAAATAACCAAGGGACTGAAGGGGTTTGTAGCCCTATAGGAGGAACAACAATATGAACTAACCTAATATCCATTCTGAAAGTTGGACTATCCAGATTCTTTTTTTTTCCACAAATTTCCTTTAAAATTCTGAGAATTTATAATTTTGAAAGGAAAGTAAAATAACAGAAATCTAACCCTCTGGTATCAGTCATTGTCATCTTTCTATCATAATACTAAAATTTAGCCTTATCAGCTTCTGCCTGCTAAAGGGGGTTCCATTCTGCCTCTAATAAGAGGTATTACACAGGAAAGACAAAAGTAAATAGGTTCAGTACACACACACACACACACACACACACACAAACCCACTTTATCCAATGTATTATGTACTAAATTCCCCAAACTCAAAATTATTTATGAAGCTAAAAATTTTAGTGAATTTAATCAGGGTAGCTTAGAATACTCATCATCTGAGAGTATTGTCCCTCTTGGCTTCAGTCTCTTTGTATGTGGAGTGATTTGTTGTACTTTAAAGTACGTTGTTGGTAAAGAGCTGTGAAATTCACTTAATTAATATCTATGGCTGATTTTGTACCAAAATTACTGTTATATGTACTTGTAACTAAGATCATAAGCTCCCACTGATTGTGGCACACATTGCTTAGTTTTCTAAGTGCAGGTTTGCTAAGCCCATAAAGCTCATTGAATAATTCTAAGAGTACTAGATTATCTCTGACGTGTATGCTGAAAAGGTGGCCCAGAATTTATTTTCAGAGCTGATTTAGTCCTGGAAAGATGAGGTGATAGTCCTCAAAGTGATATCAGACAATTATAATACTCATTAAAATTGGAGTATTTTATAACATGAATATATATATATGTATATGTGTGTGTGTGTGTATACTGATTATACAAGTTATGACATATATATATAACATATATATAATAACTTGAATCTAATATTTTATATAGTCATGTAAGTCATTTTATAGTAAATATACACTTATGTCTATATGTATATCAGCACTGTAGTTATTATTTAAAGAAAACTATCATCTATTTTAGATACTGAACAAATGATTTTAATAATAAAAAATCTACTCTATAACTATAGTTGTACAAATTAGTATTCTAGTCTAGAATGTGAAATAATAATCATGGTATTTGACCTATGAATAAACAGGGACGCCTCATCATTGTGAACTAACATAAAATCAGAACATTCCCTTGTTTATAAAAACAAACAAACAACAACAACAAAAACGACATAAACAAACACACACACACAAAACAAGAAGCTTGTCACACACACACACATGTACACCTACACACACACACACACACACACACACACACACAAATACAATCTACTTTGTACTGGCCAACTACTAATAGGCATGAAGCCTCCCTGGGGTATGGTTGATAAATCCAGAGACAGAGGAGAGCAGAATGCATTTAGGTGGGGAGGGAGGTGTGAGAGTTCTGGGAATTCTTGGGGTTATATATTTTAAAATATAAATATATTTTATTAAACCATATATTAAAATATATTTTATATAAAATATATTTTATTAAAACAAGTTTTGATAAAATTAATATTTTGGAGCAAATATAACAATGTAAGCTGAGTAAATAATTTATACATATGAGATAAAAATCTATGATATTTTCCTTTGAATAATCAGTCTATGTATAATAAACTTGATAAAATTTACATTTTTTTGTATATAGCTATCTCCTAGAATGACCAAGGAATTTAAAAGACTTAAGAATTTGTTTTAGATAACTCTCTTGAAAAACAAATAAGCATTTTTTAAATGTGAAGGAAAATAAAAACCTCCGAGTTTCCTTTAGTAACTTGAAAGTTTTAGCTATTATAGAAAGATTCCTCCTTAGAAAACACGCAATTGTAATTCAATGGATCATGAAGAAACCTGCTGCGAAAAGACATTTTGAAACATTCCTAATTTTTGCTGGTGTATTGTAGCTCATTTCAATATGTCAGTGATCCTAATTTAGAGCTCTGAAATCAGAGTAATCTGAATTGAATGGCTGCTTACTGTCAAAGCCAGGAAGACATTAACTACTCAGTATACTCAACATTTATACAGTGTAGTCAGGAGGCAAAGAGCCAGGATTCAGATGAGAACATGGGCAAATTATTATTCCAGGGGTTCCCTATTGTGGGATGTAGATATTTCATCTGGTATTAACACAGCCTCCTGGGATTTCATACCCTCTCACATAAAAAAACGGTGATTACCTGCTCAGTTTGACTCGAATCTTCATATTGGGAAAAGAACAACAGATTATGCAAGCATTCCAGTAACCATTATGAAAAATCATTATTGTAAATCAAAAATTTGTAAATTGTTTTGTGAATCAGAAAATAATAAATTTCTTGTCCTAATCATTAGCCAAGTCATATTCCTGAAATATACATTGTACTGATTGCTTAAATTGTGTTACTAATATAAGTTTCCTTCTCTGTTCAAAATTGTGTCTTATTTCCCTCATACCTGATTCATATACATGTTCCTCAATCCTTTTGATAGCATTTCTAGCTTCAGATTATTTAGGTCAAGAATTTTAATTTTCTTTTTATATGTAATACTAAAAGCTATTTAAACTTATTGTAACTCAGAAAGTCTTATAAAAGTCCAAAGATAGTCTCTAAAAGAGTGGGCTGGGACAACTGAAGGAGATGGATTAATCAGTAATGTGACTGTTTCATGAGTAGGAGGACCCCAGTTTCATTCTTAGTAACCATATTAAAATTTAAGTAAAAACCAGTAGGTGGAGATTTTTGCTTGTCTGTGATCCATGCACAGGGGAGAGAGAGCAGCAGGGCTTCATTTGCACCTGCAGGCCAGACAGCCTAGCTAATTCCAATGCCCCAAGCTCAGAGAGATTCTATCTCAACAATGAGGTCAACTGTAATAAATGAAACCATTAAATGAAAATCTCTGTGTGTGACTTCGACCTTCACACACACACACACACACACACACACACACACACACACACAAACACACACACATTCAATTCATGCAAAATCACACCCCTACCCCCATGGTTCAGAAAGAAGGACATTAAAGTCTTACACGTAATACTTTTGGGAAGTTTAATGGTGAATAGCAATTCTAACAGGCTTGGTAAAAGGAATGAAAATTTGAAATTTGATAACAGCTATTGAATCACATTTAGATAAATTTAATTATGTATATTTATTTTGAGACATCAGTGACTGGCCTACAGTTTAAAATACCAGATTCTGTAAGTTCTGAATAGCTAGAACAGAAAGCCTCCTATGTCCCAATCATGTGTCCCATTTACCAAGAATTTAAGTACACAATGCATACTGCATTGGAATGTCATAATAATCTCATAATCATTTATAATTAGCATTTGTTAATTAAAATGTAAGAATATAGAAATTTATGTTACACTGATTTGATTGTAATTATGTTTTGGTAAGATTTTATTGTCCAGTCTATGCACCCAAGAGAATATAACATTAATTGAACAATTTCCTCCATAAGAATGGCTGGTAGTAATGTCTGTAAAGACATTTCCTTGATTATTATTTGAGGTAGTAGCCATTGCCTTCCAAAAACTAGATACAGACAACTACTTATTCTTCAGCACAAACAAACTATTAAACTATTTAAGGAGAAATTTAGATACGTGGATTATGCACCAGTGTGGAAAAACATTCAATACTGATAATATAGCCTAGTGATATATGCAAAATATAACTGTAACAATATTGAAAAAATGGGCCAAGTCAAAGATGTATATATTTTAATGGATCAGAAGAATAATAGGAAAAACAAATATTCAACTTCCTTATCCATAATTGAATTATCATGGCCCAATAAAATATGGGTAAAATAGGAATATATTCCTGAACATGAACAACAACAACAAAAAAAATCAAACAAAAATAAATATTCCAGTGAACTGGCAGAGTGAAACAACATTTTAACAATGAGGAAAACCCTCAATATGCAAATCTTTTGGGTATGTGTGTGCTTGTGTTGTGTACATGTACAGTGTTCTCCCTCATGTTCTACCTTGAATAAGTATCTTCTTATTTACTGTTGTGTACGTAGGTTGGTTAGCCTGATGCTGTTTTCCTCTAGCCTGCATTTATTTCATCCCTGTGTGATTTTGATTGGGTTACAGCTTTCCTTGTGACTGTGTCCAATCTTCCTGTGATTTGTCTGGGTCTTAGTGTCTGAACGTAGGCCATCAGGCTTTCTTGAAATGTGCTCCTCTATTGAGCCATATTTTCTGCCACCCAATTCTCATATCTAAAACAAGACATGAAAATGACCAACAACATATAAAAATAATGAACAATATTACAAACCATTAACTACAAATAAGAGTCATGGTGAAATATGAACTAAAAGGAAAAATTGTTTATAAAAGGGAGAAGCACTGTGAAATGTGCTTGGGACTCCAAATTAGTAGGGTCATTCTGAAGCACTCTATGATTATCCTCAAATGCCAAGAATATAAATGCCATACCAGCAAGAGCTTTGATTTATTAGTGTATATTCAAAGGAAATAAAATCAGTATATTGAAACATATCTCCATAATTTTGGAGGGTATGACATTATTCATACACAAAAATCAGGTTCAGTCATATCACTGTATGAATAAAGAATTGTTTTGTATAGTTTTCTATATGGATATACTCTGTTCCCAGTTTTTTTTTTTTAAGTAGAAACAGATATGTCAGGCTAACAGTATTAAAAACAGTGGATGACTGCACAGATTTATTTCTGTGTACACAATTTTTGGCATCGTTTATGTCCTTTTTTTGTCAGCACCATGGTCAATTTATTCTTGTGATTCTTTAATAAAATTTTAAAGAAAGTATTGTGAGACCTCCTGCATTGTTCGATTTGTTCAGGATTGCTCTGGCAGCTGCTATGGAAGTCAGTAAAAGTCCTCAAAAAACAAAACAAAACAAAACAAAATAAAATGTACTTAATAGATATTCTTCAAAGAACCCAGGGAGATACACAGAAACACAAAGTTGTACATGAGTATTCATACGGCATAATTCACCATAGTCACTAGATGAAATATAGACTGCATGCTTCTTGTTTTGTGGATTTTTGATGATGATGTCTGGAAATTAGTTTAAACATAAAGAAGAAAAATTCATTTAAACATTAATATAATTAGAGATCACTTTGTTTAACAAAATACACACACACACACACACACACGGTAAGGCTGTGATCCAGTGGAACTGGCAGCTTTAGAAACATCCTTCCTTCATATGATGTAAGGAGGGAAGGGGGGAAAGCGGAGGAAGCCAAGAGCTTTCACTCACCTTATTCCACAGAACACCAAGACGAACTCTGACAACCTAAACAAACAAACAAACAAACAAACAAACACCCTGCAAGCTTTCCAGACTGTCTCCAGAAGGTAGGAAGCAGTTTGTAGAGCCACTTTAAGTTACCATAGCAATTAGAGTCATACCTGAATCCTGAACAAGACTGGGGTTCAGAATAATATTGAAAATAAGGTACGGAGGAACGAAACATGTTACCAATAACTCCCAGCAGTGAAACAGCTTCTACAGTGTGAAATTAAAAAAAAAAAAGTTACCAGAACAAGAGGTTTTCATATCTTTTAATTCCACACAGTTTTCTCCTCCCATATAGACTTGTTTTTATTTTATACCCTTAACTGTAATATATTGAATTAAAATAACTGTTTTCAATAAAAAAAACTATACATGGAAGAAATACAAAGTCCTATATAAAGGCAGGTTATTAGTGAAACATCTTTTCTTTTAAGTTTTTTTTTTTTTCAGGAGAAGAAACTTTAATAGTGAGAAGCACTTGGAATGCTGCACTTCAAGGTTTGAAAGACCAGAACTTCCAAGAAAGAGTAGCATACTTAGCCAAACAATCTGCCTAGGACTGTTCATGGTTAAAGCAGGTTAAGGGAACCTATGATAAACAGGTAGGCACTACAAAGGGAACTGGAAAGAAAGGGATTGTTAGTTAAGGCAATGAAATATATATATATCACTGAAAAGTCAACAAAATGACCATAAGTAATATAAATTTTTCCATTATTATTATTATTGTTCCAGATTTCTCAATCAAATGACACCGACTAGCAGAATTTATTGAAAACAGGATTCTTCTAATTGCTCCCCCAAGAATGATACCTAACAATCAAACATAGAGAAAAAAAGCATATTTTTCCAGTGATTAATAGTTCTGAGTTATTTCTCTTCCTCAATGAAACAGCTTGGAAACTAACAGTGTCAGTACAATATTTTCAAAATTTATCAACAAAACCTCATTTGTAAAACTTTGACTCTTCTCTTTGCACATAGTTATTTTCTAGTGGTGCTAACAAAGTTGTATTCCTCACCTCAGCAGTGATTTTATATTAATATTCATTTTTTATTTAAGTACCATCTCCTAATTTACACATCAAACATGAAATGTTTTTTGTTCATTTATTCATACAAAATTATTAACACCATTCAATCTACATTATTCATACTCTTAATTATTCTATTCCAAAGAACCCACTAAATACTTAATATGCAATTGAATATTAAGTTTTATATTTAATGACTTTTTCATTGCACTGGACCAAAAGTCCCAAATAAGATAAAATTATGCTCAATTTTACGGTTTTATATTTTACAATTTATACATCTAATAAAAGATTAACAGTAAGTACATGTTGGTTAAAGGAATCAAAACAAGTTAATCCTAAATAAAAATAAACATGTTTGTCAATATAAACAGAGAATAGTTACATTCACATGGATAATGTATTTTAGAAATATTTGAAAATTTTCATCTCATTTTCTGGTATTTTCTATTCTTTTTTTTCTTTGCATCAGGACTATACTACAGTACTTGGAAATGTCTACCATGATTATGTCTTTATCTTCTATAGTACGTAGACAAATGGCCCTTGAGAAAGCATTAAATCCTACATCTGAAAACCATGTGAATTTTGTCATAAGACTTGGGTTCTAAGGATGGTTGTTTGTGACAGATAAGCTTTCTAACATGCCTTGAGCTAAGTACCCTTCTATGTCTCCCCTTCCCCTGAATGATTTTCTCATTCAGCTTTTCACAGACATTTATTGGAAGCAAAGCAGGTATGTTGCACCTCACACAATAATAGTGGGAGACTTCAACACCCCACTCTCACCAATGGACAGATCCTGGAAACAGAAACTAAACAGAGACATGTGGACACTAACAGAAGTTATGAAACAAATTGATTTAATTGATATGTACAGAACATTTTGTCCTAAAACAAAAGGATATGCGTTCTTGTCAGCGCCACATGGTACCTCCTCCAAAATTGACCATATAATTGGTCACAATATATATAATGTGTATATCATTTATGTTTATATGTTATACATATATATGTGTGTATACATTAATAACACTTTCACAAGAAGTACTGACAAGACCAACTCACAGACGGCTGTCAAAGACTCACTTGCTATAACTAATGGGTCAAAAACCATATCTTATTGTAATCCATAATTCAAAGGCAATCTGTGGTTTATTTGCTTGTACTGTCTCTGAGGGCAAATCAAATATCTTAAAACTCCTCTCATAGTAAAAACTTTCCTGATTCGCCTGCCATTGGAGAAAAGCCTTGAGTTCATGCACCTGGCACTCATTTCCTTCATTTGGATTGATTGCTAACATGTATTTTTTATTCTTTATATTGCCTTTCATGAAAAAGAAATTAATAATTACATTGACTGGTCCACAATTTCTCGTTTCATAATTGATTCTTTCAGGAATCTCAATAATATGGCTTTTTAAAAGCAATCTTTGCCTTTAACTCAACAGTCATGCACAGGTTATTCATACAAGTCTTTAAAATTTTTATTGAGATATTAATTATGTATCTAATGTTTGAATATTATTTTGAGTCATTTTTAATAAATTTGAATATAACTGGGTTGAGTGCTTCTTTACTTGAGTTATATATTAGTGTAATATTCTAAAATTTTTTAAAATGTAGAATCATTTGTGTGCTCTGACCTTACAATGTTTTTTGTTTATCACTCTATTTAGTCTTGTAAATTTCAGAGAGTTGAAAAGTTAAGTTGTGCTCATTTTTTAAAAAATGTTAAAATTGGCTGCTAAAAGGAATGGTAAGAACTGAAGAAGTTGTTCTTCCAGAGGCTCTGAAAGCATATACAGACCACCATCCTTTTTCTACTATATTCTGTTTACATTTGGCAGTTTTAGTCACATTAGTCTGCATACTTAGTCATTATAAAATGATAACTTATTTGATCCCTTAATATCATAATCAATTTTTTTGAGCTCAAGTAACTATGGTTTGTGCAGATTCTACAGTCCTTCTGGATAATGGATTGTCCAAGAATAAATGATGGAAGATATCCATATCTGTACATCTCCTCATGTATAGAAGGACCTTTGTCTTGGTATCCACAAAAATCACTGAGTCACTTCTTAGTTAGAACAGAAATTCCATTAGGAAAATTCCATTCTCTGGAATAATTAACTTCCATGGAGAATAATCTCCAGGCATAATCTCACTGGAAATATTGTATTGTTTGTCTATTCTTACAACTTTTTTTTTTATTTTTTAGAAGTTCATAGTAAAAGTGACTGTGTTAGTTAGAATGAAAATATAGGCTCACGTATTGAATGTTGCCAATTGTGAACTATTTAGCAAGGATTAGGAGGAATGACCTTGTTATATAAGTTGTGTCACTAGGGTGAGGACTTAGATTTCAAAAGCCCATGTGGTCTTCTCTCTCTCTCTCTCTCTCTCTCTCTCTCTCTCTCTCTCTCTCTCTCTCTCTCTCTCTCTCTCTCTCCTTCCCTCCCTTCAAACCCCACTCCTAATGCTTGTGGATCAAAGTAAGTTCTCAGACATGACTCCAAGCCAAGATTACCTGCCTGCCTGTCAAATCGCTCCCTGCCATGATGATCATAAATTAATCTCTGAAATGATAAGCAAGATCTCTAATTACATGTCTTCTCTTATAAGTGCCTTGCTCATGGTGTGTCTTCAGAGCCAAACAAAGTAAAAATAAAATAAAAAGTAACTAAAACCCTGACCACAGATTTTCAGATTGTTTTTATATATCTCCTGCTTCCACACTTGCATAGCTTATATATTATCAAAAATTCTTCCCAGAAAGTTGCATTTTTTTTACAGTAACTGAACCTACAGTTATATGTAATTAGCTCCTGTACTGTTAGATGATAGCATTCCTCTGTGGTTGATCACATAAATTGTTGCATATGTAATCACTGTTGATAGTATCATATACAGTATATTCACTACCTCAAACAGCTCTGTGTGTATCCTACTGATATTTTTCCCTCTCCATGCCTTGGCCTTAAAAGTACTCTATTTCTATCATTTTCCTGAATTCCACATGGAATAATACAAGGTTTTTCAGGTCCAAATTTGTTTCTTTCATTTAGCAAGATACATTTAACTTTGTCACATTTTGTAATGCATGCTAACTAATTCCTTTGTGTTGATAAATGTTCTCCTGTTTCAATGCACTGTATTTTAATTTCCCAATAATTTGCTGGATATAGCTCCTTTTTCAAGTTTCAGCAGTTATAATCAAGGAAGTATTTTATGCATGTGCCTCATTTCATGTGAATACATTTGTTTACTTCTTTGAGTATAAATCAAGGAAAGAAATGTGTGGATCAAGAGGGAGCACTTTCAGCGTCATGAAGGCATTAGAGATTATTAATGATTTCATACTTAAAAACTATTCAGTGCATAGTATTGATGAAAGTTTCTCTTCACCATGTGTGTGTGTACGTGTGTGTGTGTGTTTGTAGTTATTTGTGTGATGTCAGTTTAAAGTGCTATTCTTCAACCTGGTGTCAGTTATATTTTGTACTATTCAGCGGATTTTATCTCTCCTGCCAGCACACAGGTAGTACTCCTTCGAGACTAAGAAACCTCAAACTCTTTTGTTTTATATCAATATTTGATAAGGAACCCTGTGTTTTACAAAGTGCTTTTGCCCAGAAGTAGCTAAAATGTATTTATTGAATATTTATTTATAGTCTGTAGGGATTTTCAAGAAAATGTGAATTCATTGCAAAGCACAAGACAAAATAGAATTGCATCTCCATGGTATGTCTAACACAATAGAATGTGTCAAATACAAGTGAAATTGACATTTCTACCTGTAGGAAAGAGGCTACACTTTTCTTTTTGGAAATTCAGCATTGGTATTACAAATATAAAAATAGATCCATGAAGTGTGATGTGAATAGTGATTTTTTGCCATAGCTCATCAGATTTGTCATAAAAATGACACAAATCTGAATTCATAAATAATCTTGTATCTCTCAAGAGATCTAATATTTTGAAAAATCTAGCTTTAAAATGTAAGTGATATTTACTATACATGAATTATTCCAGTTGAAATTATTTTTCCTCCTCATTGTAGAAAATAGATGGTTTTATCTTCTTATAACTACAAGTGAAATTCAGAAATTCTGTACATATTGGCCGGTGTGTAGTACAATGTTTTGTAAATATAGTTTCTAATTTTTTAAAAACAGTTTCACTTGACAATATTGTTTTGATATTGATCTTCCAATATCAACTGTTTTTTGTGTGTATATGCATACGTGTATGAGTGCATATGTATGTTTGTATAAGTGTGTGTATCTGTTTTTGTTTATAAGTACATACATATGTTTGGGTGTGGGGAGCTGGGTGCTTGTGTGGTAATCTAAAGCAAACTATACAGTTTTATTTCTCTCAGTAATTATATTATCAAAGTTAATTTGACATTTTTACATAATATTCAAGAAAGACTTAAAACCACTTCGCTTCTTAACCATCAATTATGGCATAGAAATTTCTAATTTTTTAGTAGAAATACATCTCTGTCCATTAATTTATTGTAACTAGTTAAAAAATTTTAAATCTTCACCTTGATTTTTAAATTTTTTCTCTTTATATATTCAATGAGCTCTGTGATTCATTGCCTGTCTTGATTAACAATTACCATGAAATGCACAAATTGTTATCTAATATTATTTTAGTTCACCGGCCATCATTCTTTATGTTAAGTAAACAGTAAATATCTATTCTTTTATGTACATCATCTGATATTTATTATGTATGTATGTGCATATTTCTTATTTATTCATTCATGCATCTAACCACCATTTCCCTGCTGTTGTCTCCTCTTCCCAGTGTCTCCCCCACATTGTCACCCTGTCCTTCATCCACTAGATATCCATTTCTCTTCAAAAAAGGGCAGGCCTCCCATGTACATTAATCAGTTATGGCATATCAAGTACCAGTAAGACTTGGCACCTTACTTCCTATTAATGCTGGACTGGAAAAAGCAACCTAGTAGGAGGAAGGGTCCCAAAAGCACTGAGACAGGCACTGCTCTCACTGTTGGGAGAACCATAAGAAGAGCAAGCTACACAGCTATAGCATACGTGCAAAAGGCCTAGGTCAGTCCCATGCACACTCTTAGGTTGACAGTTCAGGCTCTTAACCTCTATAATTTATCAGCATTTAATTTGATATTGGCTGTCAGCTTGCTGTACATTGCCGTTATTATATATAAATATGGTCTCTCCAAGACATTTATCATGAAACAGTGCTGGATTTTGTCAAAGGCATTTTTAGCATCTGAGGAGATGATCATGTGGTTTTTAATACTTTTAATCTGTTCCTATGGGTGATTACATTAATAGATTTTTGTATGTTGAACCATCTCTGCATCTCTGGTATGCGACCTACTTGATTATCTTGGATATTACTTTTGATATGTACTTGCATTCTATTTGCAAGTATTTTATTGAGTATTTTTCCATTACTGTTCATAAGGGTAATAGGTTTGAAATTCTCTTTCTTTGCTGAGTCTTTGCAGGATTTAAGTATCAGGGTGACTGTTAACTCATAGAATGAGTTTCGAAATATTCTTTCTGTTTCTATTGTGTGGAATAGTTTGAGGGGTATTGGTATTAGCTCTTCCTGGAAAATCTACTAGAATTCAGTGTTAAAACCATTCTGGACTTTTTTTGTTGTTGTTGTTGTAGGGAGACCTTTAATGAATGCTTCTATTTACTTAGGTATTTTAGGTCTATTTAATTTTTTAATCAGATCTTGAGAGTTTATCTAATATTATCAGTGACTTATTCTTCTAGCATCAGACATCTCTAAACTAGGAAACATGCCATTAACACACAGTAACTTGTGACATGATCTTTCAATTCTAACCTCCAACACTATTAGAAGTAAAAGTGTTTTACAGTAGCCTAGATATATTTATATTTTCTCAGAAAAGAAGTAGAATTAATGTAGCAAAGACTAATAAATATTTTTTTTAATTTTCTCTTCTAACATTTAGCAAAAAGGTATGGCTAGTTTGTTCATGTCTCTTATCCATTTTGACCTCAATTAGTCTGGTTCTAGAAAATAGAACCTCAAAAACTCAAACAAGAAATACGTTCAATTTCTTTAAGTCTACATTCAGTTTTGACTGAGAAAAATGAATTATCTTATCTTAAATATAGCTTAGTTCCCTTATACATGCCCACTGAATACTATCTTTTGTTAGGAGCAGGTGTGGCGGCAGTCCCAAAGGCGCCAGAGACTGCAGCTAAGTCATATGACTTGCACCTGACTTCCTCATATAAGACACAAACATCTTGAGTGCTGCGCAGGTGTACCAGGATTCAGGTGAATCCAATTTGGTGGAGATTTGCCCCTGCTGCCCTGATTAGCTGAAGCTGCGTGCCTGGTGAGGTGGCGTGGCCTGCTGTGCGTGGATGGGAACTGAGAGTATATAAGAGTGAGAGGCCCGGGTTAGAGGGAGGATTATTATTCGAGAGAGGATTACTATTAGGGGGGAGATATAAACAAGGGAGATATAAAAACAAGAGAGATATAAAAACAAGGGAGATATAAACAAGGGAGATATAAACAAGGGAGATATAGAGAAAGAAGAAACAGGACTGAATAAACGTGTGCAGAAGGATCCTGCTGTGGCGTCGTTCTTGCTGGCGAGTTGGGGGGCGCTCGAGAAGTGGTGCTGAAACCCGGGACAAGAAACATCTTCAGGCACGAGCGAAGACCCCCTGCTACAGGGAGGATTCAGAACTGCATCACGGGGAAGAAGCGGTTAATAAAGGTTCCTGTAAAACAGACTGTTGAGAAGGATCCGGTGTGGATTCAGAACTCTTCAGCTGGGGAACGGTACTGATGAAGAGAAAGAAGAAAGATGAAGACTGAATAAGCTGCTGTTAGAAGGACTGGTGGTCGCATCATTCTTGCTGGTCGAGAGCAGACGCGACAATTGGTGGCCCGTACGGGGAACCGACTCCCCCACCGAGTTCAGAACTTTCAGCAGTCAGTGGTTGCTGGCAGGGTAAGTTCACGGTGAGTGAAACTTGTGACCCCAGGAGTTTGGGAAGGACCTCGGATAAAATAGAGGTGAGCATAAAGTTGCCAGGAAGTAGGCACAAAGTAACCCAGGAGTTTGGGAAGGACCTCGGATAAAATAGAGGCGAATATAAAGTTGCCAGGAAGTAGGTTTTGGGATAAGTTAAGGTTCCTGGCTTTGGGACAAGTTAAGGAACTATGATAACCTCAGTGTAGTGATCAATAGATCCTCGCTGTGTAGTTATGCTTTTTTCTCCCATTGACCCTTTGTGGGTAGGTCTGATAGTTTTGGTCTTGTTTGTTCTGATATATGGACTCTGTTACTGTTTGAAACTGTGTGTAGAGGCAGTCAAGACAGGTCAGAAAATCCTTACAGAGCAACAAGAAAGTATGTCGGAAGAGAAGGGCTTAAAAAGAAAAAGGAAAAAGAAAGGAGACACAGTGTTATCAGGTGGACAGAAAGGACAGGACAACAGAGCTGAGGCGGAGGAGGAAGGTGAATTAGCTTCTGCTCCCCCTCCCTATGCCTCCTCGGCAGCCATCTATGGGCAGACCTTCTGTCCGGAGGTCTGGAAAGAGGATAGATTCTCCTTGCTGGGATGTCCTATTTTCACTGATCAAGCTGAATTTGCATGGGATAGAGATATGTTGCTTGATCAAGGTCGATTTGCACAACAACAGACAGGATATCCAGTGCAGGTGTTTAAGCAGGTGAATCAGATTGCCATAAGGGCACGGAAATCATTGCCCAACAGAGGGGAAGCTAGTGAAAACTTGACTTTCATATTGACTTCCCAGATGAACACACAGGTGATTGAGGTTATGGTCTCATCACCACGAGGTATTGTGTCCATCTCCACTGGGGATCGACCGGATCAGGTGTTGATGTGGGCGAGAGGGTCTGTTTGTGTGTTTCCACAGGACCAGACGGAACCTCTTTGGGTGCCGGAGAGATTGGTGAGACGCTGCAAGAATGAGGCTCCTGATCCAGTTGCCCCTGTGGATGTGGTGGATGATCCCACAAGCACAAAGGATGGAGCCGAGATGAGAGATCCTTTCAGTATTCCAGAAGCCGATACCAGCTCGACATGACATTCAAATTTTTCCACGCTTTTTGATCCCTGAATTCCCCTTAAAGAGATAGCCCCGCTGGCTATCTATCCCTTGCTTCAGGGAAGATGAGCGGGGATGAGAGCCCTGGGATGCATGCTTGTTATAGTGTGTGTGTGTGTGTTGTGTGTTTGGCACATGTGTTAGGTGCAGAGTGTGCAGGCCCGCACTTTTGCCATGGTAGCGTAGGCTTTTGCTGCAGTGGAGGCAGGACAATCTCCTCAGATTCGGTTTGCCGCTCTAAAAGAAATTATGCTGCATTATGCCGTGGGGTGCGAGGCTAAGCACTGCACAGAGGATAGCTTGCTGTTGGCATCCTGTGGAAGGTATGTCTGATTGCATGAAGGTTCAGTGTCCTAGTTCCCTTCCCCCAGGAAAAACGACACGGGAGCTGGCCAAGACCTCTCTGGGTGATGAGCCTAAGGGATGGTTTTGTGTAGGGCCCCTATGCTTGCACACTGGGGATCAGACCTCTACCTTCACCCATGAGGCTTGCTTGCAGCAATTAAGATCTGGCCATAAGTTAATTAACATCCTGGCCTTTTGATGCACCTGCCGCAAGCAAAACACAATCTCCCCAGGTGTGGCTTGGCATGATAGAGAGGTAGTCAGTGATAAGACTCCCTGGGCATGTCACCAACCTAAGACAGGGATCAAACCAATGCTGTTTGTCACCCAAGGACGGGTAAGGGACATGGCTGCTGGGGGCTATCTACAGACATTCTCTCTGCCAAAAAAGAAAAAAGGGGGAATTGTTAGGAGCAGGTGTGGCGGCAGTCCCAAAGGCGCCAGAGACTGCAGCTAAGTCATATGACTTGCACCTGACTTCCTCATATAAGACACAAACATCTTGAGTGCTGCGCAGGTGTACCAGGATTCAGGTGAATCCAATTTGGTGGAGATTTGCCCCTGCTGCCCTGATTAGCTGAAGCTGCGTGCCTGGTGAGGTGGCGTGGCCTGCTGTGCGTGGATGGGAACTGAGAGTATATAAGAGTGAGAGGCCCGGGTTAGAGGGAGGATTATTATTCGAGAGAGGATTACTATTAGGGGGGAGATATAAACAAGGGAGATATAAAAACAAGAGAGATATAAAAACAAGAGAGATATAAAAACAAGGGAGATATAAACAAGGGAGATATAAACAAGGGAGATATAGAGAAAGAAGAAACAGGACTGAATAAACGTGTGCAGAAGGATCCTGCTGTGGCGTCGTTCTTGCTGGCGAGTTGGGGGCGCGCTCGAGAATCTTTCAGCTGTCCTTTTTCTATGTTAAAACAAAAAACATATATTCTTTCAAATCTCTTTACTGAAAAATATATCCACCTAATATTTGAAAGC